>NC_081308.1:124204585-124543335 GCF_030435805.1 Mustela lutreola | reverse complement strand
CTTGTATAAATCCATAATAGATTATCGAAAGGGAAAATAGCATTTCCTCAATCTTCTATCAGCTGCCTACCAGGAAATAGCTCCTAAAAATAAGTCCTTCCCTTTTGTAAACAACTTCCCGGAAGCATAATAAACCCCAAAGTGTGTTGTTGATATAGGTGAGCTCCAGGATGCCTGCTAGTAAAAGGGGATTCTCTGGCATTTTAACCATATGCTAATATGTGGAAGGGAGCAGAGCTGCAGTGTATCCCAGGAATAATCAAGGTTACATAGCTAACATTTACTGAGCATTGACCATGGGCGAGAAGTCCTTTGCTAAATGCTTTATATGAACCAATGGTGAAGTTCAGGAAGTATTTGTTGAATTGTATAAGTATCATATTTAAGCATTTTTACCACCTGAAGGAACATAGATATGATCATTATAACAATATATTATTAATACAAATACTGCTATCAACATTCTCTAGATCAGCCTACTAATCTTCAGAGAGATGAAGGCACTTGCGCAAGGTCAAGCAGCTTATAAATGAATGATCTGTTTTAAATTTTACAACTCCATTAGGTTGGATTATTATCTCCCTTTTATATATGAAGAAACCAGGCTTAGAGAGATTAAGAAACCTGACTAGTCACTCAGATAACAAGTGGGAGAGCTGAGATATAAACCACATGTGTCTGAGGATAAAGATTTTGTTTAGGGTGCCTGGGTGGCTCAGTCGTTAAGCAGCTCAGGTCATAATCTCAGCATCCTGGGCTTGAGCCATGTGTCAGGCTCCCTGCTCCATGGGAAGTCTGCTTCTCCCTCTCTCACTCTCCCTGCTTGTGTTCCCTCTCTTGCCGTGTCTTTCTCTGTCAAATAAATAAATAAAATCTTTTAAAAAAAAGATTATGCTTGAACCCTAGACTAAGAATGTCTCGGTGGCTCAGTCGGTGAAGCGTCTGCCTTCACTCGGACCATGATCCCAGGGTCCTGGGCTCCAGCCCCACAATGGGCACCCTGCTGGAGCCTGCTTCTCCTTCTCTCTCTGCCTGCTTCTCTACTTGTGTTCTCTATCTCTCTTTCAAATAAATAAAATATTAAAAAAATAAAAAATAAACCCTAGACTACAGAGTGATTTAGTAAACTAAGCTATTGCCTACATGCCCACAGTCTTTCCCCAAATTCTCTTTCAGTAGTCTCCATAGCAGTGGGCATCTCTTTTACCTTTACTGAAATTCCCATAATTTCTAGCTGATTATGGAATGAAGGTGCATTATCTATAGAATGCCCCAGTTTAAATGCTTAAATATTGTAATGGTTAATTTCATGTGTCAACTTGACTGGGCTACAGTATGCCCAGATAGGTGATAAGTGCTATTTCTAGGTATGTCCAAAAATGTGTTTCCAGAAGGGGATTGGCAGTTGAAGCAGTAGACTAAGTAAGGTTTATCACCCTTAGCAATGCAGGCGGCCATCATCCCATCTATCCAGGGCCCAAGCAGAGCGAAAAGGCAGAGGAAGGATGCATTTGCTTTTTCTTCTACACCCGGGATGTCCATCTTCTCCTGCCATTAGATATCGGAACTCCTGGTTTTCAGGCCTTTGGAATTAGACTGAATTATACAGTTCTGAATTATACAACTGGCTTCCAGGTTCTTCAGTTTGCAGGGGGCAGATTGTGGGATCTCTTGGCCTTCATAACTGCAGGAGCCAATTCATATAAAAACTTAAACTGTATGACATATAATTATATCTATATTTATATAATATATAAATATTTAGGTTGGAGATATATGTGTGCATATATATATGTACATATGTATGTGTACATATATGTATGTATACATGTATGTATATATACACATATATACACATACACACATACATATATACATATATCTCCAATCTGTTTTTTCTGTTTCGCTGGAGAATTCTGACTAATGTATGACCTAGGGAAACACATCAGCCAAACTATACTATCAGACTGGCTAGTTTCCACATTTGACCTGAAGGGATGATACATACAATGTTTGCATTTGTGGGTACAACATGGATCAAAAGGGATTAAATGTAGGGAAGACAAGTTAGAATGCTACTATAAAAAGAACTGATGACAATCTAAATTGCTGCAGTTTAGAAGGGAAAGAATTCATAGGAGAAACATGACAAAAACTATGTAAGTATGTATAATTCTGAGTTGTCAGACTTCTCCATATGCTAAATTGAAGTATACATAATTACTGAAACAAAAAAAATCAAAGGTTTTCCTTTTTTTAAAAAGTAATTTCCTTGTGCTACCCAAACGTACTCAAAAGGCTAAATAAATAAAATCAAGTGTGACCTTATCATAAAGTTATTTACATCATTTATCTTAAAGATGGTCTCCATTGGGAGAAAAAAAAAGATTGAATCCATAATATTTTAATCTATTGCTGTTGGTGTGCATAAGTCACACATTTCTTTATCTAGTGTTTGCATATTGATTGCAGCTTGACCTTAACAATTTATCATTTAGTTTTGTACCATCACCCTCCATGATAGATGTTACAGCTGAGGGTCTAGCAGCAATTTCATTATGGACCACACATTTCAGGGTTTCATAAATAAGCAGTCAAAATCTATTGCAGAGTATGAGATGTTTTAGTTTGCATATCCATATTATCATTTTAGTTCCATATTGTGGCTTCCATCCATCATTTGTAGGATCATTTTTCATTTTCAGAGGGATTTCCTATAGGAATCCATTTTAATGACCATCAAGTGTGGAGGAAACTTACAACAAGAAGGGAGAGGTATTAAATCCATTCCTTTTCACCGATATAAATAAATAAATGAATTAATGAATAATACAAATTCTACTCTGATATACCTAAAGTTTACATGCGCTTATAGAATTAATGAGTATATAAGCTGCCTTTTTATTTTTTATTTATTTATTTATTTTTAAAGATTTTATTTATTTATTTGACAGAGAGAAATCACAAGTAGATGGAGAGGCAGGCAGAGAGAGAGAGAGAGGGAAGCAGGCTCTCCGCTGAGCAGAGAGCCCGATGCGGGACTCAATCCCAGGACTCTGAGATCATGACCTGAGCCGAAGGCAGTGGCTTAACCCACTGAGCCACCCAGGCGCCCCTAAGCTGACTTTTTAAAAGAGTCACACTGTAAATGTATGCTTAGTGAATAAATGACAAGTAGATTAAATATCATGGAAGGTATATATTTTAAGAATATGCCAATGTCCTCAATCAGCTTATCATCTAAGAGTGGAGATAAAGATAGAAAAAATAAATCTGGAATGGGATTTAATACTTTTTCCTTCTCTTTGTATATTAAATGTCAAATGAGTAGTACTGCAAGAGTTTTGAGAAAGAGAATATATTTGTTAGTGCCTATACAAATGTTTAGCTAGCCAAATGGTTAGTTCAGAGAGGGGTAGCTTGGTCTCAGGCAATCTTTAAGTGTTTATTTGTTTCCTTTGTTTAAGTAGTCTCCAGCCCAACGTGGGACTTGAACTCATGACCCTGAGATCAAGAGTCATATGCTCTACCAATTGAGCCAGCCAGGTGCCTTGGTCTTAGGCAATCTTTAGTCTTCAGAGAAAGCATGGCCTTGCCTGCATCTTAATTTTGCACTTCTAGCCTCCAGAATCATGAGATAATAATTTTCTGTTGTAAGCCAGCCAGTTGGATAATTTGATAGTAAAACCCTAGATAACTGGTACCATAGGTTTACTTAGTTTTGACAAATATACATTGTTCAGTGGATACAGAATTTCTTAGAATACATAACTTTTTGGAGCTTGTTGAATTATCTGAGGTCTGGGACTGGGTTCTGGTTTCAATTAGGCAGATTGTGCTGTTAATATTACCAACCATCCCCAGTCCCTTCCCACTTAATATAGTTGGTTGCTGAACTATGTGTACTTGGTAAAAAGTGCTGGATGCCTGCACTGGGTCTGGGGTTAGGTAGTGTTGGGGAGGAACGCTTTGCTCTACCCTTTAAGATTCTTCTAGCTACTCTAAGAATTAATTTGATGTGAGAGATTAAGGGGGGGCAAAGTTTAATTATATGTACTCGAAGGCCCAATAATAAACTTGAGACCCAAAGAAATGACCAAGGCAGGCACCTTTTATTCATTTTAGACAAAGAAACATAAATCTGTGAGGAATTGACACAACAGAGAAAACTTCTTTGGAAGCTTCATTTAGTAAGGAATTCTTTTTTCATATTTATTTTTTTTTAAATTTTTAAAAAGATTCTATTTATTTATTTGATAGAGAGAGATCACAAGTAGGCAGAGAGGCAGGCAGAGAGAGAGGGGGGAAGCAAGCTCACTGCTGAGCAGAGAGCCCAATGCGGGGCTTGATCCCTGGATCCTGGGATCATGACCTGAGCCGAAGGCAGAGGCTTTAACCCACTGAGCCATCCAGGTGCCCCTAGTAAGGAATTCTTTTTTTTTTTTTTTTTTTTAAGATTTTATTTATTTATTTGATAGAGAGCACAAGTAGACAGAGAGACAGGCAGAGAGAGAGAGAGAGGAAAGCAGGCTCTCCACTCAGCAGAGAGCCCGATGCGGGACTCGATCCCAGGACCCTGAGATCATGACCTGAGCCGAAGGCAGCGGCTTAACCCACTGAGCCACCCAGGCGCCCCCCTAGTAAGGAATTCTTAATAGAATTTAAGCTGGTGTAGTAAATCAGTAAAAGTAACAAAGGTTGGTTTACACAGCCTCCTTGGCCCTGAATTCCCTATCTCTAGTGATAAGGATGTCTCTTCACCTCCTCGTACAGGGAAGTTACTTTTCACATGGGAGATTTATTTTCTGTTTTCAGTGGGACAAAAGAGTGTCCTTTTTGCACCAGCTGTTTCTTAAGTAACTTTAATTCAAAATAATCAATATGCTATTGTGACATATTTTGGGGTAGCCTACCCTAGGCCCCCACAGTAGAACAGGGACAGCTATGATGTCATAAAAAAACCCCACTATATTCTGAGTTAGGGATTGAACATGCTGCCTGTTAAAAATGTGAACTCAGGTATTTCATATGTCATTTTGGCCATGTTCTCATCATTTGTAAAGCAAGAGTAATTAAATTTTTTTTATTAACATATAATGTATTATTAGCCCCAGGGGTACAGGTCTGTGAATCGCCAGGTTTATACACTTCATAGTATGTACATTCCCCAATGTCCATAACCCCATCACCCTTTTCCTAACCCCCTCCCCCCAGCAATCCTCAGTTTGTTTTGTGAGAATAAGAGTCTCTTATGGTTTGTCTCCCTTCCCATCCCATTTTGTTTCATTTATTTTTTTTCCTACCCCCCCCAAGCCCCCCACATTACCTCTCAACTTTCTCATATCAGGGAGATCATATGATAATTGTCTTTCTCTGATTGACTTATTTCACTCAGCATAATACCCTCTAGTTCCATCCACGTCCTTGCAAATAGCAAGATTTCATTTCTTTTGATGGCTGCATAGTATTCCATTGTATATATATATACCACTTCTTTTTTATCCATTCATCTGTTGTGCTCTCTTTTCAACTTTTTGAGGAACCTCCATGCTGTTTTCCAGAGTGGTTGCACCAGCTTGCATTCCCACCAACAGTGTGGGAGGGTTCCCCTTTCTCCGCATCCTCACCAGCATCTGTCATTTCCTGACTTGTTCATTTTAGCCATTCTGACTGGTATGAGGTGGTATCTCATTGTGGTTTTGATTTGTATTTGCCTGATGCCGAGTGATGTGGAGCACTTTCTCACGTGTCTGTTGGCCATCTGGATGTCTTTTTTAAAAAAATTAAATAAAAATTATAAACATATAATGTATTATTAGCCCCAGGGGTACAGGTCTGTAAATCACCAGGTTTACACACTTTACAGCAAGAGTAATTTTTGATTCACAAGATTGCTATGGGTAAAATGTGAAAGCACAGAACACAATTCCTGGCCTTGTGCACAGCTGGTAAATCTTCCCCTTACTCCCAGTAGGCCTCTCATTTCCTCCTCGTCTGGCTTCCTTTCACATACCCACTCTTTCACAGTGGAAATACTGCACGATTGTTTTTTTTTTTTTTTTTTAAGAAAGCTCTATGCCCAATGTAGGGCTTGAACGCACAATCTTGAGATCAAGAGTTGTATGCTCTACTATCTGAGCCAACCAGGTGCCCCCTAAACACAGAATTTTTAAAAGATGTAGTATTAATTCACTCAGTGACAATTATGGGGACTAAGTTTTGTCAAAAAGCAGTAAAATGAGTACAGCATTCAAAGGGCCATCATTTGTGAGATATAATTTTAAATTTCAAGTATATGCTAGAGAGATGTAATAAAACACAGCTTCCCCCCACCCCCACCCACCATATTTTAGGAAATGTCCTCCCAAAATGGATTCTAATATTAATTTGCAGTACCTAACGTGTTTACTAGGCATCTGAAAAATACTATGTATGGCTTGAGTCAAAAATGGATTGCTTTCAAAATCAGAAAATGAGCCATGAATCTCTACTGAGTAGATAACTAGAAGTAATTAAAGAACACTATAAGGCAGCATAAGCACTTTGGCCCACTGATCTTTTAAATATAATGCAGAAGATTTGTTAGAAATATTTGGTGTACTTTTCATTAGTTTAAAGTTTAAATCCCAGTTTTAGAAATGTGACTACCTTAGATTTTTCTTTTCTCTGTCTCATTGTGATTTCCTACAAGCATTCCCCTCTTGGCATATATAAAAGATAAATGATCGAAATAGAGGACTTTGAGGAAGGTATGAACTTATCCCAACAAGAGTAAAAATAAAGTAGACTCTCTCTGCTTTCTTTGCTTCCATATCTATATCTGTAAGTCACAATTAACTTCTGGAAACTGTAGACATTGGGCAGACTCACTTTCTTGAATTCTTAGTGATGATACAGACCCAAATCATTTTGGGGGGAAGGAGAATAAAAGGTAAAAAGCAGTTTGGAGTGTGCCTTTTCCTTTTTTATGTTTATTTTGCATGTTGTATAACACAAACTGATCTTATTGAAGTTGTCATTTCTGAAGAATAAGTTTGAGGAAGGTCTTACTCATTGTTTCCTAAAGATGTACATTAGGGAATCTGATAACCTGTATGCTGAAAAACACAGAGAAATAGAGATAACATCCTTTTAAAGGTACAGTGAGCTTGGAAAAAAATAAGGGACAATCCTAGAGGCCAAAGGCAAGAAGGGATGATGGCTAGTATCCTTAAACAAGAAGCTCAGGTTTTAGTGGTCTCACATGGGCCCACTTGAGTTTTTGACCTGGAATTTTAGCCTCTGTGTAAGTAAAATAGAGGAACAGCAAAAATCCACTGGTAGAGACACACGGAGAGGACGGGAGTTTGTTGGTCTCCTGAGCTTTGGTGGGTAGGGAGCTTCCTTGAATATGTGTAACCAGGGGCTTACCCTCAGTGACTTTTCAGGTTAAACTGACAATATATGCAAAGCATAGAAACTCTCAGGATGGGATATCCATATAAAAACTGTTACCAGATAGTATGTGGAGAAGCAAACATATGATCTCTTTGGAGAGAAATGCTATGAACTCCTGAACATCAACAACTGTCAAGCATAAAGCTGAAGATGAATTTGCAATCCAGATTTCCAAAACCACAGAAAAACAATCCAACATGAGAATAAAATGACATGAAAAACAGTAGGATTATATTTCTAAGAATTTCAGACAATGCTTCACATGAAAGTCCATAAACTGAGAATGTTTTAAAAAATAAAGATATCAACCTAAAATATGATAGAAGAATGAGATATTATTGGGGTGCCTGGCTGGCTCAGTCAGTGCAACTTTTGATATTGAGGTCGTGAGTTCCAGCCCCACATTGGGTACAGAGATTACTTAAATAAATAGAAACTTAAAAAAAAAAAAAGAGTGAAATATAAAAGGCGGGTCAACAGAACTTCTGGAAATGAAAAAAAAAACAATTGTTGCAACTAAATCTCAATGGCTGTCCTAGGAAAATATCAAAGAGAAACTTTTCACATGTGTGTTAACCTTTGTTTTATCAACATTTCTCTGAAGACACAAGGGATAAGTTCTAATCTCACACAGATTCCTCTGTTGTGGAAAAAAAAAAAAAAAACCTCATTTAACGAAACTAGCAAAACTTTAAAACCAAAAGTGAGTGAGGAGAGTATAATAAGGAAAATGATAGGACAACATTCTCATGAACATAGATGTAATCATCATTAATAAAATGGTAGTGAAACAAATCCAGCAGTATTTTAAAAGGACAAAGTTACTTTTACTTCAGGAGTGTAAAGATGGCCTTATATTTGAAAATCAATTAATCTGTCATGTTTACCTATTAAGGGGGAAACTAATAAGACTATCTTCATATATGCAGAAAGAAATGTTTGATAGAATTCAACATCCATCCTTCATTATAATAGAAAAAAGAAAATTTAGCAAAGCAAGAAGAAATGTTTATTAGTCTGATATAGGGTACCTATGAAAAATTCACAGAAAACATCATACTTAATAGTGAAGTGATGAAAACTTTCTATTTAAAATCTGGGATGAGAAAACTACTTTCCCAACTGTACTACTTCTTTTTTTTTTTAAATTTTTTATTTTTTATAAACATATATTTTTATCCCCAGGGGTACAGGTCTGTGAATCACCAGGTTTACACACTTCACAGCACTCACCAAAGCACATACTACTTCTATTCAACATTGTGCTTAATACCTGAGTCAGTGCAAAAATTCAAGAAAAGAGAAGATGTATTAGAAGAATGTTACTCATTATTTGCATATGATAATCATTTATGTAAAGAATCCAAAATATATACAGATAAATTATTTGAATTAATAATTTATTGTTAATGTTGGGATGCATGATACACATAAAAGGTGTTTCTATCCTCCAACTATGTGAGGTTACAAAATATAATAAAAATGTTACCAGTTGTAGAAGCATCAACAACTATAAATTATCCAGGAATAAATCTCACCCCAAAATATGTAAGACCTTTGAGAAGAAAACTGTATAATTTCAGTGAAAAGGTATTAAGGAAATCTAAGCAAATAAAGAGCAACAGCACATTTATGGATTAGAAGACTATGTTATAAAGATAGAAGTTATCCCCAAGTTGATTTATAAAGACAATAAAATTCCAGTCAAAATCCACACATTTTGTTGTGGAACTTGAGAAGCTAATTCTTAAAAATTTACTTGGAAAATCAGTAGTCCTAGAATACTCCTGGAATTGCCACCAAGGTGTGGGAAGGTGTTACCTTACCAGGTTTCAGGAATTTTTATGAAGCTATAGCAATTAAGACATTATGGGATATTGGCCGAGAAAGAGACAAACAGATGAACAGTATAGAAAAAGAAAGACTAGAGGTGGAATCCACATATTCAGAAACTTGAATTATGACAGAGATGGCATTGCAGTTTGCTTGGGAAAGGAAGATTCTTCAATAAATGCTGATGGGGCAAATGCTTATTCATATAAACAAAGATCAGTTCCAGATGAATTAAGGTTTTAAATGAAACTAGAAAAGCAGGTTATTAGAGTGGGGTCGAAAACTCTCTGAATACATAGAAAGCACAAACCACAAAGAAAATGTTTTAGATTCAGTCATATTAAGATGTTCTTAGAAAGGGGGTGCCTGGGTGGCTCAGTCGTTAAGTGTCGGTCTTCAGCTCAGGTCATGATCGCAGGGACCTGGGATAGAGCCCTGTGTTGTCGGGCTCCCTGTTCAGTGGCAAGCCTACTTCTCCCTCTCCCACTCCCCCTGCTTGTGTTCCCTCTCTCGCTCTCTCTCTCTCTCTCTCCCTCTGTCAAATAAATAAATAAAATGCCCCCCCCCAAAAAGGTGTTCTTAGAAAGACTTGTAAATACAACTAAAAGACAATACATAAAGCTAGGAAAAAAGCACTGCAACACACCTACCTTTGTGGCAACAAATCAGTAGCCACAATATGTGAAGAACACATTTTAAAAATGCACCCCAAAATGCACAAACAATCCAATAGAAAAACATGCCAAATAATTCATAGGTGCTTTACCCAAGCGGCACAAATGGCAAATAAGTATTTGAAAAGATGTGTAGCCTCACTCGTAATTAAGAAAATGCTCATTATAATAATTGAACATCATTTTGTACCCTTAAGCTTATCAACAGTATAAAAATCTAATAATATCAAATGTTAGGATATGGAGTAACCCAAATTAGTCATTACTGCACATGGGCGAGTAATTTTGTTCAAGAAGTTTGAGATAACTTGGCATTATCTAAAAAAACTGAAGGTACATATCCCCCATGACCAAGAAAGTTCTCCTTCAAATTCTTATCCCAATCTATTATGCCCAGTGACCCAGGAGATGTTAGAATTTTCATAATTTCATTGCTTATGATTACAGAAACCTAGGACAGCCCAAGTATCTATCAGTAGTAGAATAAATATATTTATAGTCATGGAAGACATTGCGAGATGGAGAGAAGTGAGTTGGGGGAGATCAGAGGGAGAGACAAACCATGAGAGACTGTGGACTCTGAGAAACAAACAGGGTTTCGGAGGGGGGCTTAGGGGATGGGGTGAGCCTGGTGGTGGGTATTAGGGAGGGCACGTCTTGCATGGAGCACTGGGTGTGGTGCATAAACAATGAATTTTGGAACACTGGAAAAAATGTAATAAAATTGAAAAAATAATATGGTCACAAAATTAAATGTTAAGTGGTAATGAAAATTAATAAATTATAGTCATGGAACTATATGGTCTCTACTACAAGAAACTGTAAGAAAATAACTCGGAGTTAAGGGGAAAAAAGAACACATGCAGTGTGTTTCCATTCATAAGACATTCAAACATAAACAAAAGTAATATAATGTTGAAAGATACAAATACATATAATAAAACCACATGAAGAAAAGTAAGGGACTAATAAATGCAAGACTCCTATTATTTGGATGGCTGAAGAGGCGTACATTATTGAGTCTCCTATTCCACACAGTTCATAAGTATCCCTTAGGAAAAATAAGCGACAAACAAAATCCAACTGAACAAAGCAAAAACTAAAAAACAAACAAACAAACAAAACCATGCTGGACCAGAACGTGACAGCATTCAAAGGTGTGCATCAGCCAGAATGCGATGATTTTTCTCTTAGACTCTTCAGAGAGTAAGGGGAATTGGTGGCCTGCACATCAGAGATAATTCCGGGTTCTTGTGCAGACAGGGGCTGGCAAGGGGAAGGGGAATATAAGGAGGGAGCTCGGCAAGCTAATGCTAAGAGAGCCTAAGATCAGACAACCATCAGACAAGCCATCAGAGACTCTTCATCTCACAAAACAAACTGAGGGGTGCTGGGGGGAGGGGGGAGGGAGAAGGGGGTGGGATTATGGACGTTGGGGACTGTATGTACTATGGTGATGCTGTGAAGTGTGTAAACCTGGCGATACACAGACCTGTACCCCTGGGGCTAATAATACATTATATGTTTATAAAAAAATAAAAATGTATATATTAAAAAAAGAGAGCCTAAGACTTTCAAATACAATATTTTAATAATGAGCTCACTATTCAGCATAAAATCTGTCCCTCAAAAAAAAGTCAATGGAGTGTATTTCTATGTTAGCAAAGGGCATGTTGGGGTGGGTTTGGGGAACCAGGACAAAGGTGGAATATTAAATTATTATTTCATTGTTGTATTTCAGAATGCTTTTTATTTGACTTATTTTATTTATTTTTACTTTTTTTAAAAAATTTCTTCTCAGTATTCTGGAATTCATTGTTTATGCACCACACCCAGTGCTCCATGCAAGACGTGCCCTCCATAATACCCACCACCTGGCTCCCCCAACCTCCCACTCGCCCTCCCGCCCCTTCAGAACTCTCAGGTTGTTTCTCAGAGTCCACAGTCTCTCATGGTCCATCTCCCCTTCCATTTTCCCCCAACTCTCTTCTCCTCTCCATCTCCCCATATCCTCCGTGTTATTCCTTATGTTCCACTAATAAGCAAAGCCGTATGATAACCGACTCTGCTTGACTTATTTCACTCAGCATAATCTCCTCCAGTCACATCCATGTTGCTACAAAAGTTGGGTATTCATCCTTTCTGATGGAGGCATAATACTCCATAGTGTATATGGACCACATCTTCCTTATCCATTCGTTCGTTGAAGGGCATCTTGGTTCTTTCCATAGTTTGGCAACCATGGCCATTGCTGGCTATAAACATGACCGTGGCTATAAACATTGGGGTACAGATGGCCCTTCTTTTCACTACATCTGTATCTTTGGGGTAAATACCCAGGAGTGCAATGGCAGGGTCATAGGGAAGCTCTATTTTTAATTTCTCAAGGAATCTCCACAGTTTTCCAGAGTGGCTTTACCAATTTGCATTCCCACCAACAGTGTAAGAGGGTTCTCCTTTCTCCACATCCCCTCCAACACATGCTGTTTACTGTCTTGTTAATTTTGGCCATTCTAACTGGTGTAAGGTGGTATCTCAATGTGGTTTTAATTTGAATCTCCCTGATGGCTAGTGATGATGAACATTTTTCATGTGTCTGATAGCCATTTGTATGTCTTCATTAGAGAAGTGTCTGTTCATATCTTCTGCCCATTTTTTAATATGATTGTCTGTTTTGTGTGTGTTGAGTTTGAGGAGTTCTTTATAGATATTGGATATCAGCCCTTTGTCTGTAGTGTCATTTGCGAATATTTTCTCTCATTCCATGACTTGCCTCTTTGTTTTGTTGACTGTTTCCTTTGCTGTGCAGAAGCTTTTGGTCTTGATGAAGTCCCAAAAGTTCATTTTTCACTTTTGTTTCCTTTGGAGACATATCTTGAAAGAAGTTGCTGTGGCTGATGTCGAAGAGGTTACTGCCTTTGTTCTCCTCCAGGATTCTGATGGATTCCTGCCTCACATTGAGGTCTTTTATCCATTTTGAGTTTATCTTTGTGTAGGGTATAAGAGAATGGTTGAGTTTCATTCTTCTACATATAGCTGTCCAATTTTCCCAGCACCGTTTATTGAAGAGACTGTCTTTTTTCCACTGAATATTTTTTCCTGCTTCATTGAAGATTATTTGACCATAAAGTTGAGGGTCTGTATCTGGGCTCTCTGCTCTGTTCCACTGCTCTATGTGTCTGTTTTTGTGCCAATACCATGCTGTCTTGGTGATCGCAGCTTTGTAGTAAAGCCTGAAATCAGGCAACATGATGCCCCCAGTTTTGTGTTTCCTTTTCATCATTTCCTTAAAAATTCGGGGTCTCTTCTGGTTCCATACAAATTTTAGGATTGTTTGCTCCAGCTCTTTGAAAAATGCTGGTGGAATTTTGATCAGAATGGCATTGAAAGTATAGATTGCTCTAGACAGTATAGACATTTTAACAATGTTTATTCTTCTAGTCTTTAAGCATGGAATGCTCTTCCATGTTTTTGTGTCTTCTTCCATTTCTTTCATAAGTGTTCTATAAATCCTCGAATACAGATCCTGTGCCTCTTTGGTTAGGTTTATTCCCAAGTATCTTATGGTTTTGGGTGCTATGGTAAATGGAATCGATTCTCTAATTTCCCTTTCTATATTTTCATTGTTAATGTATAAGAAAGCAACTGGTTTCTGTACATTGATTTTGTATCCTGCCACATTACTGAATTGCTGTATGAGTTCTAGTAGTTTGGGGTGGAGTCTTTTGGGTTTTCCATATAAAGTCTCATGTCATCTGCAAAGAGAGAGAGTTTGACTTCTTCATTGCCAATTTTAATAACTTTTGTTTCTCTTTTTTGTCTGATTGCTATTGCTAGGACTCATGATATTATGTTGAACAAAAGTGGTGAGAGTGGGCATCCTTGTCGTGTTCCTGATCTCAAAGGGAAGGCTGTCAGCTTCTCCCCACTGAGAATGATATTTGCTGTGGGTTTTTCATGGATAGATTTTATGAAGTTGAGGAATGTTCTTTCTATCCCTATACTTTGCAGCATTTTAATCAGGAACAGATGCTGTATCTTGTCAAATGTTTTTCTGCATCAATTGAGAGGACCATGTGGTTCTTCTCCCTTCTGTTACTGATTTGTTCTATCACATGGATTGATTTGCAAATGTTGACCCACCCTTGCATCCCATGGATAAATCCCACCTGGTCATGGTGGATAATCTTTTTAATGTACTGTTGGATCTTATCCGGTAGGGTCTTGTTGAGAATCTTAGCTTTCATATTCATCAGGGATATTGGTCTGAAATTCTCCTTTTTGGTGAGGTCTTTGCTTGGTTTGGGGATCAAGGTAATGCTGGCTTCATAAAGAGTCTGGAAGTTTTCCTTCTGCTTCAGGTTTTTTAAACAGTTTCAGGAGAATAGGTATTAATTTTTCTTTGAAAGTTTGGTAGAATTCCCTGGGGAATCCTTCAGGTCCTGGGCTCTTGTTTTCTGGGAGGTTTTTGATTACTGCTTCAATCTCATTACTAGATATTGGTCTATTCAGGTTGTCCATTTCTTCCTGATTCAGTTTTGGAAGTTTATAGTTTCCAGGAATGCATCCATTTCATCTAGGTTGCTTAACTTATTGGCATATAACTGTTGATAATAATTTCTGATGACTGTTTCTATTTCTTTGGTGTTATTTGTGATCTCTCCCTTTTCATTCATAATTTTATTAATTTGGGTCCTCTGTCTTTTGGATTAGTTTGGCCAATAGTTTTTATTTTTATTTCAATTTGATTAATAGATAGTGTATTATTAGTTTCAAAGGTAGAGTTCAGTGATTTATCTATTTTATATAATACCCAGTGTTCATTACATGGCATGCCTTCCTTAATGTCCATCACCCAGTTATCCCATTTCCACAACTCCCTCCTCTCCAGCAACCCTCAGTTTGTTTCCTATGATTAAGAGTCTCTTGGGGAGTCTAGGTGGCTCAGTCGGTTAAGTGTCTGCCTTCAGCTCAGGTTATAATCCCAGGATCCTGGGATCGAGCCCCACATCTAGCTCCCTGCTCAGTGGGGAGTCTGCTTCTCCCTCTCCCTCTGCCTGCTACTGCCTCTCCTTATGCTCTCCCCTCCATCAAATAAATAAATAAATAAAATTTTTAAGATAGTCTTTTATCCTTTATCTCCCTCTCTGATTTTGTCTTAATTTTTTTTGTCTCTTCCCCATGATGCTCAGTTTTGTTTCTTAAATTCCACATATGAGTGAGATCATATAATAATTATTTTTCTGACTGTCTTATTTCGCTTAGCATAATTCCCTCTAGTTCCATCCATATCATTGTTGAAATGTAATGATTTCATTTTTTTGGATGGCTGAGTAGTATTCCAGCACTCCACATCTTCTTAATCCATTCATCTGTTGATGGACATCTCAGCTCTTTCCATAGTTTGGCTGTTGTGGACATTGCTGTTATAAACATTGGGGCATAGATGCCCCTTCGGATCACTACATTTGTAGCTTTGGGGTAAAATCCCAGTAGTGCCATTGCTGGTTGTAGGGTAGTTCAATTTTCAACTTTTTGAGGACCTCCATACTGTTTTCCAGAGTGGCTCTACCAGCTTGCATACCCATCAACAGTGTTAATAGGGTTCCCCTTTCTCCACATCCTCACCAAGATCTGACTTGTTAATTTTAGCCATTCTGACTGTTATGAAGTGGTATCTTATTGTGGTTTTGATTTGTATTTCCCTGATGCCGAGTGATGTTGAGCAGTTTTTCACGTGTCTCTTGGCCATTTGGATGTCTTCTTCACAGAAGTGTCTGTTCATGTCTTCTTCCCATTTCTTGATTGGATTATTTGTTCTTTGGGTGTTGAGTTTGATAAGTTCTTTATAGATTTTGAATGCTAGCTCTTCATCTGATATGTCATTTGCAAATATCTTCTCCTATTCTGTTGGTTGTCTTTTTGTTTTGTTGACTGTTTCCTTGCTGTGCAGAGCTTTTTATCTTGATGGAGTCCCAATAGTTCATTTTTGCCTTTGTTTCCCTTGTCTTTGGAGTCATGTCTAGCAAGAAGTTGCTGTGGCCAAAATCAAAGAGGTTGCTGCTTATGTTCTCCTCTAGGATTTTGATGGATTCCTGTCTCACACTGAGGTCTTTCGTCCATTTTTGAGTTTATCTTTGTGTATGGTGTAAGGAAATGGTCCATTTTCATTCTTCTTCATGTGGCTGTCCAATTTTTTAAAAAAATTTTAAAATTTATTTTCAGCGTAACAGTATTCATTGTTTTTTGCAACACACCCAGTGCTCCATGCAATAGGTGCCCTCTCCAGTACCCACCACCTGGTTCCCCCAACCTCCCACCCCCTGCTGCTTCAAACCCCTGAGATTGTTTTTCAGAGTCCATAGTCTGTCATGGTTCACCTCCCCTTCCTATTTCCCCCAACTCCCTTCTCTATAACTGTGCCTGATTTTTAAAAGAATATAAATTTACAAAAATGAGAGCACTTTTTTAAAAAAGATTTTATTTATTTATTTGACAGACAGAGATCACAAGTAGGCAGAGAGGCAGGCAGAGACAGAGGAAGGGAAGCAGGCTCCCTGCTGAACAGAGAGCCCGACGCGGGGCTCGATCCCAGGACCCTGGGATCATGACCTGGGCTGAAGGCAGAGGCTTAACCCACTGAGCCACCCAGGTGCCCCCCAAATGAGAGCACTTTAAGCAGAGTTAATTACTGCCACTTACATAACTATCCCAACCCAGAGGAATTTCGCTTGGACACATTTTCCTCAGTCCTTGCTTGGGAGAAGTGTTGCTTCTGAGATTGGATCAGGAAGGATAGACTTGATTTCTGCAGGCCACCTGGAGAATCTGACATGACAAAAAGACTTGTATGTCGTCCTAGACCATGCCTGAAGCAACACTGATACTGCAACCAGAGTTGGGCCTCAGATCTGGCCGGGAGAGCAGTCAGAATGTTACTCCTTCTAGAGGACATCTTCAAACCATCAAAACTTAAGAGTTTTCCCATTGTCACAGCACTTACCTGGTTGTCAGGAGACAGGCTTTCTGGACTTATCTCTGACTTTAACACAACATGTGCCTTTGGGCACATTATTTTCAGGACCTCAGTTTCTCCATCGGTAGCATAAAAGATTTGGATCAGGTGATCTCTGAAGGCTCCTTGGAGGTCAGACATGCTAGGTTTGTGTGATTCTAGCTGATTTCATCTACTCTCATGGCACCTTTCTGAGGTACTTTTGTGAAGGGCCCATCCCCACGTCTATTAAATGAATGGATAAAGCAAGCAAACAAAAAATCCCAGAAGGCATATCGAGGCTGAGGCTTTCAAAAGTCTAAGAAAAAGCATGTACTCTAGATGTATAGCTGATCCTACTACTCTCCTCTGTCATTTATTGTTTTTCATTTTTACCAGTAGTATAGGGTAAACATTTTAGAATGGAATATTAAAGAGTTGGATGAACACTTTGAACTTAAGTTGCAGTGACACTGCAGCTTAAGAGTACTGATATTGATATTTCTGTCATTGTTAAAATCACGCTTCAGAACAATATTTCTAGGATGAGCGTGTCTGGGTGGCTTAGTAGGTTAAAGGTCTGCCTTTCAGTTCAGATCATGATCTCAGGGTCCCTGCATAAATTGGGCTCCCTGCTCAGTCATCTTCTCCCTCTCCCTCTGCCTGCTACCCTGCCTACTTAAAAAAAAATTATTAACATATAATGTATTATTAGCCCCAGGGGTACAGGTCTGTGAATGTCAGGTTCACACACTTCACAGCATTCACCATACACAGCACATACCCTCCCCAATGTCCATAACCCAACCACCTTCTCCCTACCCCCCCAACCCTCAGTTTGTTTTGTGAGATTAAGAGTCTCTTATGGTTTGTCTTCCTCCTGATTCCATCTTGTTTCATTTATTCTTTTCCTACCTCCCAAATCCCCCATGTTGCCTCTCAATTTCCTCATATCAGGGAGATCATATGATAGTTGCCTTTCTCCGATTTACTTATTTTGCTAAGCATGATACCCTCTAGTTCCATCCACGTCCTCGCAAATGGCAAGATTTCATTTCTTTTGATGTGCTCTGCCTACTTTTGTGCGCTGTCTCTTTCTCTCTGTCAAATAAATAACTTAAAAAAAAAAAAAAACAAACCAAAAAAACTATTGTTATCCTGCCCCCCTGTGGAACTTTTGGTGTACTACAGGAATCCCTCTTAAAACACGTTCACTCTGTCCTGAAGAGGTTAAAAGGTTTTCTCTGTAAGACCCCAAAGCTCATTCTTCCCTCTCCCCTGCACCAGGCCCCCAAAGTCCATTCTGTACATTTGCAGAATATTTTCTTATAATTTTAAATTTTGTTACTCTGTTTAAGACAAATGTTTTTCTGCACAACTTTGAGGATTCTTTAGAGATTTCTAAAATTTTTTTCTAAGAGAGATCCAGTCTGAAAGATTGGCTGCTATATATCCAAAATATTTATATTCCCCTACCTTACATAGGCTTATTTAGACTGTATAGTTTAAGAATCACTAGTTGAAAAACTGTTGATTATCATGTTTTTGAGGAAGTCTGTACATTTTGATTATAAAATACATGTTCATTAGAGAAAATTTTAAAAATATAGAAAAGTACAAAGAAGAAAAAACACTAATATTTTCAGTAATGACTACTGACTCTTTCAATTATTTTATTCCAGGTTATTCTCCTAAATACATTTATCAGTGTTGTACATTGTAGGCAGTAAGTAAACAATTGCTGAATATACATTTTTTAAAAGATTTTATTTACTTATTTGACAGACAGAGATCACAAAAGTAGGCAGGGAGGTAGGCAGAGAGAGATGGGGAAGCAGGCTCCCTGCTGAGCAGAGAGCCCAATGCAGGGCTCCATCCAAGGACCCTGATATCATGACCTGAGCTGAAGGCAGAGGCTTTAACCCATTGTGCCACCGAGGTGCTCCTAAATATGCATTTTTAAATAAAATGTCCTTTGTAAACATTTTAACTTTTTAAAATATTCATTGATGTTAATGTGTAGTTAATCACGTCTCATTATATTTTTATGACACATGCTACACCTTCAGGAGATAATTTCCAGAAGGTTTGTACTATTTTAAATTCCTACCAGTAGGGTATAAAGTTGTGCGTCTCACTGAACCCTCACCAAAACTGAATATTATTGTTTATGTTTCTATTAAATTAAAGGATGAAAATGTATCTCACCTAAATTTCCATACTTGCATTCATCTGTATGTGTTTATATGTACATATAAACATATGCATGTGACCTGTATATATATAATATATAGAGAGAAATGTGATGTGATTGGGATTTTTTTCATTTCTTTTGTTTTCAGTTGAAGTATAGTTGACATACAATATTAGTTTTAGACATACAACATAGTAATCCTATGTTTTTATATAATGCAAAATACTCACCGTGGTAAGTGTCACCATCTGTCACTATAGAAAGTTATTACAGTATTATTGAATATATTCCTCATGTTTTAGTTTTTGTCCCAATGACTTATTTTATAACTGGAAGCTGGTACCTCTTAATCCCCTTTACCTACTGTATATATCCCCCCAGACCTTCCCCTCAGGCAACCACCAGTTTGTTCCCTATGAGTCTATTTATTTATTTTGTTTTTTAGATTCCACATATAAATGAAATAATATTATTTGTCTTTTTCTAGCTGACTTATTCCACTTAGCATGATACCCTCTAGATCCATCTATGTTGTTGCGAATGCCCAGATTTCATTTTTTATGGCTAGTTTTCCAGTATGTGTGTGTGTATGTTTATGTGTGTGTATGCATATATATATATGTATATATATATATATCACATCTTTTTTTAATCCATTTATCAGTGGACACTTGGTTGCTTCCATATGTTGGCTATTTTAAATAATGCCGCAGTAAACATAAGAGTGCATATATCTCTTTGAATTGGTGATTCACTTTCTTTAGGATAACAAAATTGGTTTATTTTCATTATTCCTTACATTATTAAGAAGTGATTAGTTACTCATCATAGATTTTTCCTTTTTATCATCATAACAAGTCCCTGAAAGACTCTGGAAGATTCCCTGGAAGTATTTTCTTTTGCTGACAGTATTGCATCTAGTGTTACTTTGTTCTCTCATTCGTAAAACTTCAGTGTTGTTTTGGGGGGTAGGTTTTTTTTTGGTTAGCTTACTATATTGTTATTTTTCTTTTAATAGATAGGTTTCATCCATTTGCACTATTGTCTTGCTTCAGTTTTCTTGTTTTAAGCTTGCTAATTTTAATGTTTCTATTTTCTATTCCGAGTCCTTTTGTTTTCCTAATTGTTTTCTCTTCCTCACCCTCTTATTCTGCAGGTACTTCTTTCACTACTAAATAACCAGTAACCTAGTAGAGATCATCATAAAATTAAACAGTAATAATTTGTTTTAGGGAGACTGAAGTTTATTGATTATAGTGCAGGGGAGCAGTGGACAGTATAGCCAAGAGGGCGTGGTAGGGGCTGTAGTTAAGGGGAGGAGTGAGCAGATATGGGAACATGTGGAATTTTCTTATAATTTTAAATTTTGTTACTCTGTTTGAGACAAATGTTTTTCTGCACAACTTTGAGAATTCTTTAGAGATTTCTAAAATTTTTTTCTAAGAGAGATTCAGTCTGAAAGATTGGCTGCTATATATCCAAAATGTTTATATTCCCCTACCTTACATAGGCTTATTTAGACTGTATAGTTTAAGAATCACTAGTTGAAAAACTGTTGATTATCATGTTTTTGAGGAAGTCTGTACATTTTGACCCTGTTGGCATTCAGCCGATTGGTCACTGGGGGCCCTTTTACCTTACTCAGGTTTCCATTGCTCAAGCCTGTTGCCTAAAAGCAGCCTCTGCATTCTCCCATGACAGATGGACAATGACAGATTTTTAGCATTTGGGTGGGAATCTCATTTTCAGTAACTGCTTCCTGCTAGACGGGGGGGTGGGGGGGGGCTCTCCCTACTTAAACTTGTCTATCAGGGGTTCTGTGCTGTTATAGACCAGAGCATGGTATTAGATTAATGTGCTGATAGGTGATTTGAGTGAAATGATTTGGTGGCCTGGTCCATGAGATTTAGAGAGAAGGGATCCTCTGATGGTATGGGCTGGAATCCTTGTTGAGTCATCATTTGTATATGGAATTGTTGGATTCTAGAAGAGGCAAATTTAATAAACAGATTAAAAGAAGGGGACCAGTAATTAGGAGTATTGTATTAAGGCCAGGGGTCCTTAGAAAGGAATAAGCCAGGATAACCACGACCAGGTTTGTTTCCAAAAAAATCATCCTTGTGTTGCCCTGTCCTAGGAGGAGGAAGTACACTCAGATGTGTAGGAATGTATTTTACCTATAGATCAACATGATGGCTGGATCCACAGGAACAAAGGAAAAAGAGAGGTGGAAGAAGGGGGTAGAGAATCAGGGAAGGGTCCCAGCTCAGTCTCTAACGTGTGTAGATTCACCCTGGCCTAGCTTCCACTGCCAGTTGCCCCACACACTGGGAATGGAGACCTCACGGGGGAGGGAGTGGGACAGAAGGGGGGCTCCAACCTGTTTGCCTTTCGACCACATCAGGGCGTAACCCTGGCCTGGGATCTTCAGTTGTCTGAGGAGTACTAGGGTTAGACCACCTAAGGGCCTGAGAGGGAAAGGAGAGGGAGGAAAGGGGCAAGAGGAGAAATCCTTCACCCTTTTAGGGAAGCGCAGTCTGGCTGGTTTCCCTGGGACTTGGGATACTCACTGAGGAGTGAACTCTGTCAGTTCTCCAAGGAGTACTAGAGTTGGCCCGCTGAGGGAGCGTCCCAAGAAATTTCCAAAGAATCTGGGTAAGGTCCTGGTCTGGCAGAGGTTGCTCGTGAAGGCCACCAAATGTGGGGCGACCCAACTGGGTGGAGGCCCATGGCGTGAGTGGTGAAAGAATTCACCCGAGACAGAACAAATGAGATAGAAGTTTATTTTTTTTTTTTTAAAGATTATTTATTTATTTATTTATTTGACAGACTGATCACAAGTAGGCAGAGAGGCAGGCAGAGAGAGAGGAGGAAGCAGGCTCTCTGCTGAGCAGAGATCCCAATGTGGGGCTCGATCCCAGGACCCTGGGATCATGACCTGAGCCAAAGGCAGAGGCTTTAACCCACTGAGCCACCCAGGTGCCCCCCTAGAAGTGTATTTTTTTAAAAGATTGTATTTATTTACTCGACAAGATCACAAGTAGGCAGAGAGAGAGAGAGAGAAGCAGGCTCCCTGCTGAGCAAAGAGCCTGATATGGGGCTCCATCCCAGGACCCTGAGATCATGACCTGAGCTGAAGGCAGCAGCTTAACCCACTGAGCCACCCAGGCGCCCAGAAGTGTATTTTTAAGATAAACATAGAGCAAAAAACTTAGAGGATTTGAGTCAATAGAAATCCAAAGCAATAGATCTTTGTCAGAAATTGCCTTCACATTCAAAAGTCTAAATCAATGCAATATTTGTTAAATCAGTTTAATTGGAGGGAATAGTTTCCAAATATGTGAAAAACTATTTTAAATATATAAACAGGCAAAAATTATCACCTTGAATATTTTTCAAATGTAAGAACTGAACAACTGGCAAGTGCTAAGGAGTTCATAAGTATGAAAAATTTAAAAAAATTTATTTTACTTTTTCAGTGTGAAAATTATTTTTTAAAAACTTTGTAAGAATCTACACCCCATTGGTAGATTGGGGATGGGATAGGAGTCAAGAAATATGTTATCTCTTTTGTATGACACTTTTATATCATAACATACTATGAAATTTAAAAATTGTGAAATAAGAATACACAGGTGAAAGAAAAAAGAATACACAGGTTATACGAACCTATTTGAAAGAAGCTTTATCATTATCAGTGACTAGGTTATGGAAAAAAATTTATTTTAAAGATTTTATTTTTTTTTGTTTGACATACAGAGAGACGTCACAAGTAGGCAGAGAGGCAGGCAGAGAAAGAGAGGGAAGCAGGCTACCGGCCGAGCAGAGAGCCCGATGCACGGCTCGATCCCATGACCCTGAGGCAATGACTTGAGCGGAAGGCAGAGGCTTAACCCACTGAGCCACCTAGGCACCGGTTATGGAAAAATTTAACAATAATTTTTCATAAGAAAAACAAAGATCTCAAAGCATTTTGCAGTAGACATTAATTAGGTTGGGTTCTAATCCTCTGATTTTTTCTCGGAAGCAGCATGATAAAATTTGCTATGCATTTAACCATTATGTGACCAGAGAAAAGTAAAAGCAAAGCAAGATTAACACTTCCCAGTTTTTAGGATAGAAGAAGTGAGGAATTGGGGCACCTGAGTGGCTCAGTTGGTTGATCATCCAACTCTTGGTTTTGGCAAAGGTCATGATCTCAGAGTTGTGAGATCATGCCATGCGTTGGGCTCTGTGCTCAGTGGGGAATCTGCTTAGGATTCTCTCCCTCTTCCTCTATCCCTTTACCCACTTGTGTGCATATTCTCCCTCTCAAGTGAAAGAATAAATGAATCATTGAAAAAATATAAATGAGGAATGGTTAAAAACAACTTGCTTAGGACCATCATAGTGATAATAAGTAATTATGTAACTGAATCTTAGGATGGGGGATGCCTTAACCCTTAAGCATACAGAATTTACCAGTTTAGCCAAAGGCAAATGTGTCAGTTCTCTTCTCATAACATTTAGGTATTATTATTTTATTTTTTAAAAGATTTTATTTATTTATTTGACAGAGATGGAGAGAGAGATCACAAATAGGCAGGGAGGCAGGCAGAGGGGGAGGGGGAAGCAGGCTCCCTGCTGAGCAGAGAGTCCAATCTGGGGCTCAGTCCCAGGACCCTGAGATCATGACCTGAGCCAAGGGTAGAGGTTTAACCCACTGAGCCATCCAGGTGCCCCTGAGGTATTATTTTTATTGCTTAGATATTAAAGGCACAAACATTTGAATGTAATTTTTTGAGTGAAGTTAAAAAAAAGTCTTTATATATATTGAATTTCTGTAGGCCTGTGGAGAAAATGCAATTTTTTGAAAATGCAATATTTTAAGTAGTCCAGTTAAATGTTTTTTACTCAAAATAGAAAGGATTTAATTACAAAGAAAAGGAGAAAGTTTTCCAAAGCTATGACAACTTTAGGTAGTTACGGCATCATAACACAAATCCTTTGAAGGTTGTGTTTAAGAATGCAACCTGACAGGGGTGCCTGGGTGGCTCAGTGGGTTAAGCTGCTGCCTTCGGCTCAGGTCATGATCTCAGGGCCCTGGGTTCGAGTCCCGCATCAGGCTCTCTGCTTGGCGGGGAGCCTGCTTCCTCCTCTTTCTCTCTGCCTGCCTCTCTGCCTACTTGTGATCTCTGTCTGTCAAATAAATAAATAAAATCTTTAAAAAAAAAAAAAAAAAGAATGCAACCTGACAAGTCCCTGGACTTTTTTTTTTTTTTACTGTCCTATTTACCAAAAAGGAATAGAACTAAGAAATAATACAGTGGGCTCTCCAAGCAGCATTTCAAATACTATCTTTTGTGTCTGACATCATTAGACACGAGACACTTATACAAACTAAGTGAATACCAATGTAAAGTCATAGACTTCTGTGAGTTGTCACTTAAACTTTAGGGTTTGATATCCTAAAGCATATACTTTCTTTTTTTTTTCAAAAAGGTTTTTTTTTTTTATTAACATATAATGTATTATTTGTTTCAGGGGTACAGGTCTGTGAATCATCAGTCTTACACAATTCACAGTGCTCACCATAGCACATCCCCTCCCCAGTGTCCATCCCCCAGCCACCCCCTCCCTCCCACCCCCTTCCTTCCAGCAACCCTCAGTTCATTTCCTGAGATTAAGAGTCTCTTATGGTTGGTCTCCCTCTCTAGTTTTGTCTTGTTTCATTTTTCCCTCCCTTCCTCTATGATCCTCTGTTCTGTTTCTCAAATTCTTCATATCAGTGAGATTGTATGATAATTATCTTTCTCTGATTGACTTATTTCAGTTAGCATAGTACCCTCTAGTTCCATCCATGTCATTGTTGAAATGGGAAGATTTCATTTTTTTGGATGGCTGAGTAGTATTCCAGCACTCCACATCTTCTTGATCCATTCATCTGTTGATGGACATCTCAGCTCTTTCCATAGTTTGGCTGTTGTGGACATTGCTGCTATAAACATTGCGGCATAGATGCCCCTTCGGATCACTACATTTGTAGCTTTGGGGTAAAATCCCAGTAGTGCCATTGCTGGGTCATAGGGTAGCTCTATTTTCAACTTTTTGAGGAACCTCCATACTGTTTTCCAGAGTGGCTCTACCAGCTTGCATACCGGCCAGCAGTGTTGAGGGTTCCCCTTTCTCCACATCCTCACCAAGATCTGACTTGTTAATTTTAGCCATTCTGACTGTTATGAAGTGGTATCTTATTGTGGTTTTGATTTGTATTTCCCTGATGCCGAGTGATGTTGAGCAGTTTTCCATGTGTCTGTTGGACATTTGGATGTCTTCTTTCGCAGAAATGTCTGTTCATGTCTTCTTTCCATTTCTTGATTGGATTATTTGTTCTTTGGGTGTTGAGTTTGGTAAGTTCTTTATAGATTTTGGATATTAGCCCTTTATCTGATATGGCATTTGCACATATCTTTTCCCATTCTGTCAGTTGTCTTTTGGTTTTGTGGACTGTTTCCTTTGCTGTGCCAAAGCTTTTGATCTTGACAAAGTCCAGTAGTTCATTTTTGCCCTTGCTTTCCTTGCCTTTGGCCAACTTTCTAAGAAGAAGTTGCTGTAGCTGAGGTTGAAGAGGTTGTTGCCTGTGTTGTCCTCAAGATTTTGATGGATTCCTGTTTCACACTGAGGTCTTTCAACCATTTTGAGTCTATTTTTGTGCATGGTGTAAGGAAATGGTCCAGTTTCACTTTTTTGCACGTGGCTGTCCAATTTTCCCAACACCATTTGTTGAAGAGACTGTCTTTTTTCCACTGGACCTTCTTTCCTGCTTTGTCTAAGATTAGTTGACCATAGTGATGAGAGTCCATTTCTGGGTTCTCTGTTCTGTTCCATCGATTTATGTGTCTGTTTTCATGCCAGTACCTTACCAGCTTGATGACTACAGCTTTATAATAGAGCTTGAAGTCTGGAATTGTGATGCTGCCAGCTTTGCTTTTCTTTTGTAACATTCCTTTGGCTATTCCTCTGGCTTTTCTGTTTCCATATAAATTTTATGATTATTTGTTCCATTTCTTTAAAATAAGTTGGTGGCATTTTTATAGGGATTGCATTAAATGTGTAGATTGTTCTATGTAGCATAGACATTTTCACAATATTTGTTCTCCAGTCCATGAGCATGGAATATTTTTCCATTTCTTTGTGTCTTCCTCAGTTTCTTTTGTTAGTACTCTATAGTTTTCTTTTTTTTTTTTTTTAAGATTTTATGATTTTATTTATTTGGCAGACGGAGATCATAGTAGGCTGAGAGGCAGGGCAGAGAGAGGGGGGAAAGCAGGCTCCCAGCCGAGCAGAGAGACCGATGCGAGGCTCGATCCCAGGACCCTGAGATCATGACCCAAGCCGAAGGCAGAGGGTTAACACACTGAGCCACCCAGGTGCCCAGAGTACTCTTTCGTTTTCTGAGCACAGATTCTTTGCCTCTTTGGTTTGATTTATTCCTAGGTATCTTATTGTTTTGAGTACAATTATAAATGGAATTGACTCCTTAATTTCTCTTTCTTCTGTCTTGTGGTTGGTGTATAGAAATGCAACTGATATCTGTGCATTGATTTTATATCCTCACACTTTTTGGAATTCCTATATGAGTTCTAGTGGTTTTGGAGTGGAGTCTTTCAGGTTTTACACATAAAGTAAGCATATACTTTCTTATTCTGGAATCCCAACCATGTATTTATGACATTTTTTTGTTACTGAGACTGCTGGTGATTCCTTTTTGTCATCATGTTTCCTACAAAGTACCTGGAAAAGTAGCAATATGTGAAAAATTCCAGCCAGTGGAAGGAAGTCCTTCATTTTTGGGGAGGACCACTTTGTCTCCTGCCTCTTGAAAGGTCCTAGTAGACCCACTTGGTTCCATGTGCTCAAAGCAATCATCAGAGGAGGTAGATGCTTGGCTTGTAAGGTTCCTGGCTTCTGTGTTTACTTTTGCCTGAGAATATTTTCATATTTTCCCTGGTTTCTATGTAATTACTAGAATCATTAATTTATCTAATTCAAGGTTCTGCATACCTTTTCTGTAAGAGGGCAAATATCAGATATTTTAGGATTTCTGAGCTCTACAGTCCATTGCAGCCATAGACAGTAAGTAAATGAATAGCTATAGCTGTGTTCCAATAAATTTTTATTTATAGAAATAGGCAGGTTAGAGAACAATGACTAAGGATGGAATTTAAAACATCTGTGATGTCTCCTTTTCCTATTCTTAATCTTTAGTAGGTTGAGATCAAGAAAAAAAAGAAATAAAATAGATTTAAAAAGGAATTAGAGATGAACCACATCATCAGAAAGGAGGAATACCCAACTTTTGTAGCAACATGGACGGGACTGGAAGAGATGATGCTGAGTGAAATAAGTCAAGCAGAGAGAGTCCATTATCATATGGTTTCACTTATTTGTGGAGCATAACAAATAGCATGGAGGACATGGGGAGATAGAGAGGAGAAGGGAGTTGGGGGAAATTGGAAGGGGAGGTGCACCACGAGAAACTATGGACTCTGAAAAACAATCTGAGGGGTTTGAAGTGGCGGAGGGGTGGGAGTTTGGGGTACCAGGTGGTGGGTATCAGAGAGGGCACGGATTGCATGGAGCACTGGGTGTGGTGCAAAAATAACGATAGTGTTATGCTGAAAATAAATAAATGAAAAAAAAGGAATTAGAGATGAAGTCTGGGATTTACAAATTAGAGGCCACACTCACTGCTATTTGCAGGACTCTGTTTACTAGTATGATGCTCGATGATCTAAATGCAGAACACCAAGTCCTTGTCTCCAATAGCTCATCCTCATAACAATTTTATCTGCAGCTGTCACCTTTCTTCGGGTCTGTGTATTTCTCTTCCCGTTAAAGTATATGGTATACAAGGGAATCTTTCTTCACTAAGGAGTCTGTGTCATTTTTGTCTCTGCCAGATGACTTTTAACTTACTTATCTGGCTTTTGTGCCAAGTGCTAATGGAATTTGGGCACATGACCGTTGCCACATTAAACTTAGAGACATAAACTAATGCTTTTGCATGTTTATTGCTTCTCTTTGCCTACAGTTTCCCCTGTAGGAGGGTCCTTTCCCCACCACGTAATCCTTTCCCCTTTAATGGCCCATAAATTTGACTACCATTTGCCTTGTTCTTTATTTTTATAAAACAGTGTTCTCATTTTCAAAAATGTTATGAATAATTTAAAAGTTGTTTCAAAAGTGTAATACTTTCCAAGGGACATCCAAAAAATTTGGGTTGGTTTTATAACTTTTAACTCCAGTGCCTCAATTAGTCTTCATTAATAGGTATATTTTGAGCATTTACTTTGGGCACAGCATTGCATTAAACAGTGCAAAAAACTAGTATCTGTTGTCCAACTGTGAAACAAGTAGATAGAAATTTGAGACAAATATCAAAGGTACTTTTTCAGCTACCAATTAAATCAATTCAACAGAGGTTATTGTCCATGATTATCTGCATACCACAGTCTGTTTTCTGATTTACTTTGCTAATGGAGATTTCAATTTAGTATTCTTACCACCAAATATACTGGTATATTCTGAGGAAAACATCACCCAACCTACTTATTTGGGTAGTGAAGATAGAAAGATGAACTTTTCTGGTACAGCACGACATATTTGAAGCCTAATATTTCCTTAGCTGAGGATTTTTCCTATGTGTAAAATTAATTGTGTGGTTGAGATCACAGAGAATATGTAATTTTACATTCTTTATTGTCTTACATTAAAGATTTAATTAGTAATTTATTTTAGAGAGAGAGGGAGGGAGAGTGTGTACACATGCACGCGGGAGCCTGCAGGAGCACGGGAGAGGGGCGGAGGGAGAGGGAGAGGGAGAGAGAATCTCAAGCAGAATTGGTGCTGAACTCTGAGCCGGAGGTGGGGCTTGATCTCACAACACTGATATCACAATCTGAGCTGAAACTAAGAGAGGCCGCTTAATCAACTGAGCCATACGGACACCCCTTGATTGTTTTTACTTTAACACTATAAAATTACTTTCCCCATCTGATTATAAAATAACTTTGAATCATCTTTTTAATCACAAATATAATCAATGATAAATATCATTCCAATATTTTTTAAAGTTTTGTGTTTGTGTAATTATATATTAAAGTCTTAATTTTTTTAGAGCAGTTTTACATTCATAGCAAAATTGATAGGAAACGTAGAGAGTTCACTAATACCCTACCTCTACACATGCATAGTCTCTCCCATTATAAACATTATTCATCTGAGTGGTACATTTGTTATAGCTGATGACCCTGAATTGATACATCATTATCACCCAAAGTCCATAATTTGCATTTGGGTTTATTTTTGATGTACATTCTATGCGTTTGGACAAATGTGTAATGACATATATCCATCATTGTGGTGTATTGTATTTTCACTGCCTTAAAAATCCTCTGTGTTCAGTCTGTTCATCCCTCCCTCCCAACCTTGTCAATCACTGATCTTTTTATTGCCTCCATAATTTTGCCTTTTCCAGAATGTCTTATAGAATAATAAAGTATTGAATGTCTGTTTTCCACCATGTAAATTATGATATAATAAAATATCTACCTATATCAAGATTTTCCCAAACTCGTGATTATTTTCATGAGCTAGATTCATACACATGCATTATTCAATGTTTTATTTTCAAAAGTGGCTATTAGTAGGTATAAAGTAGAACCACATATTGTTACTTTGATGAGAAAAATTTGACTATTTTTTACATTTTTATTTCTTTGGTTTCTACTAATCTTGAACCTTTTTCCTCCAAACTTTTTAACAATTTGGTTTTCATCATTTGTGAATTCTCTCTGTTATGTCAGTTGCTCAATTGTACATAAAGGCTTTTAACATCTTTCTTAAACATTTATATTGAGTTTTTAGAATATGTTTTCATATTTATTACATTTATCAGTATATTGTTGACCATTTAGCTTTTCTAGTTATAATTTGAAATTTGGAAATTTTGAGATTTATTTCAGTCATTTATATCAACATTACTTGTGATTTCTTTCTGTTAAGAAATTGAGGAAGACCCCCTTCCCATACTTGAAAAAATATTGATCTCTGTGTTCTAGAATTTTGTTGATTAATTTTGCTTTTCTTTTTATTTCTTTTTTTTAGATCTTATTTATTTATTTGACATACAGAGATCACAAGCAGGCAGAGAGGCAGGCAGAGAGAGAGAGAGGGAAGCAGGCTCCCTGCTGAGCAGAGAGCCTGATGTGGGACTCGATCCCAGGACCCTGAGATCATGACCTGAGCCGAAGGCAGCGGCTTAACCCACTGAGCCACCCAGGTGCCCTGCTTTTATTTTTCTAATCCAGTTGGATTGTGTACCAACTGGATTAGAAAAATAAAAGCAAAATTAATATACAAAACTAAAAATTAAAAAAAGCAAAATTAATATACAAAATAAATATTTTGGTACATGATTTAAAATAAAATGAATATGTAAACTCATTTCCCTAAATTAAGAAATAGTATCAGCATCATTTATCCTTTCCTCACTGCTTTATGATATTGTTCATCATGTATTACATTTTACATATGGCAAGATCTTTTTCTGAATTATGGAGCAGAGAGGTCTCCAAACTTTTTTGATCACATGCCTACCAATGCAAAGTATTTGTGTATGTTCCATTGATATAAGTACATTAGTTAAAAAATATTTTATTTATTTATTTGACAGAGAGAGATCACAAGTAGGCAGAGAGGCAGGCAGAGAGGCAGGCAGAGAGAGAGGGGGAAGCAGGCTCCCCACTGAGCAGGGAACCTGATGCGGGGCTTGATCCCGGGACCCTGAGATGATGACCTTTGCCGAAGGCAGAGGCTTAACCCACTGAGCCACCCAGGTGCCCCTATATACATTAGTTTTATTATATACTTGTACTACTGTCAATTCATATGGTAACATTTATATTAATTTATATATTAAGATCAAGTAGAAATATACTTTTTAATATATTTTATCCCACCACTGGTAATTTTTTTGGGGAAATTATCATATGATTTCTATTATTTAAGCTTAATAACATGCTTTAATTTCCCTTATATTGAGTTTTCCCCTCAGGACTATTCTTTCTTCAGACATTTATTTGACATTCCCTTCTATGTAAACACATGTATCACTTTGTAAAGTTTCCTGAAAAATCCCATTTGGACTGTAATTGTGGTATCATTCAACTTATATATTTTTTTCTGTTGCCATCTTTAGGTAGTCTTCTAATTCTTATTGTATAACTTTTGTCATCTTTATGTCTCTAGGTAGAATTTTGAAAATGACTGCAAGAAATGATTTATGTTACTTCTAGGGACTGTGTATATGCATTTGCTACTATGGAGATTTGATATTTTCTTTTTTCCAAGTTATTTTTAATAGGCTACTGCATTTATAGGGTCACTGTATAATCTTACCATCCAAACCATTTCATTTATTTTTTTAAAAGATTTACTTATTTACTTAAGAGAGAGCACAGGTTGGGGGGGGGATCAGAGGGAGAGAATCTCAAGCAGACTCCCCGCCTGAGTGCAGAGCCTTGACCGAGCCACCCAAGTATCCCCCAAACCATTTCATCTATGAGAGTGAAAGGGGCCACTATTGATTATAACCCTGAGCAGCAGGCGTAAATGAGACTCTCCTAGGGATATGAGGCCATTTGTTAACCAGGAACCCAGAAAACCTTCCACACTGAAGAATGTAAGTGTAGACAGTTCGTACAATAGCTTTCTGTGGAGGGGAGGAATAAGAGAATTCTAGATGTAGGGCAACATAGAACCAAATAATGCTGTTTATTTTATTTTTAAAAAAGATTTTATTTGTTTGAGAGAGAGCACCCATAGTGGGGAAGCTGAGGGGGAGGAAGAGAAGGAGACTCCTCGCTCAGCTCAGAGCCTGATGCAAGGCTTAGGATCAGAACGCTGAGATGATGACTTGACCCAAACCAAAATCAAGAGTCAGTTGCTTAACTTACTGCACCACCAAGGTAGGCTGTTCAAATGTTGATAGGACATCAGTAAAAATAGAAATCTTCAAGTGATATTAGAAGATTGAGCAATTAATGATGAAAAGTATGTGATGAGGTCATGGGGGTAGGATTTTGACCACAGTAGGAATAAACCTTACATTTGGGAAAAGAGGAAAGGTAGCTTTGTATGCAAATAAATTTGAAGGTTGAGTCTAGGTAACTGATGTTTTCCAATCACCCTTCAAAGCATATAGCACTGTATAATACTGAAAATACTGAAAAAATTTATCAAAACCTCAGATAGCACCTGTATTGGAAAAGAGATTTAACATTTTTGTTTTTATTCCAGTCACAATGTCAGTGAAAATAATTGCTGATTAAAATAAACCTGCAATTGTATATGCATGTTTTTGTAATCTCCATCTATATACACTGTTATATTGTCATTTTACCTTTTTTTTGCCTTTAACTTTTAGGCCCCAAGTGTTCCAAAAATACACTCCTAACAGAAAGTTTACACATACATAAGAGACAGTGCACCCTGGCTTTTATTTCATTTCTCTCTTTTAAGCCTTCCTCACTCCTTTAATTCCATTACCTAAAACAGGTTTGCATAATTTTTGCTACATTAAGTTGTATTATTTGTGCATTCTCTGTAGCACTTCTGTTTGGCAGTGTACATTGTGTTTAGCCTAGGACTCAGACACATCTGAGCACATTTGAAGGGCCTATCAGGCAAAAACTCTGGTGATGCATTCTTCATGAGTGGCTGTGGAGTCTTCTTGGAAGGAATTCATCCAAAGGCAAGATACATTTTAGATACACAAATCACTTCAAGGACCTTGGGTCAGTAGACAATCTGAGTGATAAAAAATACACTGTACACAGCCTCATCCTCTCCAACCGGAGCTGGAAAATCCTGTCATGCAGAGCCTCTACCACTTCTAACAGCCCACTTCTTTCTCCCAGGAGCACTCATTCTTTGTTTGAAACCTTGAACTAGAGCCCTATGTTTCAGGCCTCCCTTTCTCTTCCCTCTCTTGTTCTTTCCTTTTTGCCAGCCCCACAGTTCTTATCCTGTGCAACTTCCTCTAGAAGTGACAGTAGATGCTAAAAGCTTTATGCTAGTCATCACCCTCATTATTTTAGAACTTAGGCTTACAAAGGGGACTACCACACTACATAGTTATGAATATATAGAGCTGGAATTTGCTCATTTTTATTATGTTAGAGAATATTCCAGTGAACATATACTGCCCCTGTTCTCTTATTTATGGACCTGTGGTAGATAGCATTCTTGTTCCCAGTTCTTTACCACTCCCTATGTCCACACATTTTCAATGTGATTTTTAAATTTTTTCCATTAGAGACAGAATGTATTTTCCTGCCCAATTAATGTTTCTCTTGGCCATATGACTTGCACTGATACATGGAATGTTAGCAGGCATGACACAAGATGGGGCTTGAGATGTGCTTTTACATTTGAGCCTGCCTTCTTGCACTCCACCAGCTTCGTGGCAGAAAAAAGCCTGGGCTAGTCCACTTGTCCAAGATAAAAAAGAGGCACATAGAGCAAATCTGTACCAAATCTGTGGCCTGGAACCAAAACCAGATCAGCCTAGCAGAGATCATTAAGATCTCCTTAGGCAGCCTGCATACAAGTGAGCAAGAATAAATGAGGATTGCTTTGAGCCCCTGAATTTGGGGGTGGGCATAGCTAATTGAGACAGATTTTACATTTGTTTTTACTACTAGAAACAATTCTACTATAAGTATTGTGCAGGTTTCCTTGTATATGTGTGTCAGTTTCTCTGAGCTACACATCTAGAAGTTGAATTGGTAGGTTAGAGAGTATGCACATTTTCAACTTTCCTAGGCACAGTGTTAGTTTCCTCTGCAAAGTAATTGTAACTAATGAACCATGTTTTGTTTGTTTCTTCACCACCTCACTAACAATTACTGTTTTCAGAATTTCATCTGTTTGCCATTCTTAGAGCTATTGAATGATAGCTCATTTTACTTCACATTTCTGTGATTACTAATGAGGTTTAACATATTTTTCATATTTATTGACTATTTGGATTTCATTCTGTTTATGTTCTCTCTTTGCCCATTTTTCTGTTTATTTTAGAAGATTTTAAATGTTTCGTTTTTCGCATTTATCTGCTCTTGATCCATTTATCCTATATCAGTAATTTCTTTTTTAATGCAGGTAATTGCTTTATTTATCTCTTTGAGCACCCTGAAGTCCTTTTTTTTTTTTTAAAAAAAAAAAAGAGATTTTATTTGTTTATGTATTTATTTGAGAGAGAGAAAGAGAGAGCACATGCATGAACAGGGCAGAGGCAGAAGCAGACTCCCCGCCGAGCAGGAAGCCTGACGCAGGACTGGATCCCAGGACCCTGGGATCATGACCTGAGCCAGAGGCAGAGACTTAACCAACTGAGCCACCCATATGTCCCTAAAGTACTTCCTTTAACATCTTTCTCTAATTCAATGATCAGGACCTTTTCTGTAAAAGGCCAGACATGAAATATTGTAGGATTTGTGGACCAGACTCTGGGACAACTATGGAACTCTGCTTAAGTACTGTGAAGGCAGCCAGAGACCACACATAAATGAATGGGCGTGGCCGTGTTCCATTAAAATTGACAAAAACGGGCATTGAGCTGCATTTAGCATGAGGACCACGGGACTGACGCTCTACAACTAATTTCATCTGGAGTCAATTCCTATTCATGATTGATTTTGTTGATTCTTCTTAGTAATATAGATCTCTATGTGCTTTATATTTTGGTTTTTAAGGGGAAGCTTTTTTATTTTTTTAAACAATTGCCTCTACCCAGTCACAGAGGCCTCCACTTCAGTCCAAAGTCAGGTAATTTTGGTGAAATCTCACTCTGACAAAAGAGGTGATACTTCTTTCCTCTAGGCAATTTATTTGTATTATACATAATTGTGCCTTTGAATATATCATGCTCTGTGTTTCTGGCAGGGAAGGAAGGTTGGGGAATGAGGTAAACACATTTTCTCTAGTATGCTTTTCATTCTTGGAAACAGGACCTGTGTTTTATTTCTGTATGCCTAGTGACTAGAAAAATATTTGCTGAATTTCTTGGTACATTTTCATTATGAGTTTTAGAGGAATATAGATTTGAAAAAATAATCAAGTTGAATTAAAATATTTGATTTAAAAAGTTTCTTATCTTTCAGTATTATACATTGTTAATAGTGAAGTAGAGAAGCTGAAAAGGTATTGACAGACTCTTACTTTCTTACTACTTGGTTAATAAGAATTGACCTGGAATGAGTTCTTACTATAGAATAGTTCTATAGTAAGAATTCTTACTCTGACAGACTCATTTAAAGAATGTTAATACAGACAAGATTCCTCCTTTAGTATAGTAACAATGATTGTAATTAATTGTACATACATTTTATTTAAACATAATTTGAATCTGTTTACAGGAGAACCTTTGTACACAGAAAAAAAACATTATGAAAAGTTAGAAGTCTCAGAAGAGTTTCAAATGAAGTGATTAACACTGAGGACATAATTGAGAGGCTGTTGAAGGGATTATTTCAAAGAAATATCTTTCAAATGAATTTCTTATTATATAGTAGTTAATTTTACTTTCTGACCTAAAAAGTCATTGAGGACTTGCTTATATGCCATTGATTATCAATTTGCTTAGTTTTTATTCTTTCTTAACTTAATGTCAGTATTACATAGTGGACCTTGCCTATTTTTAAGTGATTTTTACAGCATAATTTCTCTGTAAAGATATGCCACTTTTTCTTTCCCTGTATCTGTTAATATATTTTAAGTTAAATTCTGCACCATTATTTTACACCAGTGTGATCACAAGTTGGAGATAATGCAAAATTTTCAGAAACTATTTTACCAAAGAGTTTCAAATTGTCACTGTTCTGGAGTTTAGGATATCTCCTTGTTTTCCCATTTCCATTGAGGCTGACCTGTATTTATCGTAGCCAACAGATATAAGTTATATATGTGATCTATATGTATCTCTGACCAAAGGGTAAAAACAGATTATTCAATGTGCATTATTACCCGCCCCACCAAAATAATCCCCATGAAATTATTTCAGAGAAAAAGGCTAACTCACTGTTGTAGTCACTTTGACTCCAGGGGGCAGTATAAAATAAGAAATAATAAGGCCTTACCAACTCACAGTTTGTATTTAATGTAATTATTAAAGCCAGAGGGAAATGATGGATTTTATGAAGCCAACCAGAATTTCATTGCATAAGTTATATCCTTCTGAGATGGCTCTTTAAGTGTGGGAGCCAGGGTGTCCATTTGAATTCTCATGGGGAGGCTAATAACTGCTTTCCTGCCATGTTTCAGTGTTCTCATCTGCAATCCTTCTACGATTTTAAAAAGATAATATAGTTTCTCTAGAGGACTTGTTAAAAAGTCCCTATATTTCAGATGGACCTTTCTTTATATGTACATATGCACACATGAATAAGCAGGTTCCCACATACACATATCACATAGACAGCCAGAGATAAAAAGCTGTTAGCATACCATTATGGCGATATACTTAAGCAGGTGACATACTAAAATGGTGGTGACAAAAGCTAGTCATTAAGTATCTGTTTAATGGCAGGCTCCCTTCTAGGACCTTTATATGTTAAATCTCATTTGACCTTATAACAAAACCTCATTTTTACAGATAAGATAATTTAATCTTAGTAATTTACCCAAATACTGCCAGCTAGCAAATGGCTAATGAGGATTCAAAAACATACGTTCTTTTTATTATGGTAACCTATATGCCTATACCCTAGCACATATTTTTCGCAAGAATAAATAAGTACCATTTGGAGACAGATTTTATGATCCCATTCTGTGTGTCTGTTTTAGTGCCACAGCAGTTATTTTAAAAGACTCTCAATTTTTGTTTGGGAAGAACAATTTTACCACTTCAATATTTAGTCTTCACTTGCTAAAAATCACATCCCCAGACTAGTGAGTTATAAAAGCCTACCTTGCTCAACTCCTAAAGCAATTCTGGCCCCATAGCAGAGTCTCCTGTGTTCAACACATAGGTTCTGGTTGCACAGGCTAGACTTAGTTGAGTCATCGTATTAGCAAAATGTGTAAAGAGCATTTTTGGCTCAAGACCAAGGAATTAATGTCTGGCTGTTACTATCCTATGATCAGTTCATTATACATCCTGCCCTATATACTTCACAGAGCAGTGCTAAGGACATCTGAGAGGTTAAGTGCTTGACATTCTTTTTATTAAAAAAAAAAAAAAAAGCAAACAAACAGAGATCCACCTTTGTTTTAACCTTCACATTACCAAAGATCACTTACAGTGGTAATATGAGCGGAACAGTTAAATTAGAAATGAAGATTGAGAAATGATGGTTGTAAATTCCTGAGGAAGATGTGGGTTAAGCTACAAGGTAACCAGTGTTGATAAATATTGTAAAATATGTATTAATGCCTAGAATGATAGATTGCTACCTGTGATATGGACCATAAAGTTCACTTACTCAAACTCCCTCCTTTTCCAAATGTGGAGATTGACCCAGGAACAATCTTTAAATTGCTGATGTGTGTGCAATGTATAGAAAACCCATAAAAGAGTAATCATCATTATGATATCATTCCATAAGAGTCACTGCTTACATGAGTATGACAATCCAGTCCCCAAACCTGGGTTATTGCTAGTTACGTATAACTAGTCTGTGTGTGTGTGTGTGTGTGCGCGCGTGCATCATATTTAACAGGTATGTGCACGTATGTATGATACATACACATGCATGTATGTATGACACGCACGTGTGTATATGTGTGTGCATATATACGCACCTGTTAAACAGGATACATATTTAACAGGTAGGTGCATGTATGTATGACACACACATGTATGTATGTAGGACACACATGTGTATAGATGTGTGCACATATACACACAATACATACACATACCTGTTAAATATGTGTCATATATGACACACATTGTGTAAATATGAATATGTGTCATATATGACACATATTGTGTAAATATGTGTCATATATGACACATATTTAACATGTATGTGTATGCATGTATGGTACATACTGCTTACATGAGTATGACAATTCAGTCCCCAAACCTGGGTTATTGCTAGTTACATATAACTAGTCTGTGTGTGCGCGCGCGTGTGTGTCATATTTAACAGGCATGTGCACGTATGTATGATACATACACATGCATGTATGTATGACACACGTGTGTATATATGCGTGCATATATACACATCTGTTGAACAGGATACACATTTAACAGGCATGTGTATGTATGTATGATACACATGTATGTATGGCACACATGTGTATATATGTGTGTACACATACACATAATACATACACATGTATGTTATGTATGTATGATACACACACACATATATACACACACATATACATAGACATATATAACAGGAATTTTTGTTTTTGGAAGGGCTCCTTTGATTTGTAATTTATAATGATAATAAAATGATTGAGAATAAAGCAGTGTTCGGGTGTGAGTTTATAATTCCCATTCAACAAGAAATGCTGAAACCCTGAAGAAGATCTGACTCCCTGCTTTGCTCTTGAAACTTTTCTTAGACTCTTCATCCACGTACTGCTTAGTATGTTTTTAGATCTGCACTTCAGGGTCTCACTGGCGATCCTGAAATGATGTCTTTCTTATAGTAGGATCTTAATTACTAATTGCAGAAGAGTCTATGTGTCTTCTGCATCTGGAATTGTTTAAAGTTCAGATTTTTAAATAACAACTCTTCCTCAATTGATTCCAAAGAAGGCTGTTTCCCTCTAAATTGGATCTGCAAGATGACTTCTCATTACCCAGGAAATGGCTTATTTCTCTATTTGTACGGGTCTGCAGATTTCTGCTTCTCTGAACCTCTCCCTCTACAGCTAGCGATTTCCCTGCTGAGACAGTTGATGTAAGAGTGGGGGGATGGTTATATTTCTTTCATTTTTGTGGGTAGCCTAGCATCTAGATTGGTATCTGATTTACAAAAGTATCTTCCAGTGGAAAGAGGCATACACACTATAGTACTTCATAGAAATACAATTCCATGTCCTCTGGCTATAGCAGGCCTGAACTTCACTCTTATAACCTTTTCATTTCTAGTTTACCTAATAAACACTGTGATTTTGGCCATTGATAACTATTAGGTTCATGTTTAATATCAGCTGAATAAATAAAGGCATTCAGAAGGGAACTCCTGTGTCTTCTCATACACATAGTCTCCACCTTTTAAGTACAGTAGAAACAACATCATTCCTATTAAAGGTATTCTTCCCCACTTACACTCTGTATCCCATCCATTTCTGCACACTCAAGAAAGGTAGACCTTCAATCAACTACCGTCTGTCCTGTGTCATCAGTTTCTCATTCTCTGCTGGGTTGTTTGTAGGAGCAAAAAAGCATGCTCTAACATCTCCCGTTTTAAAGTTAAACTCTTTCTTCATGCCTTGCTTCTAAGTTCTGTCTTTCCATCACATCAAAACTTCCATGTTTGTATTCACCTCCATATTCAACATTATCTCTTTGAGCTTCCACATTTAGGTTTGTGTCCCTTCCACTCCACTAAAAGTGCTCCGGTCCAGATCAACAACTTCCATGGTGCCAAGTGCAGGGATTAATGCTCAGTTATTCCACAGACCTGGCCAAGCCCACTATAAAATTCATCTCCTTTTGCGTTCTGTGACATCATATTCTCTTTACTGACTGCTGTTTCTTGGTCTTCTTTATGTGCTCTTCTTCCTCTTTCTGAGGTTTACAGTTTGGAGTGTCTTACAATTTATACTTGGCAATCTCCCCCTTAACGACACTCACTTTTCAGTCTTATGATTGCATTCTATTTATATTACTATGATTTGCTGATTTATATTTTTAACTTGAATTCTTCATAAGTTCCAGACTTATATTCTCAACTGCCTACATGCCATCTCCACTTGGAGAGCCTTCTTAAACTTACCATGGCCAAAAGTAAAGTTTGGATCTTTAGTCTAAACTAGAAGCAATGGGAAAACTAAACATTTAAATAAATAAAGCTGTTAGAAAAATAACCACAGTTGATTTCATTCTTTTCTTGGTGGACATTGATGCCCATTGTCTCTTTTTCTTCTTTATTTAGTCTGTTTCATTGCTCAGTGATACTTGTAGTAGTGGATAGTGAGGGGGAAGCGGAGTATCCAAATTGATTCAAGTCATGTGATGAGATAATGAAGAATTTCGTTGCTAACAAATTCATAGGATAATAGAATATTGATTAATAGGCTCACTCACGGAATGTTGGATCTCGAAGGTCCCTTACGGATCTTCTAGTACTGTCTCATTTTACTGATTGGAAAATTGAGGCCTTGAAAAAAGAAAGCAGCTTCTTCAAGGTCACATCTTCCTGAGACATGCATAAGTGAAACACAAAACCAGTATGTCTAAAAGCTGCCTTTGTTCTCCACATGCAAAAAGCCATAAAGAAAGATTTCATTTTCCTGGCCTATGTTATCACTTGGGTTCTTCTAGTTTTGACATTTGTTCATTATCTGATTGGACTTCAATTGCAACCTGTCATGTTCTATATTTTTAAATTGCATTTATAGTATTTTAGATGACACTAGTACTTAGGGTTCAATTAGCAATAGACATTACTAATTTAACGGATAGTGAGTTTCTGTTTAGTTTGCATATTCTTTTGGTTTGTCCTACTAAAGATTTTTTCAGTTTTCCTGTGTTATCAAGGCTTGACCAAAGGAAAACAAAGCTTTAAATACCATCAGAGGCAGATCTAGGTTTTATGAGCCTGAAGCTAATACAACTGGGGCATCAAAATACAAAATGAAGGGTGAGAAAGAGTATTTTATAGGGCCAATATAAGTGAGAGGCCCTGAAGCTGAAGCTCCATTAATTTCACTGTAACCACCTCTGAAAGCCAGAACAAATAAATTAGCTAGGTAAATCAATATTTTTCATTGCACAGGGAATAGAAGGGATGAAAGAAAGCTAATATTTTCTAAGTACCTACTGTGCGACTGGCATTTTTCTAGGCACTTTACACATGGTGTCTTATTTAACCCTCACACAACTGTGAGGCTGATAATATGTGTGGGCTGTGTTACGTAAGTTAGGCATATCTAATACATGGCAAAAACGATTTGAACCTAGGTCTTTATGATTCCAAAACCTTCAAAACCATACTCTTCAATGAGAATAGTTGTTATCTCAAAGATCTTTTAATCACATTAAAAAATAGAAATATGATCAAATATAGGTATGGACAATAAGGGCTATAAGGGCTTCCACAGTCATAAAGGATAAGAGAAATACTCAAATAATGATAATTCAAGACCAAGCATTTTATTTGACGTGGCAAAGGTTTCCAGATAGAACCGTAAGTGTCTTGCCAATGTTCGGATGATTCTAAGAAATATAAAAATGAAGCAGATTTTTTTTTCTTCAAGTGCTGCTTTTTTTTTTTTTTAAGATTTCATTTATTTGCCAGAGAAGGAGAGAGAGCCAGCTCACAAGCAGGGGGAGTAGGAGGCAGAGGGAGAAGCAGTCTCCCCACTGAGCAGGGAGCCCGATGCAGGACTCCATCCCAGGACCCTGGGATCATGACCTGAGCTGAAGGAAGAGGCTTAACCCACTGAGCCACCCAGGTGCCCCTCAGGCCCTGCTTTTAACCATATTTTCTTAGTCCCCCAGCCTATCCTTTAGCAACATCTTTAGCAGATTCTATTAATTTGCATCCATTTACATTTCTTCAGATTTTGTTCAATTTACTGTTAAAGTCCAGAAGCCATTTCTGCCTTCTGCTGCACTTGCAGACGAGAGCCATGACCCTGGCTGGTAGTAGGGAGTGGTGTGGAGACTCAGTGTCACCTGGTTCTGAGATGCATTTTACCTCCTTCCTTTTCCCAAATCAATTCTTTTGGTGTTGGGGAAAGGGGCGGGAGGTGGTATAATGGACACAGAGCGACACAGAGCTCTTCTTACATGACTTATTGTTCACCTTCTGTGACTGGGGATCCATTTATCCAGTTTGGTAGCCTCTGCTTCTTTGTGGCCTTGTGTGTAGGCCACAGTGTGTGGCTTTCTTGAGGTGCTGTTTGAGTTCATCCTGGCTCCTTCTACCATTGAAGGTTACCTCAGAAAAGAGCAGTTTTGTCTTTCTTCAGTTCTTCAGGTAGAGAGACATCTTATTTCCTTTAGCTAGCCCTACAACTTCTATCCTTTGTGCTACTTTTCTCTTCTAAGTCCTCCCAGGTCCATGACTGAAAGAGTGTTTCTCATATTCTTCCAAGGCATACCTTGACATACTCTCTTTTGGCCCTGCTGTGGCAGGCAACTCCACATTTAGAAATATCTGTACCAAAAAGATATGTTTCTATAATTTCTTATGCTTCCCAAGAACTCTTACACCATTCTCCTGTCTCATGGCATTATTAGGATGAGATTGCTGCTCATGCAGGATGTGGGAGGCATCTCTTCTTCTTGCAAACACCCCTAGTTTCTCTGACTGATTTTCTTAAAGCTGTCCCTTGGCCTGACTTGGCCTTTGTTAATGACAGATAGTGTACCATCCACTCTCCCATAGGGAAAGGAAGAAGTAATTTTCCATTTGGAACACTGTACAACTCATTAAGTTAGTGATTCTACCCTTTATACTTCTTATATAGACCAAGGGAGGATTGAAGTACCTGCTACCAATTATTACCTAGTCAGTTAGAAAGGTGAGGTACCTAAAGGTTCATATCCAGCTTTGGGTTTTAGTTACTAATATTCTGTTCAAGGATTATTTAGACTAGTAGAGTTCATATCCATTTTTGATAAGGGAAAGAGCTGCCTAGCATGTCTGATAATTGTAATAGGTCTAGAGTTTCTAGAATTTAAAGAAATAATGATAGACCTATTGTGATTAAATCGAGATAACTGGAAGATGAAGTAGCAGTAGTTTGTTTATGCGTCTGTACATATGGATGCCAAAGCATGATGGGTAGGAGTTTGGGTTCTGGGGTTCAAAAGACCTAGGTGCCCATTTCCTCATAGACATTTATATTAACTGCACAGACCATAGAATGTGCTATAGACTCAACGTACTTTTCCAAAATTCATACGTTGACACTTAATCTCCAGTGCGATGATATTGGGGGTGGGGCCTTTGAGACATGATTAGGTCATGAGGTTGGGACCCTCATGAATGAGATTAGTGCCTTTATAGAGGCCCTAGAGAGCTCCCTTGCCCCTTCTGCCATTTGAGGACACAGCAAGGACTCTCACCGGACACTGAATCTGTTAGCACCTTGATCTTGACTTTCCAGCCTTCAGACCTGTGAGAAATAAATTTGTGCTGTTTATAAGCCACCCAATCTATGGTATTCTGTGACAGCAAGCCAAACAGACTAATACAGAATGTAATCACTTATATCTTGAAAATATTACATCAGTGGTTCTCAACCATGGCAGCATATTAAAGTCATCTAGGAAGTTAAAACAAAAACACTCCTGGGGCACCTGGGTGGTTCAGTCAGTTAAGCATCTGACTCTTGATTTTGGCTCAGATCATAATCTCAGGGTCATGAAATCAAGCCCTGTGTCAAGTTCCACACTAGGCATGGAGCCTGCTTAAGATTCTGTCTCTCCTCCCTGTGTCCCTCTCCCCTCACATGCATTCTCTTTCTATCTCTCTCTCTCTCTTTCCCTCCCTCAGAAAAATACTCATGCCAGGGCCCCACCCCAAAGCAATGAAGTCAGAATATCTGGAGATGTGACCTAGGCTTTGTTTCTAATGTGCAGCCACATTTATAAATCCACTAGATTAGATGAACCTATTTGTAATATTGTGTTCTTTGCAACAGAGAGAGCCTCTATAATAAGGCTACTGTGTTACACAACTCTGAGGAGCATAATTCCCAGCTTAGTCTATGTGATGACACCTACTGGAGTTGCACAATGCACAGCCTGTGTGACAATAAGTGATAATCCTGAAGAAAACTCTTTAGAAAATTACAAAGAAGTAAAACATCAGACTTCTTAAACACCCATTCATGTCCAATGGTTTTCTTTTCTTTTTTTTTTAAATTTTTTATTTTTTATAAACATATATTTTTCTCCCTGGGGGTACAGGTCTGTGAATTGCCAGGTTTACACACTTCACAGCACTCACCAAAGCACATTATTATGGGTATCCTCTATAAGAATTTGCCTGTGGAAGAAGGGATGCCTAGGTGGCTCAGTCACTTAGGCATGTAACTCTTGATTTTGGCTCAGGTCATGATCTCAGGGTCATGGGATTGAGCCCTATGTTGGGCTCCGCACTCAGTGGGGTGCCTGCTTGAGGATTCTCTCTCGTCCTCTCCCTTTGTCCCTCCCCCACACAATCTCTCTCTCAAATAAATAAGTACATCTTTTTTTTTAATTTATTTGACAGAGAAATATCACAAGTAGGCAGAGAGAGAGAGAGGGAAGCAGGCTCCCTGCTGAGCGGAGATTCCCAACACGGGACTCGATCCCAGGACCCCGAGATCATGACCCGAGCCAAAGGCAGTGGCCTAACCCTCTGAGCCACCCAGGTGCCCCAGTACATCTTTTTTTTAAAAGAATTTGTCTGTGGATGCCATAGCACTGTACTTAAAATGTTTGGTTCTGGAAAATTAAATAATACAGGAAAACGTACTTGAACTAGGGAATGAGCTGAATCATTTGGTTGACAGTTCACTGAGTTTAAGGTTGGGCTGGTGAGAAATACACACAGCTTAGCATTTTCTGTTAACATTCCTCTACTCCAGGGGTCAGTAAACATTTTCTTTTCTTTTCTTTTTTTTTTTGTGCAAAAAGGTGGTTTTATTCATTTTATTTTTTTAATTTAAATTCAGTTAATTAACACGTAACATATTATTAGTTTCAGAGATAGAGTTCAATAATTCATCAGTTGTATATAAAGTAAATTTCTTCTGTAAAGGATCAGAGAGTAAATGTGGCTTGGTAGTCCACAAAAGTTGTCAGTCACATATTCTTTATTTTTGGTAGCCCTTTAAAATACTGAAAGCCACTCATAGCTATAGACTACAAAAATAGGATGTGTGGGCTGTAGTTTGCTGAACGTCTGCAAGGATAAGGAGAAACTCTTAGAAACATTAATGCAGAAAGAATAAATTACCTAGAAGGGAAAAAATAATCGGATTGGAATTGGATTTCTCATTTGCAACACTGAAACTAGAAAGCTCTTGAAAAGCATCTACAGACTACTGATCAAAAAAATGCCACAACAAGTAGCACTCTTAGATCAAAGCAAAAGGACTCTTTGCCACAAACCTTGATCGTTAAAGGGAACACAGTGACCTTCCTCTGGGTATTACGTTCCTCACTGGGCAGTGAGTAGAATGAGTAAAGGGGCCATGTCCACTTGGAGCCAGTGTTCTAGGGTCAGCAACTGGCCCTCCTTGTGCCACTGTTTTCTGGTACAGAACTGGAATCAAGGGATTTTGGGGGAACTTGTCCTTTCAGGCCCTTACAAAGGTATGCTTATCAAGGTAGACTATTAGAACATGTTTCTATATCTAGTAACAAGATTGAAGCGGTGATCAAAAACCTCCCAAACAACAAGAGCCCAGGACCTGACGGATTCCCTGGGGAATTCTACCAAACTTTCAAAGAAGAAATAACACCTATTCTCCTGAAGCTGTTTCAAAAAATTGAAGCAGAAGGAAAACTTCCAGACTCTTTCTAGGAAGCCAGCATTACCCTGATCCCCAAACCAGGCAAAGACCCTACCAAAAAGGAGAATTTCAGACCAATATCACTGATGAATATGGATGCTAAGATTCTCAACAAGATCCTAGCCAACAGGATCCAACAGCACATTAAAAAGATTATCCACCATGACCAGGTGAGATTCATCCCTGGGCTACAAGGATGGTTCAACATTCGCAAATCAATCAATGTGATAGAACAAATTAATAAGAGAAGAGAGAAGAACCACATGGTCCTCTCAATAGATGCAGAAAAAGCATTTGACAATATCCAGCATCCATTCCTGATTAAAACGCTTCAAAGTATAGGGATAGAGGGAATATTCCTGAACTTCATCAAATCTATCTATGAAAGACCCACAGCAAATATCCTCAATGGGAAAAAGCTTGCATCCTTCCCGTTGAGATCAGGAACATGACAAGGATGCCCACTCTCACCACTCTTGTTCAACATAGTATTAGAAGTCCTAGCAACAGCAATCAGACAACAGAGAAATAAAAGGTATCCAAATTGGTAATGAAGAAGTCAAACTCTCTCTTTGCAGATGACATGATTCTTTATATGGAAAACCCAAAAGACTCCACCCCAAAACTACTAGAACTCATACAACAATTTAGCAACGTGGCAGGATACAAAGTCAATGTATAGAACATGTTTAATGATTTATTAGCTTGGTTTATACCTTTTAAATATTTAAATATATGGTATATAGACTTATGTTTTTATTCTTGCTCTGGGCCCCACAAATGTTGGAAGAAGGCTTGATCATAACCCAAGAATCATACTGTAGCCACGATATCAATGATATGTCAAAGACATGTGGAAATATATGAGAATTTAGAGATTATATCATCCATGAACCTCGTATGAGTAAAATACTTGAATAAAAATAGTAATAACCGAACACTAAAGGAACCAGAAAAGAAACCTCAAGATAGAAAAGGAGTTAAAACTATGGAAAGCAAGATTTTGTGAGACACTGGACTCTGAGAAACAAATTGAGGGTTTGGAGGGAAGTGGGTATGGGATTGGGTGAGCTGTTGGTGGGTATTAAGAAAGACATGTATTGCATGGAGCACTGGGTGTGGTGCATAAACAATGAATTTTGGAACACTTAAATGAAATAAAATAAAATAAAATAAATGGTATAGGTTAAAAAGGTTTGAGTATATGCCTTAATGGGCAAAATAAGGACTCTAGAAATAGGAAATTGATAATAATAATAATAATAATGTAAGGAAAATTTTTTTTCCAAGTTTTTACTTAAATTCAAGTTAGTTAACATATAGTGTAGAACTAGTTTTAGAAGTAGAAATTGCTGATTCGTCACTTACAGATAATACCCAGTGCTCATCATAAACAAGTGCCCTCCTTAGGGCCGCCACCCATTTAACTGCAAAGCTGTTTGAAACAGGAAGTGAGGAAAGGCCAAAACAAATGTCTTTTTGTAATTGCAGTAGTGGTATTGCTGTAGGAATAGCTAGAAAAAAAGAAGATACAAATATTCTAAAGAACCCAGCTTACCGAATAGAAAGAATTGGGAAGGATATAATGCATCTTGGCAGAGGATATAATGCTGTTTGGTATGGGAAATATGGCAGTGGCTTCAACAGCCTTGAGTCATAACATGATAGAATATTATTCAGTTATTTAAAAAAATCAATCAGATTTATACCAGTTGATGTGGAAGGGATTTCTATGAGTACTGGTGTTTGGTAAAAGGCCAATGCAGTAAGGTATATAGGAAATTATTTCACTGTTATAAAATAAGTAATCAAGGAGTGAAACATCTCCTTTATATGTTTGTTACATGTGTGGAATTATATGAGCCCCCCCCCAGTGTGGAATTATATATGAAGTTGTTAACAAAGGTTAACTGGAGTTTGGTGGATATTGGAAGGGAGGAAGAGAGAGGAATGTTAGAGTCAGGTAAAAAAAGAAATGACAGGGCTGCTCTTCTTCTCTTAAAATAGTATTCTCTCTCCTCTTAAAATAGTATTCCATTCATAAGACAGAGGCCTTCATAGAAACCCCAATATGTTAAATATACACTGGATTTTTAAGAGAAGGATACATTGTACAAAATACATTCTCATGACACACCTTGAAAGAGTATTTTGCAGGACATTTTGGGAAATGCTTTAATCAGTGAATATGAATATATTAATATTGTCCTCTGATAGATACATTATTATAACTTTCTGGTTCTGTATCTTTATTAAATATATAACTAAAGTATCATGTCACATTGCTTACCATTATTCATATAAAGTATCATGTCACATTGTTTACCATTATTCAGCACCCCCAAATTGTTTAGAAATGATTATGTAGACATTCCACATTCTTCTCATGTGTATTCTATTTATTTGGTGAATGCTGGATATTGCCATTTTGATAATGTTTCTGTCAAATATTCCTTATACATTTTTGGTGCTAATGGTTTCTGATGTTAAAGTTTATCTTTTCCTTCCTCCATACCACCACCTCCTGCATTTTTCAAGGGCCACCATAACTATATTAAACGGGCTATACTTTTTCAGACACTGAACGATACTTTTCCTTTTCTCAGCTCGAGCTTGTACAAGCTGACAGTGTAATCCAGATACTGTGTAATCCTTTGAATTCAAAGCTTGGACACTGTTGGAAGAAAGAGATACATGTTTTCTATCATCTCAGTCAAAAGACAGAATTGAAAAAGAGAATGTTGAACTATAAGTATTTTCAGTCTTTTGCTGCATACTGTCAGGTTAGGAAAGGTGCACAAGTATTTTGATAACTGACTTAGATGTTTTCAAGGACTCAGAAGATAGGATTGAGAGATTGTACATTTAATAGGCATTGATTGACATAGTTTTACCAGCTAGCTAGTAGTGACAGTTTTTGTGAGCAATGATTTCATTTTTACAGTATTTCAGACTCTGAAAACCTGCAAATAATGTGGAATCATAGAATCTCAAACAGCTGTTTCTTGAGAGACAGGATGAGCTAGAGAATGCTGCAGTAACAAATGGCCCCCAGATCTCAATGACTTAAAGCAACAAAGTTCATGCCTCATTCATACTACAAACCCTCTATGTGTTGACTCAAGGCTCTGCTCCTATGTGTTGTCTTCCCTGTAGAACCCAGGCTGTTGAAACAGACACCATATGGAATGTTGCCAAATGTTGTAGCAAAGGGAAAAAGTGAGTGGAAAGGCTCTTGAGGCTTCCATTCTGCCCAGTAGATTATTTATTTATTCATTCATTCATTCACTGGGGGGCACGCACAGAGGGAAAGGGAAGGAAAGAATCATAAGCAGATTCCATGCTGAGTGCAGGCCCAATGCAAGTCTCAGTCTCAGGACCCTGAGATCACAACCCTGAGATCATGACCTGAATCAAAACCAAGAGTTAGATGCTTAACTGACTGAGCCATTCAGACACCCTGGCTACACCTAACTTCTAAAGGGTAGAGAAGTGCAATTGTCCTATGCCCAGAGGATAGCCATAATCTTGTGATGGACACTACAACTTCCTTACCACATTGACCTCCAAAAGGCCATTTATTCTAAACCTGAACAAAATCTTATTCTTACAATGGCTAGTTTATATACTCATACTCATTCTCTGAAATAATATACTCCCAAAGTTACCTTATATCTGTATTATTACTCTCAGTATTATAATTCTTTTATCTATGAACAGGATCCTAAATTTGAGTATCCAGCCTAATGTATGATTCTAGTATTTCTTTGGGCTGAAAACTCTTCAGGTTCTTACTAGGATTTGTGTGTGTGTGTGATTTTCTGAATTAAATATGAATTTGAGAATATTTTTAAAATCCAAATGGTACTTAATGTAGAAGGGAATGAGGAAGACCTACTTTTCAAATACCCTATGAATATTTTTTAATGATATTCCCGGAGCTCTGATAATGACCAGATGTTTCAGGGTGGGGAGGTTAAGTAAAATAAAGGAGAAGGACAGAATAATTAGAACATGTTTCTCGTCTTTATAAATCAGGATTTGTGTGTGTGAAAGATAATTTGATTCAAGATGAATTTAGTTCTATTCTATTTTTATTGCATCAGATTGCATCATTAACTATTTATTTAATTTTATATTTGTAAATCATATTAGTAATATTAAAAAAATCTTAAATAGTACCATGCTCATATATGGAAATGAATAAACACCTTTTTAAAAATTAAAAGTTTACATACATATTGTATTAATTTCAGATGTACAACATAGTGATTTCATATTCTATACATTATGAAATGCTCAACACAATAAGCCTAGTTACCATCTGTTGCTATACAAAGTTATTACAAAATTGACTACATAACCTATGCTGTATATTATATCCCTATGACTTGTTTATTACTGGAAAATTGTATCTCTTAATCACCTTCACCTATTTCATCCATCTGCCAAACTCCTTCCTGCTGGCAATCATGTTTATTTTATGAGTGTTTTGTTGTGTTTGTTCATTTTGTTTTTTAGAGTCCACTCATAAGTGAAATCATATGGTATTTGTCTTTGTCTGTCTGACCTCTTTCCTTTAGCATAATATCCTGTAGGTCTATCTGTGTTGTCACAGATGGCAAGATCTCATTGTTTTTAATGGCTGAGTAATATTCCTGTGTGTGTGTGTATATGTGTGTGGGTATTCACATCACATCTTCTTTATCCATTTGTCTATTGATGGACACTTAGGTTGCTTCCATATCTTGGCTATTATAAATAATGCTGCAGTGAGCATCTCTCATAAACCAGTTTCATGTTGTTAAAAGAAGAAAGGTAAACTAAAAAAATATGTTAAGAGTAAAGCCTTTTAAAGTCTCATAATTTAAAGCCTAACTTTTCTTATACATTTTTGCAGAATCTCAAACATTACTACTAGAGACACTTAGGGAATAATCTTCCTTTGGGAAAGTCATATGGGCTGGATAAGTTTGCATAGCGGCAGAGGTCAGTTTTCCAGTATTTTCAGTTTTTTTTTTTTCTTTATAAAATTTACGGTAATTTCTTTCCAAGGCACTATTAGCAGTTAAAATGCTTACTTCAAGGCATCTCTGTCACCTTGGATTGGAAAATGAAAACGACTGTATTTTTTTTTAGATTTATTTATTTATTTATTTATGAGAGATGGAGAAAGAGAGAGAGAAAGAGAGAAGCTAACTCTGTGCTGAGTGCAGAGTGGACACAGGTACAATCTCACAACCCTGAGATCATGACCTGAGGGGAAATCAAGAGTCAGATGCTTCACTGACTGAGCCACCCAGGAACCCTGGGAGAGAAAGAATTTTAAGCAGGCTCCACACCCAGTGCACAGCCTGATACAGGGCTTAATCTCAGGACCCTGAGGTCACGACTTGAGCTGAAATCAAGAGTTGGACACTTAACCCACTGAGCCACTCACATGCCCCCCAAATGACTTTAATTAAATAAAAATATGTATCTGCAATATGGGAACATTTTTGAAGCTAAAGAGAATTTGAGGGTATTTTTTTAAAATTATAGTAATAGGAAAAAGCCACTACCAGTCACTTTGTAAATTTTAATACCCATTACAAAGAGGTTACGAAAGCTACTAGAGGCAGAAAAATGCTGCTTAATGTGGGGTACATGATTTTTTAAGTCCAAATTTGAAACTCTTTCCATTTTAGATCCCTGCTTCTAGGTAGTAGATTGTATCGGCTTCGTATCACCTATTGATGGGGATAAGGAATGGGATATTTGCTCTCTTTCTGTACCTTGAAGTTCCTTGGCCTGCTTTGATCCTAAGCTGATCTTGGTCCTTTATGTCCCTGAAATCTTACCCAGCTCTCATGGTCATTTTGAGACATTTCTGGTTTTGCCTTTTGTGGATATAAATCAAATTCTATGCACATTTGTTTTGCGACATGATGCCTAATATTTAAATCATCTCAAAATAAGCTTACTTTATGTAAAAATCATTCTAACAGAATGAGTATTTGTCTTCATTTTGAAAGGGAGGAAACTGAGGCTCAGATTTAATGACTTGTCCAAGGAGAGTTAATATTTTGTACCAAAGTCTCTTTACTTTCAAAACCTGTGGTTTTCTACTGCACTGAGATGCCTCCCTAAAGACAGAAAAACATTCCATATAGAGAAGATTATTGTTCCCAAGGCTCTAACCCCTTTATGAGAAATTTCTCATTAGTTCTCATAATACCTAACCTACCAAGAATTTTAACAATTTCACAGTTAGAAAAAGTAAGACTCAGAGATGGTACTATTATTATCATGTTAGCAAGAGAAGTCATTGTAATATACAAAAGAAGCAGATAAACCATCTTTTAAAAGTATGCTCTTGGGGCACCTTGTGGCTCAGCTGATTTAGGGTCCAATTCTTGGCTTTGGCTCAAGTCACAAATTCATGGTCCTGGGATTGAGCCCTGTGTTGGGCTCCATGCCAAGTGTGGAATCTGCTTGGGATTCTTTCTCTCCCTTTCCCTCTGCCCCTCCTCTCTCTCTAAAATAAAAGTCTTTTAAAAATAAAAAGTATACTCTTTCAACATTTCAGTAATTGTTAATACTATGATTTGGAACAAGTATTCACTAAAACTTACTAGTTTTTGTGGTCTAAATACCTATACTGATAATCCTCTAAGAAGATTTTTATTTCTCTCTTTGGTATTACTAAGCACACTTCCTTTCTAATAGCCCAGAATTGCACTGAAGAGTGTAATTAATAGAATGAAGAAAATGCACTCAATAATTCAAAATTTATTGATACTATTTCATTTGAAATGGTGGCATTGAATATAACCTTGATTATCTTTTTTTTTTAAAATTTTAGTTGAGCAGTAAAAAACACAAGACGTGCTTGTTATTCCACTTTTAAGCATTTTGGTGAAATATAGCAGTTCAGATAATTGAAAACACAGCACTTCATTACAGTGAGATGAGTTTTTCTGGTTTAACTCCTTTCTCTCTTATGTTGTAGAGTTAATAGAACTGAACTGTTAAATGAGTATGCTTAAAGTGCTCACACAGACCCTCCATCCCACCTAAATAACACAGAAGGTTCAGCCCTGCTCATAACCCTCATGCACTTCACCCTCTCACCTTAGTTGGTCATATCTGACTAACTGGCCAAAAACTCTTTGTGATCAATTTACCTGATGCAGAGAGCCGTTGGTACCTCTGATTCTAATTTCTGCAGCAAGTATTGTTTCAGAGGCAGAATTTCCAGGAAGTCGTTGAGTATGGCTTACACATAAGACAGCTGTGGAAATGTCAGCTGATTATTTTGCACTCCTTATTTTCACTTATCTCTCTTCTTACAGGATGTTAATTCTATGTGCTTTCTCTAGCGCTCAGGTATATTTTCCATGTGTGCCTGCTTTGTTTTTATCAGGCTACATTGGCTTTACTGGGAATAAGTCTGGGGATGGGATAGTACTGCCAGGTGTCACAAAGTCATAACCTCAATGGGAGACTGGAACGTAAGGCAGTAGTGGAGGATGTAGGTTATAAGACAAGAATTCATAAGGCTACAATTGCTAGAATCTATTGACAATAGTTTAAAGAAATAGTAGTTAGCTTTTCTCATAGAATAAGAAGCCTAGAAACAAGATGGGATTGGGAGGGAGACAAACCATAAGTGACTCTTAATCTCACAAAACAAACTGAGGGTTGCCGAGGGGAGGGGGTTTGGGAGAAGGGGTTGGGATTATGGACTTTGGGGAGGGCATGTGATTTGGTGAGTGCTGTGAAGTGTGTAAACCTGGTGATTCACAGACCTGTACCCCTGGGGATAAAAATATATGTTTATAAAAAATAAAAAAAGTATAAAAAAAAAAAAAAAGAATAAGAAGCCTAGAGATAGGCGATTTTTGGCATTGGTTCAACATTGCATCCAAGCAGGTATAATTTAGTAGAAAGAAAAAGCTGATCACTCCTTTAATGAACCTGCCTCCCATTCAGAATTAAGCTAAATTCATGAACATCTCATGCCATTTTGTGTCTTTCCCACACAACTGGTCTCATCTGCTGTCAGTCATATACCATCTAATCCCAAGTACATACGCTAGCACTTGAACCATAGCAAACTACTTAAAGGACCAGATTTGAAACATTTTCTCAGGTCCCTGTTCTTTTCTTCACATTCACTCTACTTGTAATACATTCTTCTCTCCCCATCCTTGATGGGCTTTCTCTTCTTTCAGCTTAGCCATCCATCTTTTCAAGGAAAAGTCTTCCTTGGCCTCATCATAGTCATTGGAACCTACATTTGCCTCAAGTCTAGCCTTTATTATGATGTATTAGAATTGATTTCTTATGTGTTCATCTCTTACATTAAACTGAGCACATCGAGAACACAGACTTAGCCTCCTTTGTCTTTGTATTTCAAGGGCCTACCATAACATTAGCATGTAGTAGGATCACAATAAATGTTAGATGGATAAAGGATCACTTTAAGAGGTTGATTTTTGCTACCAAGGAGTAGGGTCTTGCTCATAATGCTTAGTGTTTGTTATGTAGTATAGCTTCATATATGCCATTCCTTACTCCCTCTTTATAAGCTAAAGTCAGGGTATAGAGGTTGCTTCTGAAGCTGTGTCAGTGGCTGGCGGCACAGTTGTCTTTGCATCTGAGGGATCCACTACTTGTCCATAAGGAACAATATTTTTTCTTGGTGCCTAGAAGGCATTGGTTGTTTCTTTTTTTTTTTAAGATTTTATTTTTTTTATTTGAGAGAGAGAGAGCATGATCAAGGGGAGAGACAGGGGAAGAGGTAGAGGATGAGAAGCAGACCCCCTGCTGAGCAGGGAGCCCACATGGGGCTTGAATCCAGGACCCCGATCATGATCTGAGCTGAAGGCAGATGCTTAACTAACTGAGCTACCTACGTGCCCTAGTATGGGTTGTTTCTACCCTAATACATAAAAAGGGAAAAATTCAACTTGTTAATAGAAAAGTAAAGCATGATCTCAGGTATTCAAAGTGTAATGATTTTAGAAAGCCCTTGCTAAAAAGTTAACACATATTCTTTTAATAGAGGTATGCCCTGGATTGGATCCAGGAATAGAAAAAAAAAATTTAAATAAAAAAAAGCTGTTGAAATGTAAATTAAGTCTATAGTCAGTGTTGGTATCTCAGTTTTGACAAATATTACATCATATCATAGAATGTTAACAATATGGGAACTGAATAAGTAGTATGTGGGGAATCTGTACTACTTTGCATTTTTTTCTGTGAATCTGAAAGTATTCCAATAAAAAAATTTAAAAAGCAGGGAGGGATGGGGAACTTGGGTGGCTCAGTGGGTTAAAGCCTCTGCCATCGGAGTATTATGCCTCCATCAGAAAGGATGAATACTCAACTTTTGTAGCAACATGGACTGGACTGGAAGAGATTATGCTGAGTGAAATAAGTCAAGTAGAGAGAGTCAAGTATCATATGGTTTCACTTATTTGTGGAGCATAACAAATAGCATGGAGGACATGGGGAGATAGAGAGGAGAAGGGAGTTGGGGGAAATTGGAAGGGGAGATGAACCATGAGAGACTATGGACTCTGAAAAACAATCTGAGGGGTTTGAAGTGGCAGAGATTGGGAGGTTGGGGGAACCAGGTGGTGGGTATTAGAGAGGGCACGGATTGCATGGAGCACTGGGTGTGGTGCAAAAACAATGAATACTGTTATGCTGAAAATAAATAATTAAAAAAAAAAAAAAGGCCTCTGCCATCGGCTCGGGTCATGATCCCGGGGTCCTGGGATCGAGCCCTGAGTCAGGCTCTCTGCTCCGTGGGGAGCCTGCTTCCTCCTCTCTCTCTGCCTACCTCTCTGCCTACCTGTGATCTCTGTCTGTCAAATAAATAAATAAATAAATCTTAAAAATATAAAAATAAAAACCAGGGAGGGGTTCCACAACAGTATGGATATACTAATGCAACTGAATTGTATACTTAAAAATGGTTAAAGTGGTAAATTTTATGTTATGTGTATTTTGACACAATAAAAAATAGAGAAAGGAGTAGGTATGCTAGGGGAGAGGGATAAAAAGGGAAAAGAACTATTTTTGAACATTTTTTTCACTTCCACAGTATTCCAGGCACTGTACTAGAAATAAAAGTGTGTTTCAATCTCCTGTTACTGATGAGTCCCCCAAGGTTGCATGAATTTAGGTAACATCATATCTGAGCTCTGCCTTAATCTATACTTAAGAGAGAGACCCTGGGGTATATATTTTTTAATGAGTGATTGAGATGAGTCCAGTGATCAGCCAAGTTTGAGAACCACCTCTCTAAGTCTTTTATATCCACTGCCTTAAGAGATGATTTCTCTGATCTTGAGGATGAAAGCTGGCAGCGTAGGATCTTGTTTAATGTGGACCATAAGAACTAGAAAGACTTTTACAGCCCAAGGCCAAAGCCTTGAATACTGCAGTGAAGCTAGCAGAGCAGGGTAGAAGGAGACATATCACAGAACTGGATCAAATATGCTCCATGTTAAGTTCCAACTCAAGAAGTTAATTTCCCCTGAAACTTCTTGGTTGTGTATTACAGGCTGAAGTAGGCTCCACAATATCAATTGGAATTATTTGGCCACTTCTTGTCTTCTCTCTCCATAGATGTTATTGACTGCAGAAACCTCTGGTCACCAGGGAATTTTCAGATGGAATAAAAAGACAATTAGAGGCTGGCAGAGTGAATGGATTAAGGCAGTGTGCTCTGAAGTTCAAAAACTAAGCAAGCAAACACTTAAAGAAACAAACAACTGTGCTTCCTATTTCACTAGGAAGGTGGAAGCAATTAGAAGAGACATTACCAGCCTTCCAGTACTGTACCTCCTCACCTGCCTCTATCTGTCTCTCCGGCTCTCACTGGCCATGACCCATGCTCTCACAGAAAGACCAGTCTGCCTACTTCTTAGACCAGACCCTGAACTCCCTCACTTTCGAACATGTCAGTGCTTCTCCCGCAATCCTATGAGCTCCCTCCCACATCATGCCTTTTCTCCTGCCAGATATTTCACATCAGAAGACAACTATGCTATTACTTCTTCCATCCAAAAAAAAAAAAAAAATCTAACTAAACAAAACAAAATCACCAAAACCAAAAATTAGCTGTCTTGACCTCTTGATTACTCTTCTCCCTTAGCCAGTTGCTACCACATTTCTCTGTCCTACTTCAGACCAACACTCTTGAAGATAGTTGTCTATATAGCTTGTCTTAAATTCTTCTTAAAATCCAGATCTTTGCTTCTGCCTTCCATAAAGTGCTCTCGGTGAAGTGAAGGTCACCGATGACCTCTGCATTGCTTAATCTGGTGGCTAGTCCTCATTTCTCAGCCCACTGGATTTAGCAGCATTTGACATAGCTGATTCCTCCTTCCTCTCAGAAATATTTGCTTCACTCAGCTTCCAGGGCCTTGTTTTCCTAATCTCTCATTGGTCGCTCCTTCTCATGCTCCTGATTCCTCCTCACCCTCCTGTCTTCTAAATTCTGGAAAGTGCCAGGCTCAGTTTCAGACCTCCGTTGTTATTTATACTCATTCCACTGGAGATCTCTTTCAGTACCTTAATTTTACATTTTATCTGTTTGCTAGTGCTCCCCAGATTTATATTGCCAGCTTGGAGCGCTCCCCTGAACTCCATATTAATATATCCAACTGCTTCCTTGACATCTTCACTTAGATACCTAATATGTCCAACTGAACGGCTAATATTCTCCCCCAGACAAGCTCCTCCTGCAGTTTTCTCCATCTCAGTTCACTTCTAGTTTCTCAGGCCAAAAACCTATGGTGATTTTTGAATATACTTTTTCTCGCATCCCACATGCTCTCTTATACAAGTCTTCCTGACAAGCCTTACCCTCTCCAATTTAACATTCACATTGTTGCAGAGTAAAGTCTTAGAAAATGCAGATTTTAGCACAGTATTTTGCTGTTAAAACTACTAGAAAATTTAAATTTTAGCACGGTGTTTTGTTGTTTAAAATAATGTCAAAATTCTTAGGCATTCCGTTCAGTGGTCTATATTACCTGCCCTTTTCCTACCTCTCACTTCACTTTCCCCTACCCCCAAAAGCCTGTGCTCCAGCCCTGCTGCTGTGCTTGCAATCACATTAAACCACCAGCTGTTTCAGGACATTATACATTTTTCATACTTCCCCTTCTTTCTGAAATACCCTTGTGCCTACTGGTTCAGGAGTCTTGGTTCCCAGAGGGGAATACTTCGACCAGGGCACATAACAAGGCTCTCATCAAACGTTAATGGTGAGCCAGCACAGAAAGGAGTCACTAAATGGCAGGAATCACTGACCCTGACCATCAGGAGACAGGGGTGCTGAGAGGATATGTCTGGCCCCCAGGTGACCCGCTTGGAGAGCTGATAGTTGAGGGCAAGTTTTATCTAGAATGGATAGTGTAAAAGGGAGATGAGTGAGACTTAGATGGGCCTGGAGACCAGCTTCAGCATGGGGGCAGTGGCTCATTCTGGTAACTCTTTTCTTCGATGCTTTCCTCAGGAAAAGCCCACAAAATTCCTAAAGGACCTGCTTTCAGAAATAACATGAAGCACATAGATCTGAGTGAAACAAAGGTTGGGTGGTAACGGATGCTGTCTTGTGTTGCCCAATTCCCTTTCTCTCCAAAGCCTACACAACTGAAATACTCATCACCTCAGCTCTTGAGAGTATAGGTGGCTGGCAGTTCTCAGCTGAGTTCCTCTCCAGGGTTTCAGGGTTTATATTCTCTGAGTGGCTGGGGAAAGAGGGACCCCATATCCAGTGACTGGCTGATGCAATGATACATACACTCAGATTTCTTGCCTCAGTTTGAAAAAACTTTTAAAGGCCATTCTATCCCCAAAGCTCCCCATGAGATGAACTGAGGCTTTTGTCTTGACTATATCACAGACCAACTCCTTCCTCTTCCTAAACCTGCTTCATTTACTCCCTTCCGGGTGTTGCTTCTGAGAGCACTCTCAACACATTTGTTACATGCTGATTTCTGTCGTGAATCTGCTGCCCATGGACCCCAATACATGTCGGGTGCCTGTTCTATCCTCTCTTTCAATTTAGGATGCCCCTATAAATAACATTTGCACAATTTTATTTAGGTCTTCTCCCATTTAGACTCTATGCCCTTTGTAAGCAGGGAGCATCTGCTTATTTGATGTATCATCAACCCCTGGCCAACTGTTTATCAAGTGAAAAATGTGCCCCCATGACACCACCAAATATGGGATATTGCCCTGGGATATTGCATTTCAGTCCAGACAAGAAAGGAATGTAAGTGAATAGGATGTTTAATGGGAGTTAGTATGAGTGGCAGCATCATTTGTGTTTAATATTTTTTTATGTTTGCTCCATTTGGAGGATTTTTAAAAAACAGGTTCATTTTACTTTATTTTTTATCTAAGTTCAATTAACCCACGTATAGAACACAATTAGTTTTTGATATAATGTCCAATGATTCATTAGTTGCACGTAACACCCAGAACTTACCACATTACAACATTGTTCTAGCTGATTCTAATTCGGTATAGGTAAAGTAGAAGTCTTGGGAGCCATGAGGTTATGAATAGGATTTTCCCAAATTTCTGTGTTATCTCAGCAAATTTTCAGTTTTCTTCTGAAGATTTTTACTTTGGCTAGTCAGCTGCATGGATAAATTTGGGAATTTTGTGATGGGGAAAGGTAATTACTACTGTTGGTTTCTTAAGATTATTGAGATATTTTTATGAAATTTTAAAATTTAATGAAATTTGTGGATAATTTAATGAAATCTTACAAATAAATTTGTTTTTCAACTTTAATTTTTAAAAATTATAAAATCTTGATATGTATCTAAAAAAGAGCAATCTCAAACTAATTGGCAAGAGCCATGACTTTTTTTAGGGTAGGTAAAAAATTATTCATTCAATTATCATTCATTTCTATTTTTTCTCCATTGAGGCATTTTATTTACATGTATGTATTACATCTCTAGAGAAGAATTCCAGGATTTTTCCCTCCTATGTCTTTTCGTCTTGCTTCTTCATGGTGCATCGTGCCAGCTGAAGTTGTCATGACGATGAAACCAAACTGGTGGGACAGGAGCAGATTGTTCTGCCATTTTTCTAGATCTTTGAGTTGTATCTCAAATGTGGGGCTGATCACTCTGTATTTGTTTAAACTGCCTGTGAGGTTCACAACAGTTTTCCCAGCTCTGTGATTATCAAGAATTTCAAATTTCCCAATGTAACCAGGTTTCATCATCACAGTTAGAAACTGGATGATAACTTTAGAGCATGACTTAATAAGAACCTGCCATTTACCTCTCTTTTCAGCATTGTTAGTGCTCTTGAGAGCCTCTGCAAGGGCATTCGAGCATACCCTTATGGCGGTCCTCAAAGATGGTGGAAAGACTATTCATTTCGTTTTTAAGCAGACTGTTTTGCACATTGTACTTACTCTTTTCAAGTGTGTGATATACCAATTTACTCTTCAAATAGTAGTGGAAACAGTTTCCTTAGCTTTTTCTGATGTTTTATTAGAGAATATTTGCACAGTTAATATACTTTTGCATTTATAAATATATCCAGATTCTCGATTCTACTTTTAGTTTGTGATACTGTGTGTCCTGAGATGCTGTTAATATAGTTCCTTTAATGATACAGAATTTCTCTGTGTGCAGATCTTTCATGTGGGCAGTTCTCTTCTGTTGGCATCATATTTAATACTGTAACAGCAACTCCATAGCAAAAAATTCAGATTGATGCCATGAGAACAATGCCATACATTGATTGAATGTATCACTCTTACACTGATTGATTTGGTATTGTGTAAACATGGCATGTTTCTAAGAATTTGAACAAATGAAGAGAATTTAATAAATGCTTGTTGCCATAGGAAACCAGCAGAAACCTATTTTTTTTTTAAACCCAGTTTTTAAAAAAATAGATAAATAAAATAGGGATGCTTGGGTGATTTAGTTGGTTAACCGTCTGCCTTCAGCTCAGGTCACCATCCCAGGGTCCTGGGATGGAGCGAGGAGCCTGCTTATCCCTCTGCCTGCCTCTTCCCCTGCTTTTGTGTTCTCTGTCTCTCCCCTCTTTCTCTCTCTGACAAATAAATAAAATCCTTAAAAACAAATAAATAAATAAATAAGACCATTTTAAAAAATCTGGATTCTTTCTTTCTTTTTTTTTTATTAATTTTTTATTTTTTATAAACATATATTTTTATCCCCAGGGGTACAGGTCTGTGAATCACCAGGTTTACACACTTCACAGCACTCACCAAAGCACATACCCTCCCCAATGTCCATAATCCCACCCCCTTCTCCCAAACCCCCTCCCCCCAGCAACCCTCAGTTTGTTTTGTGAGATTAAGAGTCACTTATGATTTGTCTCCCTCCCAATCCCATCTTGTTTCATTGATTCTTCTCCTACCCACTTAAGCCCCCATGTTGCATCACCACTTCCTCATATCAGGGAAATCATATGATAGTTGTCTTTCTCTGCTTGACTTATTTCGATGAATGGATCAAGAAGATGTGGTATATATACACAATGGAATACTATGCAGCCATCAAAAGAAATGAAATCTTGCCATTTGCGACAACATGGATGGAACTAGAGCGTATCATGCTTAGCGAAATAAGTCTTTTTTTTTTTTAAAGATTTTATTTATTTATTTGACAGACAGAGGTCACAAGCAGGCAGAGAGGCAGACAGAGAGAGAGGGGGAAGCAGGCTCCCCGCTGAGCAGAGAGCCCGATGCAGGGCTTGATCCCAGGACCCTGGGACCATGATTGGAGCCGAAAGCAGAGGCTTTAACCCACTGAGCCACAGGTGCCCCTAAAATCTGGTTTCTTTTTAAAATATGAAATCCCAGCAATAGCTATTTCCAAAAGATCTTATAGGAGTGAGGCCTCCCAGATTCTAGACTAGGTCCTATTATTAAGAAGATAAACTCAGGGCACCTGGGTGGCTTAGTGGGTTAAGCGTCTGCCTTTAGCTCAGGTCATGGTCTCAGGGTTCTGGGATGGAGCACTGCACTGTGCTCTCTGCTCAGTGGGGAGCCTGATTTCCCCCCCCCCCCGCCTCTCTCTGCCTGCTGCTCTGCCTACTTGTGATCTCTCTCTCTCTCTGTCAAATAAATAAATACCCTCAAACAGCTGTTTGAGGGTAGGCAACATTATACCCATTTTACAGATTAGGAAAACCGAGGTTCAGATAGTTTAGGTAATTTGCTCTAGATTGCAGAGAGCCAGGATTTAAATCCAGGTCTGACTCTGAAGTCTAAGCTTTATTCTACTAAAATATTTTGCCTTCTCATTTTTCATCCAAAAGACAGAAACGATAATACTTGTCTGGCCTCATTTATAACTCTGTGTGTGTGTGTGTGTGTGTGTGTGTGTAACAGAGAAATTGTTGAATCACTATTGTTCATCTGAAACTAATACAGTATTTTGTGTCAACTATGCGTGTCAACTATACATAGATTTAAGAAAGGGAAAAAAAAAGTGCCCTGCATTTTATTTGGTCATAAATATCTTCACTAAGACCTTAATGGTTCTAGGGTAGGTCTGGCCTTCAGATGCCCTTTGAAGCTGGTATTATCATGTTATTTCATGGATGAGAAAAACTATGTTTGATGACAATAGGTGACTTGCCCCCAAACACATACTAGATCGCATTGCCAGGCTATGGACCCAGGTCTGTGTGATTTCCAAGCCTCCTTTCTAATCACTAAACTGCAGGACTTCATGCCATTATTGAGCAGTAGTGGGCCCGAGGGGAAGGAAGAAACTTATTGTGCAATTATTTGTTGAAACATTTAGATGTAGAACTGGGGTTTACTTTTGCTTCCTTGACATTCTCATGTCTTTCTCATGTGCATTTTGTCTTAGGAAACAACATTCCTCTTTTGTGGAACAAAATCAAGTTTAAAAGACTGATATTCTTCAGGCCCTCTGTTCAACAGATATGCATTAACTACCTATTACCTACCAGGTGCTGCAATATGTACTGGGATCACGAAGATAAGAAAATTATTGGAATAATATAATGACATTCCTATAATAAAGATAGGTACTAAGTGCTGTAAGAACACAGTCAACTGAGTGATTACTTTGAATGTATTTTGTCTAAATTTAAGTCTAATGCAATTTCTTTTCTGTGTTTAAAAACTAGTATTGCCATATAATTTATATATATATAATATATAACTTAACTAATTTAATATAATTTAACTAATATGTAATTATAGTTTAACTAAAAACTTATTTAACATCCTTATTTTTATATGTGTATAGAAATAAAAGAATAAGCATTTGTTTACACTATTTCAAATTTTAATGACTGTTGTGCATGTTCCCTGATGGGGGACTGAACAAGCTAACCAAAATGTCAAATATCTTTGCTTTTTGTCTGGTTTATATAAAATCAGTATCAGAGAAAGAACACCTGATTGGCTCTTGGTGACATCACAGGAATTTCTGGGTGGGTAGTCAGTGCAGTGGTCATGGAGAGCAGAGCCCCGTGTCAGTGTCATGATATTTAAACATGCCCAGTGGGTGACTGATCTTGGACTTGAGCACAGAGAGATGGCCACATCCAATGATTGGTATCAGTGAATAGTACATAAGTTTCTGTAGGCTTGCTTGACTTTATCACTTATCACAAACATTACAGTGATTTATGTGATTTATTATAAAACCATCTTAATTATGAATTGTTGGTTAAAATTTGAATCAGCAGTGAACCTGGAAAATAGTAATAATACAGATGGCATGAATTAATTATGACTTACTAAATGCAGTTTAATAGAAAAAATAATTTCAATTTAGGGCCCAGGGAAGAGACAAAAGGTGGTTTGAAGTTTGGAAACCAAGAGATTGGTTCATTTGCAGTCCCCAATTTTCCTTCTGTTTCTCCTACTTTTCTTACAACCTCTGGGCTTAATTTAAGACTCATCTGAAGGCTTCTGTGTAGTAGTGGAATTTAATTAGTTCCTTTTCTGAATCATTATTGTAGTATATGTTTCTGTGGAAAGATAGTTTAACTTGAAAAGTAATTGATATATTCTCAACAGAAGCCAATGAGAAAGTTCAATGTCAATTTAAAATCAAAAATTTCTTGTGCTACTGGAAAGTACTATAGTCCCACCAATTCTCATTGCTTCTTGTGTATCTGATTCCCACATATTTTCAATATATTCCCATATATTTTTGAAAGATCCTAGTCCTGCCAGAATTTTCTCGTGGATCGTGTCAAATATTTTTATGTGTAATGTGTTAACATTAACAACTTGTCTGCATATATTATTTGGTTTCTTTGAACAACTGCCAAATAGATGATCCTATCATAGTTACTTGTGTAAGTAGAGCTTGAATGGTCCTGATTTCTCACTATTCCATTACTTATGAAGTGTGTACATGTGTTATGTATGCTACCTGTTTTATGTGGTACCATGGATCAGAGCTAGGCAATAGTAGATGAAGTCAACATTTAGAAATTACTTGCTGAATTTAATTTGAATTGTTCAGATAGGAAAAGTTATGTTGGGAAATTGAAGAAAAGCAAATTTTTCAGACAAAATGTATAATCTTCCCATACTGTTTTGCTATATAACCTTTTAAAAAATTTATTGAGGGGGCTTCTTGCTAGCTTAGTAGAGCATGCAACTCTGGATCTTGGGGTTATAAGTTCAAGCCCCACTTTGGGTGTAGTGATTACTTAAAAATAAAATATTTAAAAAAATTTTAAAAAATGTTTTGTACTAAAAATTAAGAGAGCTTGTTGAATAAAAATCAAAGCGCATCATGACATAACTCTAAGAAAGCACTTTTGGTGGGAATGCAAGTTGGTGCAGCCACTTTGGAAAACAGTGTGTAGATTCCTTAAGAAATTAAAAATAGAGCTTCCCTATGACCCTGCAATTGCACTACTGGGTATTTACCCTGAAGATACAGATGTAGTGAAAAGAAGGGCTATCTGTATCCCAGTGTTCGTAGCAGCAATGGCCACAGTTGCCAAACTATGGAAAGAACCAAGATGCCCTTCAACGGACGAATGGATAAGGAAGATATGGTCCATATGTACAATGGAGTATTATGTCTCCTTCAGAAAGGGTGAATACCCAACTTTTGTATCAACATGGACAGGACTGGAGGAGATTATGCTGAGTGAAGTCAAGCAGAGAGAGTCAATTATCATATGGTTTCACTTACTTGTGGAGCTTCAGGAATAACATGGAAGACACTGGGAGATGGAGAGAAGTGAGTTGGGGGAAATTGAAGGGGGAGACAAACCATGAGAGACTGTGGACTCTGAGAATCAAACTGAGGGTTTTGGAGGCAGGGAGTAGGGGGTTGGGTGAACCTGGTGGTGGGTATTAAGGAGGACACATATTGCATGGAGCACTGGGTGTGGTGCATAAACAATGGATCTTGGAACACTGAAAAAATAAAATAGAAAAAAAAGGAAAGCAGTGAAAACAGCACAATTTTTTGTGGTAAAATTAGTGTAAGATTTACCATTTTAAATATTTTTAAAGTGTATGCATGCTTTGGTGGCTTTTAGAATATTCACATTTTTTTAAATTGAAGTACAACTAACATAGAGTGTTATATTAGTTTCAAGTATACAATATAATGATTTCACTATGTTATATTACTCAGTGTTCATTAAGGTAAGTGTCCTCATAATCCTTTCACCTGTTTCACCACTGCCCCCCTCCCCATCCACTTTCCTTCTGGCAACCACCAGTTTGTTCTCTATAGTTAAGAGTCTGGTTTTTTGGTCTCTTTTTTCTTTGTTCATTTGTTTTGTTTCTTTAATTCCACATATGAGTGAAATCATATGGTATTTGTCTCTCTCTGATGGACTTATTTCACTTAGCATTATATCTTCTAGGCCCATCCATGCTGTTGCCAGTGGCAAGATCTCATTCTTTTTTTTTTTTTAATGGCTGAGTAACATTCCTGAAACATTCACATTTTAAATGTCCATGAGTATTCACTGTAGTCCAAGTGCCATTTCAAAGGTGAACATAGAAACTAGTCTCTCAGACAACCACCAGACCTACCAAAACACACAATCCCAAATTTTTGTAGGATACTCTTACTCTCCACCTTGGTACTAACCAGCCACTCTTGATTAGCACGAATGGCAAGAATAATTTGGGAGGATCAAGGTGGGGGCAAAGGAAAAGGAGATTTTTAAGGATCAGATGGTATTGTAGAAGATAGGTCCTATGGTAGGGGTTTAGACACTGTTTCCATAGTCATACTATATGAAGGGGAAGCTATAGTAGAGGTGTAAAGCCCCTCTTACGATAGCCACCAGTCTTGGAAAACCCTGGAATTCTGTCTTTATTTTAGGTAAAGACTAATTGAGGAAAGTCTTAATGTGTTATGGGGACGAAGTTTTTTTTCCTTAAGGGAGATGTTATGTCTTACATAATGTACCTGAGGACAAAATTGTTGTATTTCGTCTCTGGAAACTTTATGTCTCTTTTGAATCTTATTATTTGTTACCTGTCAATGATCTACAGAATGTTCTGGAACAAAGAAAGGTATCATCTACATATTGAGTGAGGATTGAATTACAAGGGAAAATCAAATCCTTTAAATTTACATTTAAAGTCTGGAAAAAATATGTAGGTCTCCTGTAAATCCCTGAGGTATAATAATCCAAATGTCATGATTTTCCCAGGTTAAGGCAAGTAGGTGTTGGGAATCCAGGTGGAGGGGTATACGAAAGAAGACAGAACCCAAGTCAACAACAGTGAAGTAAGTAGTGTCAGGAAATATACAAGTGAGTAGTATAGTATTAGGAGTTCGGACTAATGGGAACCTAGATTTTACTATTTTATTTATGGCCTAGAGATCTTGAGTTAATTTATCTTTTCCTGTTAGACCTTTGCATAGACAGTGTAGGGGGATAGGGTTTTTTTTCAAGGAGCCCTTAAATTATAGGCCTGAGACTTTCAATTTCTTCAGGTATTGAAGGATATGTAGGTAGCTTAGGGAGGGGCGTATTGGAGTCTATTTGCCTTTTAAGGGCTTGGCTTCCCAGTAAATCCTACACCTGTTATCCTGGAGCTCAAAGAAACTCAGGAATGTGAGGACTGCCAAGGGCTTGTGGAAGTTTGTGTGTGTGTGTGTGTGTGTGTGTGTTGTGTGTGTGTGTTGTGTGCACACGCACACAACACACACACACACACACCCATAGGAAACTGGAATGATCTATCACAACATATAGAGGGCGAAGATGAGTGGAGGAGGTTATTTAGATGTCAAGTGTTAGTCCAGTGGTAAACATATTATTAACATAACATTCCAAGAAAGCCTCTGCATGATAGATTAATGGAGGTTGTGGAATGTAACAAAAAGACTATGTTGGTCATCTTGGGATCCAAGAAATAGGAAAAGGGATTTAGAAAGGAGAAAAGATTAAGGTAAATCATGTTCTTCCCCCACTGAGATTATTTGGCCATACTGAGGGATGATGGTGGGAAGATGTGAGGTGCTGAGGATGGAGTAGGTGCCTCCAATGTCTAGCAGAAAGGGGGGCATGATACCTATTGACCGAGAATATTATTTCACACAATGTGTTTGAAGTTATTTGAGGACAGACAAGAGCATATTCCTGGAGGGGAGTCATTAAGATTTTTCAGTTAGTTGACTTATTTTTTGGACAAACTTGAGCTCAACATCCCTTGCAACATCTACAGATATCCTGGTCAAGAGGAGATGCCTAATCTAAGGTGGCTCAAAGATCTTGGGATAATTTCCTTCAAGTTGTTTCAGTTGGAGAATCATCAGTTTATGTTGTATAGTCTTAGTTTTATCAGTTTTTGCATTTTCATGGTATTATACTGAAGTATAGCTTTCAGAGAGAGGGACATTTTGCCAATGAATACCATGTAGAGGAGCCAGGAAGAATCCCACTTGATAATTTTTTCATGAGATCTGCTGAGAGAACAGCAATTATTCAACTTGCTGCCCTTTTTCAAGGTGACCCAATCATTTTCCCAGGCTTAGAACATTCCCCTAGATGGAAGCTTGGTGCCAAGCTGTCCTCCAGAATGTTTTATTTAAGCCTCATGGTAACTATCAATCAAAAGCCTAGAGTAGATACACAAAAGACAGAGAATGAAAGCAGATCACTATGGAAAATCATCAATTCACAAATGAAGACAGCAAGAGAGAAAGAAAGGAACAATGGAACTATAAGATCGCCAGAAAACAATAAGATGGCATTAGTAGATCCTTATCTATCAATAATTACCTTAAATGTAGATATATTAAATTCTCTAATCTAAAGGCATTGAGTGGTTGAATTGACTAAAAAACAAGACCCAACTACATGGTACCTCCAGGAGACTGACTTGAACTTTAGAGGCACACATAAGTTCAGAATAAGGGGATAGAAAAAGTTATTCTGTGCAAATGGGAACAAAAAGAGAGCAATGGTATCTTAACTTATAATCATACAAATAGACTTTAACTTAAAAGCTGTAATAAGAGACAAAGGTTATTAAATAATGATAAAGGGGTCAATCCATCAAAAGAATATAACAATTATAAATATATACATGCATCTAACATTGGAATACTAACTAAGTATACTAATAATACTAATTAATAATATTATTTATTTATATTTATAATATATGTATTATATTTATAATAAATAAAACTAATTAATACTAATTAAGTAAATACTAACATATCTGAATGGAAAAATAGACAACAATACAATAATAGTGACTTTGATATCCCATTTTCCAGCAACAGATCATTTAGACAGAAAATCAGTAAGGAAGCATTGGAATTGAACTATATTTATTTTTTTAATATATTTTTAAAGAGTTGTTTTTTCCCTTAAGATTTTATTTATTTATTTGAGAGAGAGAGAACACAGAGGGAGAGGGACACGGACAAGTAGACTCCATGCTGAGCACCAAGCTGGATGTGGAGCTCAATCCCAGGACCCTGAGATAATGACCTACCCTGAAATCAAGAGTCAGATGCTAACCAAGTGAGCCACTCAGGCGCCCTGAATTGAACTATACTTTAGACCAAATGGAATGAATAGACATATATAAAACATTTCATCCCACAGCAACAGTGTGCACATTCTTCTCAAGTGGACATGGAACATTCTCCAGACTAGATGATATGTTAGGTCATAAAACAAGCCTTAGTATACTGAAGAACATTAAAATTATACAAAGTATCTTTTCTGAACACAGTGATATGAAACTAGAAATCAATAACAAGAGGAAATTTGGGAAATTTACAAGCATTTAGAAAGTAAACAACACACTACTGAATAATCAGTGGTTTAAAGAAGAAAATCAAAGGGAAATTTATAAGTATTTTAAAATGGGGTTGCCTGGCTGGTTCAGTCACCAGAGCATGCAATTTAATCTCAGGGTCCTGAGTTTGAGCTCCACATTTGGTGTAGAACCTACTTAAAATTTTTAAAAAATTTCAAAAAAGGAACCTAAAACAAATGAAAATGGAATGTCTGGGATGCTGCAAAATCAGTTCTTAGAAGGAATTTTATAGTGATAAATGCATATATTAGGGGTACAGAAAGATCTCAAAAAATCTAACTTTATACCTCTAAGAACTAGAAAAAGAACAAATTGAGTCCTAAGTTAGCAGAATGAAGGAAATAACAAATGTCAAAGCAGAGATTAATAAAGTAAAACCGGAGAAACATTAGGAAATATCATCAAAATCCAGAGTAGGTTTTTTGAAACAATAAACAAAATTGACAAACCTTTAGATAAAACTAAGAAAAAAGAGAAAATATTCAAATAAAAAAATCAGAAATGAAAAAGAAAGCAGTATATTTGATTCCACAGAAATACAAATGCTCATAATGACTAGTAGAACTATTATAGGATAACAAATTGGATAACCTAGAATAAATGGATAAATTCCTAGAAACATACAACCTACCAAGACTGCATCAGGAAGATGTGGAAAATGTGAACAGACCTTCAACTAAGGACATAGAAGCAGTAATCAAAAACTTCCCAACAAACAAAAGCCCAGAACCAAATGGTTTTAGTGAGAAATTCTATCAAACATTTAAACAAAAATTAATGCTGATTCTTCTCAAACTCTTCAAAAGCATTGAGGAGAGGAAAATATCCAAACTCATTTTTTAAACCTGGTATTACTGGGGCACCTGGATGGCTCAGTGGTTTAAGCCTCTGCCTTTGGCTCAGGTCATGATCTCAGGGTCCTGGGATTGAGCCCTGCATCAGGCTCTCTGCACAGTAGGGGTCCTGTTTTTCCTTCTCTCTCTGCCTGCCTCTCTGCCTACTTGTGATCTCTCTCTCTTTTCTCTCTCTGTGTGTCAAATAAATAAAAATAAAATCTTAAAAAAATAACCCCAGTATTACTTTGATAGCAAAGCCAGATGAAGATGCTACTAGAAAAGAAAACCAGAGGCCAAAGTCCTTAAAGAATATAGGGCATGGATTGCGTGGAGCACTGGGTGTGGTGCAAAAATAATGAATACTGTTATGCTGAAAATAAATAAAAAATAAATAAATTTTAAAAAGAATATAGATGCAGAAACTGTCAACAAAATACTAACAAACTGAATTTAGCAATATATTAAAAAGATCATACAACATGATCAAGTCGGATGTATCTCTGGAATTCAAGGATGATTCAACATATGGGTATCAATAAATGTGATGTATCACATCAATACAAAGAGAGATAAAAGCAATATGATCACTTCAGTAGAAGCAGGAAAAACATTTGGCAAAATTCAACAACCTTTTATGTAAAAACTCTCAACAAATTTGGTAAAGAAGGAAAATATCTCAACATAATAAATGTTTTATATGACAAACACACAGCTGACATCATACTCAATGGTCAAAGGTCAAAGGCTTTTCCTGTAAGATCAAGATCAAGAAAGGGTGTTCACTCACCACTCCTATTCAATATAGTATGTGAAGTACAGACCAGAGCACTTGGTCAAGGAAACAAAATAAAAGATAAACAAATAAGAAGGGAAGAAATAAAATTCTTTTTGGAGATAATATTTTCTTACATATAGAAAATTCTAAAGAGTCCTCCAAAAATTACCTACTAGAATAAACAAATTTAGTAAAGTTGTAGGATACAAAATTGACAGATATCACTTGTGTTTCCATATAGTATCAATGAAATATCTGAAAATAGATGAAATAAAAACCAGTCCCATTTACATTACATCAAAAACAATAAAATACTTAGGGATTTAAATTTAACCAAGGAGTTGAAAGATCTGTACACTGAAAACTCTGTAAGACTTTGATGAGAGTAATTGAAGGAGATAGAAATGAATAGAAAGATAGCCCATGTACATGGATTGGAAGCTTTAGTATTAGTCATCTATAGATTTGGTGTAATCCCTATCAAATTTCCAGGGGCATTTTCCAGTGAAATAGAAAAGAACAATTCTAAAATTTGTATGGAACCACAAACACCCAAATAGACAAAAACAGCTTGAAAAAGGATAAAGCTGGAGGCATCATACTTCCTGATTTCAAACTATAGTACAAAGCTCTAGTAATCAAAACAATATGGTACCAGCATAAAACTAGACACATGGATGAATGGAATAGAATTCAGTGCCCATAAATAAACCCACACATAGATGGCTAATATTTCACAAGGGAGCTGTGAATACTCAATGGAGAAAGTATAATTTCTTCAATAAATGTTTCCGGGGAAACTGGATAATCACATCCAAAAGAATGGAATCAGACCCCTGACACTACTTATAAATATTAACTTAAAGTGGATAAAAACTTAAGTGTAAGATCTGAAATTATAAAACTTGTAGAAGAAAACTTATGTGGAGAGCTATTTGATGTTGGTCATGGCAGTAATTTTTTGGATATGACACCAAAGCACAAAGAACAAAAGCAAAATAAAAAACTTGGACCACATCAAACTAAAAAGCTTCTGCACAGCAAAAAGAAACAGTCAATAAAATGAAAAGACAGTTATCTATCTGTTAAAGGGTCAATATCCAAAATATATGAGGAACTCATACAAATAAATAGCACAAAACTAATAATCCAATTAAAAATGAGCAGAGGACCTGCATAGACATTTTCCCAAAGAAGCATACAAATAGTCATTTTGTACACAAAAGGATGTTCAACCTCATTAATCATCATAAAAATGTAATTCAAAACTACAGTGAGCTATCACCTCACACCTGGAGCCTGGAAGATGGCTATTGTTAATTAAAAAAAAGAAGAAGAAGATAATAAGTGTTGGCAAGGATGTGGAGAAAAGGGAATCCCTGTGCACTATTAGTGGGAATGTTATTTGGCATAACCACTATGGAAAATGGTGTTGAAGTTCCTCAAAAATTAAAAGTATAACTACCATATGATCCAGAAATCCTACTTCTGGGTATATATCTTGAAGAAAATGAAGTCAGAATCTCCAAGAGATATCTGCGTTCCATGTTCATTGCAACAGTATTCACAATAGCCAAGACATGGAAGCAACCTAAGTGTCTGTCAATGGGTAAAGACAATGGGATGTACACACAGACATACACACATGGAGACACACACACACACACACACCTGTATACAATGGAATATTATTCAGCCACGAGAAGGAAGAAAATCCCAATATTTGCTATAACATGGATGAATATCGAGGGTATTATGGTAAGTGAAATAAGTCAGAGAAAGATACTGTATGATCTCACTTATGTGTGAAATCTGAAAGGCCCAACTCCTGAATGGAGAGTAGAATGGTGGTTACTAGGAACTGGAGGGGGCAGTGTAGGAGTGTAGGCAAGAGGTGCAAACTTCCAGTTATGATAGGAATAAGTTCTGAGGCACTAATATTGAACATGGTAACTAAAGTTAACGTCATTGTATACTTGAAAGTTGCTAAAAGAATAGTCTTCAATGTTATTACACAAAATAATAGTAATTATGAGGTGATATAGGTGTTTACTAAACCTTTTATGGTAAGTATATTACAATACAGATGTGTATTACAATACATATGTGTCATCATGTTTTACACCTTAAACTTAGGCAGTGTTAGATGTTAATTGTGTGTAAATAAAGCTGGAAAGAAATATACGACAATAAAAGTGACTTGGGAGTGAAAAAGTCTTGGGATAGATGGTGGTGATGGCTGCACAGCATCGGGAAGGCAGTGTGGGCTTCTCTGGCAGCTGTCCCTGATGCTTATGTTCTGCTGTCTTGGTGGTGATTGCAGTCAGGGCAGTCTGGAGGAGGGTCTGAAAGAGAGGGCCCCACTGTCTCTCATTGGTTTTAGTAAGGTTATCATGGAGGTGAACTAACCAAGTCTCTAAGGGCTCTTTAGGCTGCTGGGGAAAGTGATTCTTAGGGAAGATTTTTTTCCCACTGCGACACATGGCATTTATTGGCACCAGGGACCTACTTCAAGTTAACAGTAGTACTTGGGCACAAATCAGCTCCTGGGGCATCTGACGGCCTTTGACCCATTGCTGGAAGATCTTGAGCAGTAGCTAAGGAATGGTTTCCCTAGTTTGTTTAGAGTCCCTCTGTTGAATTGCTAATTTGACCTCTCCACTGGTGAACTCATCCATCAAGGGCTAAAGAGAAGGACCTCTTCAAAAGCAAAAATCTTCTGTAAACAATCCACCAGCTCTTCCCAAGACCTAAGTGCTTTACTCTCTTGCAAAAATTCTGTAGCATTCCTTAAGAGTGTCCCATGGAACCCTAAGGCATTTTCTCTTTCAGAATGGCATTGTGCTCAACTGACCATCACGTTCACTAGGACAGTGTGTCAACCTGCCCAGTGTCGAGGTTGTCACTGGTCAGTTGAACAACATGCCAAACTGAAATAATGGTCGGGAGAGAAAAAGAGGTGGCAGCTCCTGAGTGTTTCATCCCCCCACCAGAGTGACACTGAATAAAAATTAGATGGCATTAAGTGCAGACAGGGATGATCATCTCATTGATGAGGAGCCCTGAACAAAAAGCTCCTTCCTTTCAATAGATACAGGTTGTTGTGGCGCCTGGCTGGCTCAGTTGGTGGGGCGTGCAAGTCTTGATCTTGCGATTGTGGGTTCGAGCCCCACATTGGGTGTAGAGATTACTTAAAAATAAAATCTTTAAAAAGGTAGATGCAGTTTTCTCGTGGCAAGAAGAGGGAGGGCAGGAGTGGAAGTGTTAATTCAGAATAAGGGAAAGTGCCTCACTTGAGGCCATGAATAAGGATGTCTCACTGGAGGCATCTGGGAATGCAGATAATGTATATGAGCATGGCTGGGCCAGGAGGGCCCAAGTCCTTGACTGCAACTCCCTCAAGTAAGTTGCGGGGTACTGTTAAATAACAAAAACTCAATGGAGTTAATTAGAAAGACCTAATTTGCATTATTAATTGACTCATGATTCAGGTAGCATCCCATCTCTAGCAAATAGAGTGGAGGTCCAAAGGGCTACAGAAAAGGAAAGGCTTTTAAACGTAGGAGTGGAAAAAAGGAATTACTAACAAAGAATTCCTTGTTTTAGGCAAGGTCTCCCTCCTGAGGGGATCAGAAGAGGGATATCAGTAAATTTCCTAGTGCTGACCAGGAAATTCCCATGTTGATTGGTTAAAGGTTATATTTCTGGGGGGTTGAAACTATAATTTAGGTATTAAGCTTGGTTACTACTTGGGGCCTTAAACTAAGTGATGCCATGTGGGGCCTGTGATTTTCTTTTTAACAGCACTGATTGTGTACTCATTGTGGTGTAGGAAGTGTGGCTTTCTCCCATGCGGCCTGCAAGGTAGAGCTTTGTAATGGCCTGTGGTCAGGCCTGAAAGGTCACACATGGGATTTGGGCCTGGATCTGGACTCATTAATACTGATGAATAGAAACAATTTATTCTTATTCAGTATATTCTCTCAAACATTCAGGTGATATTGGTAGGGACTGGGCATTATAAGTTGATTTGCCATTTAGACTTGGCTAAAGATGACTCTGAAATTCACAGGTTATCTTGCACAGCAGATAGCGGCATGATTTAATAGGAGTTGTTTTACAATTAATCTTAGGTTCTCCTAGTAGTGACTGAAATTTAATTATCATCCTTATTGCTTTGATTTGTGGTGTGTTGGGGAATATATCTATCTACTGGTCAAGTTTTGTTGGCAATAATTCCAAGAGATTGTCAGTTCTCCTGTTTTGTACTAGGAGCTTGTTGAATTCAAAATTGCTTGATATTAGTGTCATATCAATGGGAGCTTTGGCATTTGTTTTGCTATAGGATAATATTATAATACTGTTTGTTATATTAAGATTTGATGTAGAGTCACTTATTAAAAAAAGGATTTAAAAGATCTTATCAACAGTCAAATGCTCCACTGACTGAGCCAGCTAGGTACCCTGGAGTCATTTTTAAAAGGGGAAATTAAAAGAGGAAGACTACTGCTTTTTTAAAAAATTTATTTAACAGAGAGAGAGAGAGAGATCACAAGCAGGCAGAGAGACAGGCAGAGAGAGAGGGGGAAGCAGGCTCCCCACTGAGCAGAGAGCCTGATGTGGGGCTCTATCCCAGGACCCTGGGATCATGACCTGAGCCAAAGGCAGAGGCTTAACCCACTGAGCCACCCAAGTACCCCCCAGAGGAAGACTATTTCTATTTGTTTTTTAGAATTTGTTCTCACTTTTCATATACCAGTGAGTATAAATACAAAATATTCCTGCATTCAATAAAATAATATGCTGTGTAAATATTCTACTCTTGGTACACTTATCCTTACACATATCTTATTCCATTTACAGGAGAGATCTACATTTTGCGAGTATATTTTTTGTTTGTTTAATAAGCCTTCATTTATTGAATCCTAGAATTATAGAGCTAGATGAAACCTGAGAGTATGTTTTAACATACTCAGGCCTGTGATTGAACTCTGTATCTACCACACTTGTATGGTTTGGGACTGGTTACCTAACCTGTTACTCATTGTCCTTATCTACAAAATCAAAACATCATACTAGCCCTGTTTGCTTTCCAGCATGATAAGTACATTTTTACATAATAAAACAATTTGAAAAAGAAAACCACATAATAAAATTAGGTGTAATTTCAATGTATATAAAATCATCACATTGTATACTTTATTGTTTAAATTTTGTCAGATATACCTTAATAAAGCTGAAAAATCAGTGTAATTTACTTTAAAGATAAGGAATGTTTAGTTTGCAAAGGTCACACTGTAGTCCTGTGGCAAAGCAAGAACTAAAACCCATGTTCCCTGATTCCCACTGTGGCAGTGCTATTAAAACATTGTTTGGGTTTCTTGTTTGTAAGGAGATATCAGAAAAGAACTAGATCTTATGGGTAATGTCTTTTTAAAACTGTTATTGAAGGGGCACCTGGGTGGCTCAGTGGGTTAGGCTGCTGCCTTCGGCTCAGGTCATGATTTTGGGGTCCTGGGATCGAGTCCCGCGTCGGGCTTTCTGCTCAGCAGGGAGCCTGCTTCCCTCTCTCTCTCTCTCTCTCTGCCTGCTCTCTGCCTACTTGTGATCTCTCTCTGTCAAATAAATAAATAAAATCTTAAAAAAAAAAACTGTTATGGGAAAGTTGCATATATGGTCCTTATTAGAGGTGGAAATGGGACCCTCCAGGGGATCACACAGAAGGTGAGAAGAATTTTCAGAGAATAGAAATCTAAAGAAAAAAAATTAAGAATAGATCATGGCAATTAAAATTTAAGAGTCATTAATTTTGAATGAAGATATTTGAGGAGAAGTAAATCATTCAAATAAAAATGTTTAAATGCAAGTTTTATGAAGCAGACTCCCCACTGAGCAGGGATCCCAATGCAGGGCTTGCTCCCAGGACCCTGGGATCATGACTTGAGCCAAAGACAGATGCTTAATGACTGAGCCACCCAGGCACCCCCAAATAAAAAATTTTTAAAAAAGAAAGAAGCAAGAAAGTATTCTTCCCTAGAGATTTCAGAAAGAGCATGGCCCTGCTGACATCTTGTTTCTGTGAGAGAATAAATTTCTGTTTTAGTCCAGTTTGTGATACTTTGTTACTGCAGCCCTGGAAACCAATACATCTCCCATTAACCAAAGCAAATTGCATGACCAGAAGCAATGTGGGAAAATTCTAGAAAATGGTAGAAGTACCAAGGGGTGTGATGGATAGGAGACCACCAATGTAACAGTCTACCAGTTTGCCATCTTTCTCTTTGTGATTCATATCCTTCCTGCAAGGAATCTTATCCCATTAAGGTCTTGGGCTTAGGTTTGAGCCTGGAATCTTTTAATCTAAATCTCATCCTGGTGCAGATGAAGTTCCTTGGTTGCATCTCCTCAATTCTAGAGACCTGTGAACACAAAGAAGTAGCCTTCCCTCCACACACCCAACATACAGTGTCAAGACCGAATCATGATAATCACAATAGGCACTGTCTTCCCCAAAAGGGATAGAATGGGAGGCCAAAAAAACTAAGAATTTACTGGCTCATAACAGTTCTGAAATCTAGCTGATTGACTGCTACCAGTTCCTCTTGCTCTGAAGGCAGGGAATTTTTTAACAGCCATCAAATAAAAAAGCAAATGACATAGATAAGGGGACACTGTATGTGAAACTATTACAAGAGTGGGAAAGGGACTGTTGGGAGAAGGCTTTGATCATGAGATCTGCAAATGTCTAAGTAGTCAGAGAAGAAATGTTCTTTTATAGGAAGGAATAAACTCGTCTAGAAAGAACCAGGTACAGGGAAGCAGGTGAATGTGAGTGGCATGACCAGACAGTAGGTCAGAGAATGTTTTACACTGAGGTCAGCCTGTTCTCAGAAGGTTCTCAGAAGGGGTTGTTAATGTATGCTAGCTCAGACTGTAGGTGGGCCAACATTCAAGGCCCTGGGGAAAGGACTGAATCTTTTTTTTTTTTTCATTTTTATTTATTTTTTATTTTTTATAAACATATAATGTATTTTTATTGGAGTGAATCTTAACCAAAGTTTGGTGAATACACATTTGTTCCCCTTGACCACTAGACAAAACAGTTCAATGAATTGCTTACGAGGCAAAGAATGGGAACTTGCAGTGTCTCTGTGTAGCCTTGTCCTAGGTATATAAGGGGGACATTTGTAATCACAGGGCTCAGGTAGCTTTCAATATTGTCACAATCTATAACATACAAGAAATATTCCCGTTATACCAGGAAATCACTTTTTTCTGGGAATAATAGTTTCCTCCTTTGTCTATTGTTTTTGGTATAAGCCCCCTTTAATATCTGAAGATGTCTTAATTCCTGCTGTTATTTTCTCTAATACATCCCTGTGTAAGGTTATGTTTCTGCAAGGATATTCCTGTGACATTTCACATTTTAGGTTATATTTTTGAATATTTCAGTTTATCGTTTATTAAGTAGTAAGGTAGCCATAGCCAAATCCTGATATCCCTTTGCTGTGTCCATCCAGTTAAACCTAGGGCTATCTTTGTCCATCCAGAGAATTGCTTTGACATTAGAAGTAATTTCAATGACTAATATTCATTTCAGGGTTAATACCTAGTGTTTACTACACCCTCCATGAAATCCTTATTATTGAACTTTATAGTACTCTGAGTAAAACTGCCCTAAATCGGATAATATCTGTGTTTGTTGGTATAGGTTCACGTAAGTTTATAATTTTATATTGTGATGGAAACTGGACTAATTTAACATACCAGCTTGAAATAGACCATGTTATGGCAGCCATAGACTGTTTAATAAAGTCAGCATAAGTGGATAGACAACATATGAAAGGGGAGTCCTGAATTTGTTGTATAGTACTTTACAGGAGCCTTGGATGTGTACTGGGTCTCAGAACACATCATTGTCCTGTTATTTTTGTTATTAAAATCACAATAAACATCCAAAAGATATTGATTAGTGTCAAGATCAACTTGGTCATTGTATCACGTGGAGCTGGGTGAAGAAAAAGTATCACGTCTTGAAAGGACCCCTGTCTATAGTGAAGTTGTATAGCTGGGTATCTTAACTACAGAAACAATATATGTATGTTTATTAATGAGTAGTTTGACTAACTAGGAAGTGACCTTCTTGTCTCCCCCTTCAGCAAGGGTGTTTTCCATGAAGTAACCTAGTTTTCTTGCCAGGTGAATAAACAGGTAGGCTTCAGGTTTGATATTTCTTGCTACATTGGGGACTGGTTTCTGTATCCGGGTTGGGTGCTGTGAAATGGTGGCAGCTCACTCTGATCTTAAAATATCTTTACTACAATGGCATTATATATATTTTTTAAAGATTTTATTTTCTTATTTGATAGATAGAGATCACAAGTAGGCAGAGAGGCAGACAGAGAGAGAGGAAGGGAAGCAGGCTCCCTGCTGAGCAGAGAGCCCGATGCGGGGCTCGATCCCAGGACTCTGGGATCATGACCTGAGCCAAAGGCAGAGACTTTAACCCACTGAGCCACCCAGGCGCCCCCAGTGGCATTATATTAATTGAGAGGAATTCTTCTAAAGAGGTCTGCAACCAAGAATAAAATGTTACTATATACTTGTAACTACCAGCTGATCTGTTGGTGGTGTACTGAAAATAAAATAATTTGACATACCAGCTTATGAATAAATGGTTAGGCCTCTGGTATTTATTCCATCATGGGCACAATCTTTACCACTTTACACTATTCAAGAGGAACTGATCAAACCGATCCATTTTATGTGCCTGGTTCAAATTATCCTAAGTGCTTTGCAATGATCACATCTTAAAATAGGGATAAAATGGACCTATACAATTGGAATGAGACCAAAACTGCTTAATTAATCTGGGGACATAAGTGTTCGTATCATCTTTCTTTATGCATAGTAAGGATGAAAAGCCTAAATTTTTTGGCCCATGCCTACTCAAGTTTTTGTATGGACTGGCACAGATAAGTGTATTTTCTAGGAAGACTTTTCAGTAAAATATCATCAAATCAAGGTAAAGGAGATAGCCCTATTTCCCTTATATTATTCTGCTAGTATCAGTTATGAAATATCACCACCTAATACATTTAGTGCTCTAGTCCTTGGAATCTTCCAGTGACTCATGTTATTAGCAATATGTGGACACATATTATTTATTTTATTCTTCAGTAGCTTTATTGAGATATAATTTACACTCCATAAAATTCATCCATTTTAAGTATACAGTTCATTGGCTTTCAGTAAATTTACAGACCTATACAACCATCACCCTAAGCCAGTTTTAAAATATTTATATTAGTCTAAAAGACTTCTCATGCCCATATGTAGTCACTACCTGCCCCACATACCTTCTTCTTCCCAACAGCCCTAGGCTACCACTAATCTATTTTCTATCTGTATGGATTTGTCTATTCTGGGCATTTCACACTAGTGGAACAATATAACATGAGGCCTTTCATGATTGGCTTCTTTACTTAGCATAATGCTTTCAAGGTTCTTCCATAATGTAACATGTATCAGGACATATTACTTTTTATTGCTGAATAATACTCCATTGTATGGACATACTGAATTTTTAAATTTATTCATCAGGTGATAGACATTGGCTTGTCTCTACTTCTTGGCTATTATAAATAATGCTGCTATGAACATCCCTATAGAAGTTCTAATGTTGACATATCTTTGTGAGTTTTTAAAAATATTTTTTATTAAGTATTTCAGTGGTTGGCCACATGTTTGGCCATCTGTATTATGTACATATTCTGGGAATAAACTGGTTTAAACTTATCCCTGATTTATAAAATTATTGAATACTTGGTGATTTACATAAATCATTAGCTGGGTTCCTGTTTTTGAGGACTATAGCTGTAACCATGAGTATGACAGCTTTTCGGGTTCTGTGAGTCCTTGCAAATCATTGATCCTGAGGGTGGTCTTGGGGGAACCCCTGAGACAGGATTCAAGTATTGTTTTCCAATACCTCATTTAGTTTGCTCATATAAATGAATCAGGATTTTTAAAAACAGCATAATGTAGAGAATAAGGAAGTGTCTCCAACAATCCATTTTTAATGCCTTGAGACTACTGTTTTGAGGATTTAGCAAACAATATTGCTTTGAAAATGTATAAAACTGAGGGCTTGGGTGGCTCAGTGGGTTAAGGCTCTGCCTTCGGCCTGGGTCATGATCTTAGGGTCCTGGGATCGAGCCCCACATTGGGCTCTCTGCTAAGCAGGGAGCCTGCTGTCCCCCCTCCCTGGCCTGCCTCTGCCTACTTGTAATTTGTTTGCCAAATAAATAAATAAAATCCTGAAAAAAGAAAATATATAAAACTAGTTATTGATGACACACGAGATGGTTTAACCATCAGTTTACTTAGGTAGGGCATTGATACACAACCAGGCCAGTGCCCCTACAAAATCAGAGAATGGCTCTAGTTGGTCTGGTGCTAATGCAGTGTATGTCAGCCATCACTACACATTAGAATCACTTGGGAAGCTTTTTAAACTAATGATGTCCAGGCCCCACATCCAGAGATTCTGATTTAATTGTTGCAGGAGTATAGACTGGGGATTAGTGGTTTTTTTAGGGGTTTGTAATGGACAGTGAAAATTGAGAACCACTGTAAAGGAAGATACATCATACCCTGTGCAGTCTGCAGCCCTATGAATGGATTAATCATAGCATTATAGAACCATTCCCAGTAATGCATCATCCTGAGGAAAATTCACATCCTGTCATATTGACTGAGTACAAGATATCTTTAATATTACTGGGGACATTTGTTTTGCATTATAGTGGTTGTGGACTGTCATATGACTTTGTGGAAATTAAGCTCATTTTTTCCATTCTTTAGCTACTTCTGATAGGGATCTATCTCCCTTGACCTTGCTCTGGGAATCGTTATTGTGGCAGCATTAAGTTGTTTATGAGTATCTCTCCGGAGCTGTAGTGCTCCCCATTTTGATGTAGTCTCTCATTTGATTCCCTACATGGTGCACTAATATCTTTTGCCTGTTTCCCATTACTACTGGGACAGTAGCGTTTGTAATCATCTTTCCCCTATTCCAGCTGAAGTCAAATAGAAGGGGACTCGAAAACTCCACTGTTTATCTATGTTATTTGCATATTCCCCCAATATTTTATTGTAAATTTTATTTATTTATTTATTTGACAGAGATCACAAGTAGGCAGAGAGGCAGGCAGAGAGAGAGAGAGGAGGAAGCAGGCTCCCCGCTGAGCAGAGAGCCCGATACAGGCTCGATCCCAGGACCCCGAGATCACGACCTGATCCGAAGGCAGAGGCTTAACCCACTGAGCCACCCAGGCGCCCCACACAGGCCCATATTTTTTGTGCAGTTTCTCCACAACTTTTATTTTGGTTCATCTAGTCATCGTGAAGGAGCAAGTGAAATTCCAGACTCCAAATACAAGTAAACAGTAGTAAAACCAAACTGTATATTGGTGCCTTTTTAAAGATGTTATTTATTTATTTATTTGACAGAGATCACAAGTAGGCAGAGAGGCAGAGAGGCAGAGAGGAGGAAACAGGCTCCCTGCTGAGCAGAGAGCCAGATGCAGGACTCAATCCCAGGATCCTGGGATTGTGACCTGAGCCAAAGGCAGAGGCTTAACCCACTGAGCCAGCCAACAACCTTGTTGTTACCTTTTTAGAGGTCTTCTTGTCAATCTGCCAGTGTTGCCCAGAAACCAGTTCTCTGGATGCTGTTCCTTGAGACTTATTCTTAAATCTCTGGGTCAGTTTACCTGCAGGACAGGTGATCCTAATTCTCTTTAATGTACTCCACTCACTTAAAAGGGCAGTGGCCACGGAGGAAGATACCTTGTGAGCCCACATTTTTTTTTAAAGATTTTGTTTATTTGACATAGAGAGAGAGAGAGATCACAATTAGGCAGAGAGAGAGAGAGGAGGAAGCAGGCTCCCTGCCAAGCAGAGAGCCCGACGCGGGTCTTGATCCCAGGACCCTGAGACCATGACCTGAGCTGAAAGCAAAGCCTTAACCCACTGAGCCACCCAAGTGCCCCGTGAACCCACATTTTTAACACATCTATGAAAGGATCAGATGCCAGACATTCCATTGTCTCAACTGTGCTCTTTAAAATTTTAAAGGCTATATAGCTTTAGTGTCTCTAGCATAAGACTGCTGCTTCACCTTTTCAGTAGGCTGATACATGACACATTGCATTGGTTTTGATAGTGTACTGCAAAAGTTACTTTCCCCAGGTTGTTTTCCATTAATTATCCAGTTTTTATTTTTATGTCTTTCCACTATTTTTTATCAATATACTTGATAATAAAGTCATTTCAGTAGTTACTAAATAAAAATTCATGAACGTGTGGACCTCTGTGTAGTTGTTGTCTGCATCTTACACAGGCATTAGAATTGTCTAAAATTCAGCATGGTTGGTCTGGCCAGCCCTTTGCCTGTTTTCCCATTTTAAGATGAAGGGCAGTAGCTTTTCATTTATCCCTGCCCCGGGTTAGAGTGGACTGTTTACTAACCATGAGCAAAAACATAGTCTCTAACTTCCTCCAGAAAATTCTCCCAGGGCTGCCTACAGTTCATAAGAGGCCTTTCTTTTCTTTTCTTTTTTTTTTTTTTAAATTTAATTTTCTTTTTTCAGTGTTCCAAAATTAATTGTTTATTCACCATGTGCTCCATGCTTTTCTTCATTACTTGATAACACGGACACTCCTTGGAGCAGCGGGGAAACAAGTGCCTGAGAGGCAATGTATAGTGGCCTAGGAGTCTGCTCTGGCTCTTTTCTGAAGCTGTTCTTGCAATTTTATATTTATTTATGAGATGGGGGAGGAGCAGAGAGAATCTTAAGCATGGAGCCTGATGTGGGGCTCGATTTCACACCGCTGAGATCATGACCTGAGCCAAAATCAAGAGTTGGACACTGAACCGACTGAGTCACCCAGGCATTCCTGCTCTAACAGTTTTCACGGGATGGTCGGAACTCACCCCCACCCCCATTGGGTTGGACCCGTGGCATAACTGGAAGCTCTTTTTGTGGTATTTAAAATGGTTCTGAGATTTTGAGGGTCCGTCTCATTAAGTCTTTAGTTTCTAATAAACTCAAGGAGGTGAGAAGTATTTGATTTTCTAGGGGGGGTATTAGGTTGTCTTTGCCCCTTGGAATTTCTTGCATTTGAAGTCTTGCTGACTTTCGGAGGATGCCACAGTGGCTTCATTCCACATTGATCCTCACCTCCTCCCTATCTCACAGGGAGTAGAAAGCCAAAAAGTATGAAATGTAGGCTTTTCAGTTAAGATCTTAATTAGGAATTTTGTTAAATGGGAGGGAGGCTGCAGCCAGGTATGCTTCCATTCTGCAGAGGCAGATCCAGCGATGTGGCATGGCTCATAATGGCCTCGAGAGTCCTGCAGTTACAGCTAAGGCACAGCTGACGACCACAGTTGCAGCAGCAGCTTGCCGAGCCCTGGATCTGGCAGCTTATATGTGGCCTCTTGTGTCACCTTCTTGATTCACCATCTTCCTGACTGACCCAGAGCTAGCGGTTTCCTTGACAGGTTAGTTTTGTGGTGGTGTTCTGGGAATTAATCCAAGACTCGGTCGAGGACCTGCTTTTTCAGCTCCCCACAATTTTGTAAACACTTAATTTTCTGTGATAGATACCTTTTTGCTTTTAATAGCTAGATAGATTTCTGTTATTTGCCACCAATTGACTGATATACAGCTGGTCCTTTCTCATCTCTGCAGGGACCATTTCCAGAGTTCTTGATGCCTGGTGATTGATACGTCTGTAGTAAATGCTTCGTCTACTGGGCTGTCACTAATAGTATACTTGACTGCTATTTTAAATTAGTGTAGATGGTTGTTTCCTTCTTCTTTTACCTGTTCTCCCCCCAAAAATACTTGATTTCTTTTTTGAGGCATGGGGAGGAGCAGTGAGAGAGGGAGGGAATTTTATGCACACTCAGCAGCGAGCCCGACACAGGACTCAGTCCCATGACCCTGAGATCATGACCTGGGCCGAAATCAAGAGTCAGATGCTTAACCACCTGAGCCATTCAGACACCCCAAAGTACTTGCTTTTTAAAGTTGATATAACCCGTGGCGCGTGGGTGGCTCAGTTGTTAAGCCTGTGCCTTTGGCTCAGGTCGTGATCCCAGGGTTCCTGGATCAAGTGCCACATTGGGCTCCTTGCTCAGTGTGGAAGCTGCTTCTCCCTCTCCTTCTGCCTGCTGTTTCCCCTGTTTGTGTACTATCTTTTTCTGTCAAATAAATAAATAACTGAAATATTTAAAGTTGACATAACCCTACCGGAGGAAGACAAAAGTATATTGCATTCCTTGAAAAATGATGGCAGGTTAATTTACATTCCTTTTCAGCTGGTATATTGATAAACCTAATAGGTAAGTCAATTTGAGCTAAATATTTTTCACGGGCTTTAATTCATTAGTGGTTTAGACAGTATGGTCGGTATACTCACTGCCTTAATAATTTAAAGTTTTTTAAACATTTATCCTACAGAATTTTTTTTTAAAGATTTTATTTATTTATTTGACAGAGAGAAATCACAACTAGATGGAGAGGCAGGCAGAGAGAGAGAGGGAAGCAGGCCCCTGCTGAGCAGAGAGCCCGATGCGGGACTCGATCCCAGGACCCTGAGATCATGACCTGAGCCGAAGGCAGCGTCTTAACCCACTGAGCCACCCAGGTGCCCTATCCTTCAGAATTAAATGAAGATATGGTTTAGCAAATCACCCCAATCTCTTTCAAATGTTTTATATTTGGGGAGGTTTTGGCTTGTGTTTCCTTTAAATCATTTTTGTGTATTATTAACTATGCACTGTTTTCTTTTTCTTTTTCTCCATTTGTTACATTTTATTTTTTGATTTGTGTGGTAAGCACACAAATGTTCAGTTGATCATTATCTCTTGAGTTTTATTTTAATTTTGATAAAATACATATACCCTAAAACTTACCATTTTGGGGTGTGTGGGTGGCTCAGTTGGTTAAGCATCTGACTCTTGATTTCAGTTGAGGTCATGATCTCAGGGTCCTGGGATTGAGCCTTGAGTTAGGGGGAAGGGGGTGGCCCATGCTTAGCAGGAGTCTGTCTGAGGATTCTCTTCCTCTTCCTCTGCCCCCCACCCTTGCATATTCACACACACACACTTTCTCCCAAATCTTTGAAGAAAACTTAGCATCTTAACCATTTATAAGTGATTTTATTTATTTATAAGCAATAGTTCAGCAGTGTTAAGTATATTTATTGTTGTGCAACAGATCTCCAGAAATATTCTATCTTACAAAATTGAAACTCTGTACTGATTAAACAATTTCTCATTTCCCCATCCTCCAACCCCTGGTAACTACCGTTCTCCATTTTGCTTCTATGAATTTGATTCTAGGTAACTCATAATGGGAATCATGGTATCTATCCTTTTGTGAGTGGCTAATTTCACTTAGTATCTCCTCAAGCTTCATAAATGTTGTAGCATGTGTCAAAATATCCTTCCTTTTTCAGGTTGCATAATATTCCATTACATGGATAGACTGCGTTTCATTTACTTATTCTTTGATAGTCAGTTGGATTGCTTCTGCCATTTGACTATTGTGAATGGTGCTTCTATGAACATGGATACACAAATATTTCTTTGAGCTTTGCTTTAAATTATTTAGAATAAATACCCAGAAGTGGGATTTCTAGATCATATGACAATTCTGTTTAATTTTGTGAAGGAACTGCCATACTGTTTTCCACAACAGCTGCCATTTAGCCTTCGGACCATAATCATAAAATATTGAACTTTTTTAAGGTAGTGAAAGGCATTTAAATCTGATTATCGATTTCAGATATTCACTCTGAAGTCCTGGCTACTACCAGCTCAGCTTGCCTGCTTGGTCACCTTTTTCCAGTTTACTCTTAGGTTTCATTACCAGTGTGCCTGTATTACACACACCTTTAAACAATACTCTTTCCCAGAGCGATCATCACCTTGGAGCTATTGTTAGTTACTACTAATTCCCTCTATTGGCCTTCTGAATCTCACAGGATGATCAAGGCCTGCTTCACCCTCGGACTAGTTTTGTGGATCCTTTACCAACTCTGTAAATGTAGAGGGCGGTGCCTCTTTCAGCCTGAGATATTTAGGGACAAGCTCAGCTTGGTTTATTTGGCCTTGAACAAACTTCTCTCCCCTCACTGCCCTCTAGGATGGTTTCATCATGAATTACCTCTGAATCTAAAGTTGTTTTCTTGGTACTTCTCTGACTACCTTGTCTGGCTACCTGTAAATTTTATGCTTCAAGACCCAACTTTCTTATAAAAATTATCCCTGTTTTCTTCTATCTAACTTCTTGCCCAGTTTCTCTGGTTGAGTGACTAAAGTGAACCTATATTCACGTGAGCGTTCTCTACTAATTGTAGAGCAGTCACTTCCCTCTCTAAGCTCCCTGATATGTTAGAGAAGTTCGCTGAGTGAGAGGTATTTTGAGTTCTTTTTCCTTCATTAAAATCCATTGTTAGGGTATCCTGACTCTACGGTAGTTCCAGTGGGGTTGAGTATATCTTGTCAAACATGTCTGTTCATGGTTAGCTTCATCTTTGGCTTCAGTAATAACTTTTTTCATTTGCCACTACATGTATTGTTTAAGTTGGGAACCCTCTGTTTGACCAGGCTGTAAATATTTACCTCATGGGGAGCAGGAGAGGGCTTCTCCATCCTTGAAGGGGACTCTAGGTTCTTTTAAGTATGTTCCAAGTCTTCTTGACTAGGGAGACATCTCAGACTTCTAATTTTATTTTATTGACATAATGTGCCTATTTCTGTGGTGCAGAGTAACCAAGCCAAAACTCCTTTTCCTCTCTTTGACAAATTTTTTGTAATGATTAGTATGTATGTAATGTAATGATTATTGAGTAGAGTGTAAGCCTTTAATTCCTACCTCTTAAAATCTTAAGGCCAAGCCAAAAACCTCCAGCAAAATGATGGTAATTGTTCCCTATGTTAAGTTGGCTTTCTGATCTCTGTTCTTCTTCCAACTTTTTTAGAATGTGGTACTGTGGACTTACTTAGAAATATCCTTCAGGATTCTTTATTTTCCCTTTTATACAGAATGAAAACTTAGAAATGGCAATAAACTCCTAATACCTTAATAACTTCTAAATTTTATCTCTTTTGGGAAGTGATCTGTTTCTTCCTTTTGCTCTCTATCTAGGTAAAAACTACCCACTGGGTTGCACCAGGTGTTACAAAAACTGACCCAAGTTAATTTAGCCATTCAGCAATTGTTTGGTTCTTCTGGCATTTGTCTTTAGCCTTTGGAAATCAGAAATAGCTGGCGCTTTATGTTTGCTTCCCCACAATCTTTCTATCAGGTGGTATGAAAGCAAATCTTAGATCCAGTTTTGCCAAAGATACACTTATCAACAAAAGCAAGCAGAGCAATTACTCTACCTGTTCTTGTAGTTCAGAAGAGTCTCGCTCTCTGCCTTTAGTTGCTCTGCTGTTACTTGATGGCTGGATCAACCAGCTTTGTGCATAGTTCAGGGAAGAGTCTTACATGAAACAAAGTGACGTAGAACCAATGGGACTTGAGATCTTAGGAACTGCATCCAAAGTATTAGGCTGCTGGGCTTGCCGGATTCTTAAACTTTGTTCATGCAAGGACAGTGGGACCTAAGCAATATCCTAACCACCTACATGTCTCGGACGTCATTCATTTCACCAATGAAAATGTCTCGAACATCTCTCATGCTGATTAGCATGCCCTCAGGATATAGATATTTACATCCATATTGGAATTGCTTAATAACCTCTAGAGTGCGAATTCCTGATTAGGGTACATCATAAGCTAACTACCACTTTTATAGTGTAGGTGACAGTTATATTGGACACATTACAATTTCTGTTATAGAAAATATACAAGCCATGTAGTTGGATAGTAGTTATATGGAAAAAAAAAGAAAAAAAATGAGGTTTCTCCTGCATTACAAGGCCAGCTTGTCAAGTGCATATAATCTTTATCCTTCCCAGCCTTTCGTTCAGTAGGTGTTCTACCACTCGGTGGCTCTTCTTAATTCCTGAAGACTTTCAGTGTCCTCTTGATCTTCTTTCCTCATCAATACAGGTACTTGAAAAAGGATTTGGTGAACTCCTACAAAATCAAGGGTTAATAATGGAGCAGAGAAGGTGGGAGCAAGTTAAAAGCTCGTGTGCTAAGCACCAAGAGTATTTATGTGTTTTAAGATGTACGGGAAGGAGAAATAGCTGAATGTTAAGTTACCATTTACTGAGTATGCTCTATGCATATACTCTGACTTCTATCCTCTTGGTCCATTCAGGCTGCTATAACAGAATACCATGGACTGTGAGGCTTATAAACAATAGAAATTTATTTCTCACAGTTCTTGAAGTTGGAAGTTCGAGATCAAGGTACCAGCACATTTGGTGATGGCCTACTTCCTTGTTCATAAACAGCTCTCTTTCCCCTCTATCTTGACATGACAGAAGGATTAAGGGAGCTCTCTGGGGTCTCTTTTATAAGGACAGTTATAACTTACATGATGTAAGTAATAACTTACATGATCTGATTACCTCCCCAAGGCACCGTCTCCAAATACCAGCACAGTAGGGCTTAGGATTCAACATGTGAATTTGGGGAGGACACAAATATTCAGTCTACAGCACATGTTTTAAACACACACACACACACACACATACACACTCACACACACTCACACCTGCAGAATCTCATTTAGTATTCACAGCTTCCTTGCTAGGCAGGTTGCAGAATTTCTGTTTTATAGCTTAGGAAACTGAGGCTCAGAGAGGTTAAGTAACTTGCCTAAGGTTTTCTCACTGCCTTCACAGTGAGATTTCCTGGGGCTTGCATTTGAACAGTGAACAAAACCTTAGGACACAGGAATTCATTTCTCATTGTGATTTTTCAGGCTTTAGTGAACTGGTGGGAAAAATGATTGTCACATTAAACAACTGATTTCTTTTGTGGTGGGGGATATCAGCAAGGGGTTTGTAAGAAAAATCACCCATGTGTGCTCAATCTCTATTTTAATAGTTTTATCTGTTGCTCGCTCTCCCTTTATACCATCTTTATACACACACATGCACGCACACATTTTCTTGAATGTTTCACTAATATTACTCTACAGGACTGTGTGATTAGAATATTATGAAAGATTTTCTTTTTATTGATTTGTTTGCAGGGAATTTGCTAAATTTTCTGTAAAATAGAAAGGATATGAAGGACCAGTATCATTCCTACTGAGATCTTTCAGTGTCATGGTATTCTGTTTGCTCCGTTCCTCTAGTCAAGCAGTCCTTGTGGTCCTTATGTAAATCTCTGTATCAAAACTGTCAGCCTTTTGTGGTTAAAACTGATTGCAAATAAGTTTTACATTGACTTCTACATGATAATTATCTAGTGTATGTTATTTATTCACAGCTCTGTATTTCACCTTTTCCCCTCAATTGGCAAAAATCATCCTCTACCTTATTAAAGTCATCATTGAACACACACTGTAAGCCATTATTTCATGGTGATTATCACCAGTGTAATAGTTATTAACAAAATGTCAGCATTTTGTACCTTAATTAGTGTGATGATTATCATGTGTTATCTCATATAAACAGGGCACTCATGAACTTTGCCTATTGTCTATCACTGTCAGATGTTAAAAAAATTATGGAATAAAGGGTAGAACTTTTATTTAAGATGGTATCACTTATTTATGCTGTGGAGTCCTCTGTTCCTGACACATATATAGAATAGATAAGGGATAAATGAAAAAAATTAAAACTATTTATTTGTGATCAGAAAGAAGTATCTTTCTATAAGTGAAGCTGATCCAAGCATCTACATCTCGAAGTAGGCTGGGGTGTATGAGTTTTCTTTTCTCTTGAGGTGAAAGGCATTAAATTACAAGTGTCTCACTTGGTGTAGGGGACCAAATAAAAACTCATTGCTTTGTGGAAATAATGGAAACCACACAAATGAGAATAAGCAGAGGGCATTTGTTTTCAGAGCTCACTCTAGCAGGAGAGCCAGCCATCATCACTTGCATTTGGCAGAAATCCAAAGACAGTCCGGGAAGTGGGAAAGCTTCTTAGTGGAAAAAATGAGGTTTCAGGTATGTTTTCATTGGAGTTTGTCAGCATAGAGAACCTGGAAGTGGGCTAACTAGAATTAGGACATTCTACATAATTGGTTTGGAAAATATATTTGGCTTTTTCTTTTTGGTCGTGTGCATAGACTTTTGATAATGATTTTTAAAAATCCTAGGAAATTAATTCTGCTACCTGAAATAATCATGTTCCCATGAATAATTTTAGGTCTATCGTTAATCAATGTGGATTTTGGAACTAGGAAATAAACTTTTATAACTTTAATTTGTTTGTTAGTATTTCCTCCCATTAGTAAAAATAAATGTAGCTTAAAAGCAAGTTTTAGAAAAGGAATACAATGGGGAGTCCCAGTTTTTCTCCAGAATATTAATTTTTGTTCTCATGGTATTTATACTGACATATGTTTAGAATAGTAAAGAAAATGACTTACTAGTTACAAAAATTATAAAAGTTAAATGGTAACATTTTTCTGTTTTCTAGAAAATAATCACAAAATACTTAGTAAAAATATAATGTGCCCCAAGGGGATTTAAAGTCGGGGTGGTTTTTTTAGTGGATAGTGCCACACCCTTTCTTACAAATATCCTGTAAGACTTTCAGGTCTCCATATGAATTTATCCTACAGAAGAAGTATATGACACAGAAATGGCAAGAGCTTATTTGATTGCACTGATGATGTTTGTGTTTTTTTTTTTTTTCTGCCTTCTGCATGACCTTGATCAGAAGAGGCCAGAGTACTTCTTGTAGAGTTGCAGTGATGAGCCGGATAATGAGAACATTAGACACATTACCATAACAATGCTATGATTTTTATTGGAATATTATTTTAAAGTAATAAATGTAGCATTTTGTAAAGCTTTAAATCCATCTAAAAATGAAGGTACTGCATCCAATTCATGGTACTTATCCTGATAAGTAGGGCACACTTTTTTTCATTTCAAATGATTCCCAGCTGTTAGGTTTTTGTCTTCAGTTGACCTATCCAAGTGACAAACTGTTTCCACCAATTATCACTTTTAGTTTTCCTCAGATGTTCTCTTCATCATTTTCTACCTTTCATAGGATATCAACTATCCATTTTCCTATTATTAGTGAACCACTGATAAATTTATATCCTTCTAATATTTGTACTTTTTTATTTTTACTGGATCATGTGATTCTCATCATTGCAATTCTGTGACTGGATCATTTAGCTAAGGCTCCTGTACCTTTATTTTGTAACTTTTGAGAATGTTGGTACCTCAGATTTTTTTTCACCATTTAATTTTGAAAACTGGATTAATTCCTCAGTTATTACCTACATTTTAAAAAGATTTATTTATTTATTTGGGAGAGAGTATGCACGTGAGTGGGGAGTGGGGACAGAGAGAGGGGCGAGAGAGAGAATCTCAAGCAGACTCCCTACTGAGCAAGGAGCCTGACCTGGGGCTCGATCCCAGGACCCCAAGATCATGACCTGAGCTGAAATCAAGAGTCATATGCTTATCCAAGTGAGCCACCCAGGTACCCCAATTTTTGCTTATTTTTAAAGACTTTGTGGCATGGAACAATGTTGAGCAATTAAATCTCAATCTATAAATTTCAGTCCTACTTGAAATTCATCTTGAAATTTTCTTTTTATTTCTTTTCAGTGTGACAGTATTCATTGTTTTTGCATCACACCCAGTGCTCCATGCAATCCATGCCCTCCTTAATACCCACCACCTGGTACCCCAACCTCCGACCCCCTGCCCCTTCAGAACCCTCAGATTGTTTTTCAGAGTCCATAGTCTCTCATGGTCCAATTCTCCTTCCAATTTCCCTCAACTCCCTTCTCTCCATCTCCTCTTGTCCTCCATGCTATTTGTTATGCTCCACAAATAAGTGAAACCATATGATAATTGACTCTCTCTGCTTGACTTATTTCACTCAGCATAATCTCTTCCAGTCCCGTCCATGTTGCTACAAAAGTTGGGTATTTGTCCTTTCTGATGGAAGCATAATACTCCATAGTGTATATGGACCACATCTTCCTAATCCATTCATCCGTTGAAGGGCATCTTGGTTCTTTCCACAGTTTGGCGACTGTGGCCATTGCTGCTATAAACATTGGCGTACAGATGACCCTTCTTTTCACTCCATCTGTATCTTTGGGGTAAATACCCAGAAGTGCAATGGCAGGGTCATAGGGAAGCTCTATTTTTAATTTCTTGAGGAATCTCAACACTGTTCTTCAAAGACCTGTACCAACTTGCATTCCCACCAACAGTGGAAGAGGGTTCCCCTTTCTCCACATCCTCTCCAACACATGTTGTTTCCTGTCTTGCTAATTTTGGCCATTCTAACTGGTGTAAAGGGATATCTCAATGTGGTTTTAGGAATATACTAGATATTTCATATATGGTAACTATCTTTGTAATGGTAACTGTCTTTTTAATAACTGCTATTATTAAAACTGGAACTGATGATTTAGGGACTTTTTTTTAAGAAAGGAATTTGGGTTCTGAGGTAAATAGCATGATTGGAGTTGACTGGTCAGGAGATGAGGGAAAGGAGAGTGGAGTGAAGGCTTGGAACTGTGATGGAATTGCTTCTGATTTTAGACTCCAAAGTGGTATCTGAAGTAGTTTATGGCTTTTCCCTACTTCATGATCAGTCCTTTTTTCATAGTCCTGTTCTACTTCAGCCCTGGGCAAGGTAAAGAGGAAATGGAAAGTAAGGGATGAGGGAAAAGAGTTCTTCTAGGAAATAGCTCAATGTATGGAGACATGGAGAATTTTGCCTAAAGGCTGCTACCCCTGGATAGTTAATATATGTAAGGACATTTAGAATTTAGTCACAATAAGATTCAGGAGTTAGGGACATCATATGTTTGCTTTTTTTTTTTCTTGACAAGCAAATGTGTTCACCTGTTGACTAAAACCATTATTTTTGCTGTGCAACCTTTGTCCAGATTCAGTTTATCTACTCTTCATCTTTGGAGTCTATAGTAAACTTATTACATGAATAGTCCAAAGGACTGATAATTTTATGGCAAAATTTCTGTTTATCTTTTTGTTTGTAGATTAATTGCTATAATGATAACATTCCTTTGTAAAAGCTAGAAATTTGATCCCTGGTTTACCACCAAGGGGGAGAATCGTATTTTCCTAATAGCTTGTTTTCAGCAAATAAATACTACTTCAAAACTTATCAGTGATATAAAATACTTTATAGTAAGCTAGTTGCCAAAATTTGAAGTGAATAAATAGCTGAATTAGCAGACTATAATTGTGTCTAATGGAGAGAAGGCTTTTCAGCTTTCTAATAGATTGTTATGGGGCATCCAGTTAGTTGACTGTCTTGTGACCCTTATCCTTCTACCATATTGGGATGGGAGCTCATAGAGCTGTACATAACTGAAACAAAATGAGGAAATTAAATTCAAAATAAGATGACATCATGAGATCCAGTGACATAGAACATTTCTGAGACTATGTCTCATATTCCTTGTCTTTTGTATTTTAGAATGAGGTCAACAAAATACCGAGCTATAAGTTAGGGGACCTAATTACTCTCTCCAGATCTGTAGTAAACTAACTAGGTGACATTAGACAAATTAATTTACCCCTATGACCTCAGTTTCCAATTTTATTTCATTTCTTAAAGATCTTAATTTATTTATTTGACAGGCAGAGATCACAAGTAGGCAGAGAGGCAGGCAGAGAGAGAGAGAAGGAAGCAGGTTCCCTGCCAAGCAGAGAGCCTGATGCGGGGCTCAATCCCAGGACCCTGGGATCATGACCTGAGCTGAAGGCAGAAGCTTTAACCCACTGAGCTACCAAGGCACCCCTCAGTTTCCAACTTTAAAATGACATGGTAACCTAAACCATCTCCAGTAGTGCTTTCAGGAGCCAACATTCTGTAAGTCTGTATTAATTGGATTTTAGGTTTCCTTTTAGAAAAGCACTTTGACTTCTGAAGTGTAAAATGGTGCATACTGGGGCAAAACCAGAAGATTCAATGGATTCCAATTTCCCAAGATAACTTTTCTGTATGTTTTCCAAAATTTAATATCTAGCAACCTCCTTCCTTGCTGCCCTGTTATTTCATTTGTACTATAGTATGTAGTCATTGGTTGTTGACTTAGTTCAGGCTGTTTATAACAAATTATCATAGACTAGGTGACTTAAACAACAAGCATTTATTTCTTACCATTGTGAATGCTGAAAAGTCCAAGATCAGGGTGCTAGTAGATCCAGTGTCTGTTAAGGACCCATCTCCTCATTTAAAGATGGCTGTCTTCTTACTGTATCCTCACATGGTAGAAAGCAAAGAGAGAAATCCTTTGTTTCTTCATCTTGTATAAGGGCATTAATTTCATCATGAAGGCTCTACCTTCATGCCCTAATTATCTCCCAAAAGCCCTACCCCCAAATACCATGACATTAGGGATTAAGCTTCCATATATGAGTTTTGTGGGGACCTAAACATTCAGTCTATAGCAGTTGCATTTGGTAATTAGCCATGGCACAGTCGCCATAGGACACTCACAGACTATACCAAGGTGTTCATGATAGAGTCCCTTTCCATACTCTTGGTAATTTTTTTAAAGATTTTAATTTATTTGACAAACAGAGAGAGATCACAAGTAGGCAGAGCAGCAGGCAGAGACAGAGGAGAAGCAGGCTCCCTGCTGAGCAGAGAGCCCGGTGCGGGGCTCGATCCCAGGACCCTGAGATCGATCATGACCTGAGCTGAAGGCAGAGGCTTTAACCCACTGAGCCACCCAGGTGCCCCCTCTTGGTAATTTCTTACCGTAGTAAAATGTTTTCTAGAACTAAATAAATCTAACTGGTGTCTCCCAGGATACATCTTTAACTTAACCACATCTGAAAAGACCCTTTCCCAAGTAAGATAACATCTATAAGTCAATATGTAGATATTGATAAAGAACTGATATCCTTTGTGATCATTTTCCAGACTACTGCACCAGATGCCCATATTCCTTTTCCTTATCTCTTTCTTAAGTGGTTCTTCTACTTGATATTTCTCTAAGATCTTCTCAGACATGAAGGTCATATGCTAGGTGATATGGTTTAGCAGAATGGTAGACACATCTTTCAAAGGGAATGCTTGCAGAGAAGGTTGAAACTTCTTATTCGGGAACAGCATTATTTTAGAACTATGCTTTGGAAATAGCATTAGACCTGGCTCTTAAGAGCTGGGATTTGAAAGAATAGTTTGTCCTTCTTCTGTGAATTTTATGAATGTTAACTTGAAAAAATGTCCTCTCACCTACTTAGGCTTCTTTTTCTGTAAAAGTTATTGATCTCCAAGTACATTTCCAGCTTCAATATTCTTAGATTCCATTGTTATATCAATGTGCAGCTAGATCTAGATATCTGAAGTTCCATAAAGAAGTCCAAGCTAGAGATACACTTGTAGTCTTTGGGACATGGAATATGATGGGCTAGATACATACAGTCGTTTCTAAAGGACTCAGACTCCAGATGGTAAGTTGTGTGGAAGATGACTGGTAATCACTGATGTGCCTAGTGTTATAATTGTCGTTGTGAAACAGGACAGAGAGGTTATGTAAACTGGCAGCTCTGTGTCAGTAAATACTGATGCTTTAAAGTCCAAAGAACCCTGCCATGGGACACTCCGCCAAACTAATTCCAACCTAGAGGGAGGAAGCATATGCCTATATTTGGTGATAGAAGTTAGAGCTAAAATTGCGGCACCTGGGTGTCTCAGTGGTTTACACATCTGCCTTTGGCTCAGGTCATGATCCCGGGGTCCTGGGATGGAGGCCCACATCGGGCTTCCTGTTCAGCCTGGAGTCTGTTTCTCCCTTCCCCCCCCTCTTTCCCTGCTTATTCACGTGCTCCAGCACACATACTCTTTCTCTCTCTCACAAATAAATAAAATCTTAAAAAAAAGGAATTAGAACTAAAATAAATGCGACTTTATTCATAACTGAAGGAGGGTAAAATTTAGACATTTGAATTATGTTGTAAGGATATAATTGAAGTCCTTTTCATTGAACAGAAGAGCTGCATCTGGAGCTCAAAGGGGCTAACTGTAGATGAGGTATAATTAATGAAATACAATCCACATCTACTATATTCTTGGTGAAAACACTGATATTTGAGGATGAAGAGAGAATTCTACAAGCATCTAAGCAAAAAATCAGGTTATCTATAGATGGAAAAATTCAGGATATGTGCTTCTTGGGAAAAATATCTTGAGGAATTAAGTCAGCTAAATGAGAAATGATAAATATAGGTTTAAATCCAAATTAATATGTAAATTTGGTTATAAAACAATGCAAATATAGTGGCTAAAGAGAACATAGATAATGGAAAAGTAATATAATAATAATATGTAACTGGGACAAAATTTCCAGATTAGAGCAACAAAAACTGGGAAGTGTGAGATCTTGGTGGGGAGGGGGATGGTGAAAAGTGAATGTGCTAATTTCCTCAATATACCTAGGGGAAGCATTAGAAATGTCTTATTAATGTTTATAATTAGAGAAATGGAGGCTTAAATATGCATTTCAAAAGCTAAAATAAGAGCTAGTTGAATTAAAAGGTTGTTCTCTATCTTCTAAATTAATTGAGGGATGGAGAAGACTAAAAGAAAAAACATACCGTAAAAGCAGAAGATTGTAGACAAATAATGAGCAAGAAAACACTGAAAAACAGAAACACTTGATAATACAATATATACTAGATACATTCGCCATTTAAAATTATAATTCATTAGGCTAGGTCGGGATATAAAATCCGGCTACATGTTGTCTACAGAAGAATACTCCCAAATAAAGTGATTAAAGAAGATTAAAAGTATAAAGTTGGACATTTAATTCAGAATAAGAGTTACTGGATTTACTAAATTGATACCGATATGACAGACTCCTCTGACAAGTGGAAAACATCCTTTCTTGTCAAGCAACCATAAAATCTTCGCAAAGTTGATCATTTATTAAGCCACAAACCAGTAAGTTACAAATATAAATAGTAGAGACCAGATTCTTGTCAGCAAACAAATGAACTATGAAAATGACAAATTTAAAGGCATTCCTAAGGAAATTGAGACAATAAGAAAGTCAAAACCCTAATATAGAACATTTAAAAAATAATAGTGTTGAGATCAGTACATCTAAGAATCCATATGGTGTGGCTAAAGCTATATCAAAGACTGTTTTAGGAGAACTCCTCAAAGTCATTGGACCTCAGAATCTCTACTATCATATTTCAAGAGCCTAACAAGAATTTTCTTTTTGCTTTAGTACTTCCTGCCTGTGCACTGGCTAATGCAGAGATGATCCCATGTCCCATCTTGCCTGATTGCTTGTTGCTGTAATTGCTGCTCTTGGTGCAGCCACCACTGATACTATTGCAATTGCTCTATAGGCCTAACTGGCACTGCTGACTATGGCGGCTGACAGGAAGCAGAGTTGTCCTCTGGCCCCACTCCATTCATTAGCCACCACCTGGGGGATGCTCTCTTGTTTATTGGTTGTTTTTGCTACTGTGAACAGCTGCTGTACTGAGAGACAGATTAACCTATGCTGGGAACATTTTAGCCCCCCTGCCAATCTATTTTCCACACTGCGGCCGGGATGATCTCAATCTTAAGTATGCCACTTCCTGGTTTAACGTTCTTCTTTGGTCTCTTGTTCCCTGCAGAATAAAATCCAAACCTCGTTAGTAAGCATACAGGTTTAACATGTGACAGTATTTTGCATAATTTTCTCTCTCCATTCTATAGCCACTGTCTCCATCCCTGCCACCCCCACCTTATAAAACACTTTGCTCTAGCTCTGCCAAAGTACTTAAAAAAAAAAAAAAACCCTCTGCTTGGAATGATTGATGCTTTAATTATTATGCAGATATTAGCATATTAAGTTACAAGAAATCTGGGGGAAATATTTGTCAGGGACATGACTAAGAGTTAATACCCTAATATAGACAGAGTTGTTACAAATTAGTAGGGAACACAAGAGAAACCACCTAAGAAAAATAGATTTTAAAAAAAGCATGAAAGATAATTAACAGATATGACAACAAATTATTGATAAGCAGCCAGAGTATAAAGAAAAATAATTTAATGAATAAAGAAATACAAATTAAAATACCATCTTTTACTTCATTTCAAAGATTACTATAAAAAATAATAGTAAAGTATCTTATTCTAGCAAAATCAGCATATTAGAATAATTTTCTAACAGTTGAAAGAAAAGTATCTTGAAGAAGGAGTACCTTTTACTACTATGTGCCAAGGTACTACATTTCCTAGTGGCTGCCCTATGTGTGGTACTTCCCTTATACCAGGTAGCAGTGTCCTTAAGAACTTTACATGTGTTTATTCCTTTAATCTTCAGAACAAATCCTTTGATGCAAACACCATAACATTCTGTATTTTAAAAATATTTGAAGAAAAGGTGTCCCAGAGAGGTTAAGTGACGTACAAAAGATCAAACAACTAATAAAAGGTAGAGCCAAATTTGGATTCCAACAACCTGACTGTAATGTCTTCCCTTTCAACCACGGTGCATACTGCCTCCTGTGTTTGTAGTATTGAGAATGTTTGTGTATGTTTTCATTACATCTCATAGATACAGACAAGTTATATCCATTGCCACCATTTATAGAACTATTATATGCCAAAGATTGGGCTAAGCATTTTATAACAATCATATGATGTAGATCTTGTTAATTCCATTGTGCATTTAAGGAAAATGACACATAAAGAAGTCCTATAACATGTCCATGGTCATTCATATAGCAAGTGGCAAAGCCAGGATTTGAATAAGTTTTTGTTATACTCCAAGACTTCATGCTTTTCACTGCTGTGTAATAACTAGTGCACAAATATTGATAAATATACAAATATTTATAAGTCTGATCATGTTGCTTCTCTAACCAGCCCTCTGCTACTTACCATACTTGGAATTGAACCCAAACTTAACACTGTGGCCTGCAGAACCCTTCTTGTCCTGGTCCCTCCCTTCCTTTCCATCCTCCTGTCCTGCTACTCTTTTCTTGGCTGCACTCCAATCCTACACGCTCTATTCTAAACACACCAGGTGCATGTCACCTTCAGGACAATGCATGTGCTTTATCCTTTGCCTTGATTGCTGTTGCCTCAGATATTTACGTGGCTAACTCCACTTCCCTCAGGGATCTGCTCCACTCTTTCTCTGACCCCTACATTGAAAACCATGCCCTTCAGCACACTCTGCATTCTTATTTTTCTTTATTCACCGTATGTATCACAACCAGATGTTACATTATGGACTTATTGTTTGTTGTCTGTATTCCTCATTAGACTGTAAATCCTAAGGTGCCAAGACTGCTTTGTTCACTATTGTGTCTTTGGAGTGTAGGTTAGAAGTTAGCCTTTTGGGGGGGGGGGTTAAAGAGCCTGATATTAAATAATTTAGGCTTTGCAAAGCCGTACAGACTCTGCCACAATTACTTAAATCTTCCATTGTAGCAAAAAAGCAGTCATAGACAATATGTAAGTCAATGAGTATGAAAATGAAAATGTTATGTTTCAATAAAACTTTATTTACGAAAATAGGGGGCAACTGGGTGGCTCAGTTGGTTAAGCATCTGTCTTTGGCTTGGGTCATGATCCCAAGGTCCTGGGTTTGAGCCCCTTCTCCCTCTACCTCTGTCTCTTCCCCAACATATGCTCTTTTTCTGTCTCTCTCTCTTTCGCTCCCACTCTCAAACAAAATCTTTGAAAAACAAAACAAAACAAAATTTTATTTACAAAAACAGGTGGCAGGTTGGATTTGGCATACAGGCCACAGTTTGCCAACTCCTGGTCCAGAACATTAGCTGGTTGGTACTCAATGCGTATTTTTTGAATGAGTTTATATGTCTATAATACACATGTGTGCACACACACAAATAGATATGTACACATTTGCATGTGCGTTTGTGTGTGTCTGCATGCCCAAAGGATACTGGAAGGAATCCAATACAAATATCTTAATTGTTGTCTCTAGTGGAAGTCTTATGGCTTTTTTTTTTTTTTTTTTAGGATTATGGCTTTTTTTAAAAGATTTATTTATTTATTTGACAGATAGAGATCACAAGTAGGCAGAGAGGCAGGCAGAGAGAGAGAGAGAGGAGGAGGAAACAGGCTCTCTGCCGAGCGGAGAGCCAGCTGTGGGGCTCGATCCCAGGACCCTGAAATCATGACACGAGCCGAAGGCAGAGGCTTTAACCCACTGAGCCACTCAGGCACCCCAGGATTATGGTTTTTAAAAATTAAAATTTCTTCTATATATTTTCTTTAAATTTTTAATGAATATATTTTAGTTTTTTAGACTTTTTTTCTTGAAGTATGATAAAAATACAGAAAAATGCACAGTGCATAATTGTACATCTCAAAGAAGTTTTCAAAGTGGAACATACTTGCATAACAAGCACCCAGCTAAAGAGAGAGAAGAAGGTCAATATCCTAGGACCTCCTTTCAGTCCCTTGTGCGCACTATCCTGACTTCTAACAGCATAGATTAGTTTGCCTATCTTTGTACTTTACATAACTATAATGATATGGCATGCAGTCTTTTGTGTTTGACTTCTTTTGCTCAACATTATGTCTTTTAGAGGTATCCAGGCTGGGGTGCGTAGTTGTGGTTGACTCATTCTTGTTGCTCTATAATATTCCATTGTTTGAATTTATATCATGTGTTGCTCATAAGATGTTTGTTTGTGTTGTCCTTTTCATAATTTACCTTTCCCTCTGTCCTATACAGGAATCCAGAATCTCTCCCTTGGTAATTTTTAAATTCAAATGTTTTTTGTTTTTGTTTATTTTAGAGAGAGAGTGAGTGTGGGGATGGGCATGGGGGAGGGGCAGAGGGAGAGGGAAACAGAATCTTAAGCAAGCTTGAGGTGGAGCTCTGTCTCATGACCTTGAGATCATAACCTTAGCCAACATCAAGAGTCAGATGCTTAACTGACTGAGCCACCCAGGTGCCCCTTAAGTTCAAATGTTTTTATAGGACTAAAGACAGAAACAGCCCAAAGTAAATATCTTTCATAAAAGCCCAAGTTTATTTAAAAGAACAATGAAGAGAAGCTAGAAGTGAGTGAGGAGAATGTATTTGAGAAAATATCCCCCAGATTTGGGAAGAGAGAGGGACTGTGACCTGATCTGGAAGTTGCATGCAACTTAGTTACAGAGCTCTGGGGAAATAGTTGGAAAAATTAAGGAGGATGGACCCAAGGACCATGTTTTTATCTCAGCATGGGAAGGACATAAACAGGATCTGGACATAAGAAGGATCACTGTGAGCATAAAAATGATGGCAACTGTGGTTTTTCCCATTGTAGAGGTGTTGCAGAAGAATCCTGCATTCTGGTTCAACACTAAGAAGATTGACGTTCCTAGGAGTGAAGGAAATTAAATTTCTTAGCAGTCTGACAAGGTGGGGGATCCAAATGAGATTTAATTTGATCTAAAAAAATAATTCTTCTGGTTCCTTTTGTAGATCCTCACCAAATCTAAGTATTTCCTGAGTCTTTAGAACAATGGACCCATTTTATTTTGAAATTATCTGCTTTATTATTTTTTTCAACTTTTTGGTTCATCTTTTAGTTTAGTTTTTTAATATTTATTTTTTCTCTTCCTTATTTTTTATTATTATTATATTATGTTAGTCACCATATAGTATGTCATTAGTTTTTGATGTAGTGTTCCAAGATTCATTGTTTGTATATAACACCCAGGGCTTCATGTAATACATGCCCTTCTTAATAACCATGACCAGGCTCACCCATCCCCCAACCCTGCTCCCTTCTAAAACCCTCAGTCTGTTTCTCAGAGTCCACAGTCTCTCATGGTTCCTCTCCCCCACCGATTCCCCCCACTTTTCATTTTTCCCTTCCTTCTCCTAATGTCCTCCATGCTGTTCTTTATGTGCCACAAGTAAGTGAAACCATATGATAATTGACTCTCTCTGCTTGACTTATTTCACTCAGCATAATCTCCTCCAGTCCCATCCATGTTGATGCAAAAGCTGGGTATTCATCCTTTCTGATGGCTGAGTAATATTCCATTGTGTATATGGACCACATCTTCTTTATCCATTAATCTGTTGAAGGGCATCTTGGCTCAACAGTTTGGCTATTGTGGACATTGCTGCTATGAACATTGGGGTAGATACCCAGTAGTACAATTGCCAGGTCATAGGGTACGTCTATTTTAAAGTTTTTGAAATTATCTGATTTAAAACCCAAGGTCAGCTATTTACTTTTATGGTAGGTATGGATCCCATATTTGGGAATAAGAGTACATAGCATCATGACATATGTAAAATTCTTTTCTTCTTTGAGATGTAATGTTCTTCCTTGTTTCCCAAGATAAAACATGAAAGGCTAGTGAGATCCCTCCCCCAACTCTTTCCAGTCTAACTCAGTCAGAAATCCTCTACAGATAATGGTAATTGTATGTCAGTCTTAGTTTTTAGGGCTGAGAGTTTGTACTTTTTCATATTTTTTTCTTGTTACTTTTTTAGATGACTAGGAGAGGCTGCCTCTTGGTTTGTTTGCCAGATATAATTTTGAACTAAACCTGACCTAGATATCTTGGCTCCTGCTTCAAGTCTCTCATGTTACTGTTTCCTTGAAAATAAACCTTTTCTAGCAAAACAGGTGCTCATACCCTCCACGTTAGTTAGGTCCTCTTAGATAGTGATGTATTAAAAAAAAATAAAGATGTACTCAGAAGGGATAATATATCCTTAAATGGTTTAACATCAAGCACAAAGAATAGAAATAAATTAGCTAAATGTTCAACTCAAGAAACTGGAAATGTGGCAAAAAGATAAATCTAGGGAAGGCACAGAAAATATGAAATGGAGAATAATAATGCAACAATTCTTTAGTAGATTGGTTAAATGAATGCAAGGACTGTTTTTTGGAAAAGACTGACTATAAAATCTCTAGTAACTCTAATTTTAAAAAAAAGTGAGAACAACTCCAGGAATAGGAATTAATAAGGTGTCATATCTCCCCAAATTAACTACAGATTTTATGTAATTCCAATTAAAATTCCAACAGTATTTTCAAAACTTGACAAAAATGATTTCAAAGTCCTCTAGAAAAATATTCATGTGAAATTAGCCAATAAAACCATAAAATTGAACAGTAATAAATGATGACTTACATTAGCAGATATTTATTTATTTATTTATTTTTTTTTTAATTTTTTATTTTTTATAAACATATATTTTTATCCCCAGGGGTACAGGTCTGTGAATCACCAGGTTTACACACTTCACAGCACTCACTAAATCACATACCCTCCCCAATGTCCATAATCCCACCCCCTTCTCCCAAACCCCCTCCCCCCGGCAACCCTCAGTTTGTTTTGTGAGATTAAGAGTCACTTATGGTTTGTCTCCCTCCCAATCCCATCTTGTTTCATTTATTCTTCTTCTACCCACTTAAGCCTCCATGTTGCATCACCACTTCCTCATATCAGGGAGATCATATGATAGTTGTCTTTCTCTGCTTGACTTATTTCGCTAAGCATGATACGCTCTAGTTCCATCCATGTTGTTGCAAATGGCAAGATTTCATTTCTTTTGATGGCTGCATAGTACTCCATTGTGTATATATACCACATCTTCTTGATCCATTCATCTGTTGATGGACATCTAGGTTCTTTCCATAGTTTGGCTATTGTGGACATTGCTGCTATAAACATTCGGGTGCATGTGTCCCTTTGGATCACTACATTTGTATCTTTAGGGTAAATACCCAATAGTGCAATTGCTGGGTCATAGGGCAGTTCTATTTTCAACATTTTGAGGAACCTCCATGCTGTTTTCCAGAGTGGCTGCACCAGCTTGCATTCCCACCAACAGTGTAGGAGGGTTCCCCTTTCTCCGCATCCTCGCCAGCATCTGTCATTTCCTGACTTGTTGATTTTAGCCATTCTGACTGGTGTGAGGTGATATCTCATTGTGGTTTTGATTTGTATTTCCCTGATGCCGAGTGATATGGAGCACTTTTTCATGTGTCTGTTCGCCATCTGGATGTCTTCTTTGCAGAAATGTCTGTTCATGTCTTCTGCCCATTTCTTGATTGGATTATTTGTTCTTTGGGTGTTGAGTTTGCTAAGTTCTTTATAGATTCTGGACACTAGTCCTTTATCTGATATGTCGTTTGCAAATATCTTCTCCCATTCTGTCAGTTGTCTTTTGATTTTGTTAACTGTTTCCTTTGCTGTGCAAAAGCTTTTGATCTTGATGAAATCCCAGTAGTTCATTTTTTCCCTTGCTTCCCTTGCCTTTTGCGTTGTTCCTAGGAAGATGTTGCAGCGGCAGAGGTCGAAGAGGTTGCTGCCCGTGTTCTCCTCAAGGATTTTGATGGATTCCTTTCGTACATTGAGGTCCTTCATCCATTTTGAGTCTATTTTTGTGTGTGGTGTAAGGAAATGGTCCAATTTCATTTTTCTGCATGTGGCTGTCCAATTTTCCCAGCACCATTTATTGAAAAGGCTGTCTTTTTTCCATTGGACATTCTTTCCTGCTTTGTCGAAGATTAGTTGACCATAGATTTGAGGGTCTATTTCTGGGCTCTCTATTCTGCTCCATTGATCTATGTGTCTGTTTTTGTGCCAGTACCATGCTGTCTTGATGATGACAGCTTTGTAATAGAGCTTGAAGTCCGGAATTGTGATGCCACCAACGTTGGCTTTTTTTTTCAATATCCCTTTGGCTATTCGAGGTCTTTTCTGGTTCCATATAAATTTTAGAATTATTTGTTCCATTTCTTTGAAAAAGATGGATGGTACTTTGATAGGAATTGCATTAAATGTGTAGATTGCTTTAGGTAGCATAGACATTTTCACAATATTTATTCTTCCAATCCAGGAGCATGGAACATTTTTCCATTTCTTTGTGTCTTCCTCAATTTCTTTCATGAGTACTTTATAGTTTTCTGAGTATAGATTCTGTGTCTCTTTGGTTAGGTTTATTCCTAGGTATCTTATGGTTTTGGATGCAATTGTAAATGGGATTGACTCCTTGATATCTCTTTCTTCTGTCTTGCTGTTGGTGTAGAGAAATGCAACTGATTTCTGTGCATTGATTTTATATCCTGACACTTTACTGAATTCCTGTATAAGTTCTAGCAGTTTTGGAGTGGAGTCTTTTGGGTTTTCCACATATAGTATCATATCATCTGCGAAGAGTGATAATTTGACTTCTTCTTTGCCGATTTGGATGCCTTTAATTTCCTTTTGTTGTCTGATTGCTGAGGCTAGGACCTCTAGTACGATGTTGAATAGCAGTGGTGATAATGGACATCCCTGCCGTGTTCCTGACCTTAGCGGAAAAGCTTTCAGTTTTTCTCCATTGAGAATGATATTTGCGGTGGGTTTTTCATAGATGGCTTTGATGATATTGAGGTATGTGCCCTCTATCCCTACACTTTGAAGAGTTTTGATCAGGAAGGGATGTTGTACTTTGTCAAATGCTTTTTCAGCATCTATTGAGAGTATCATATGGTTCTTGTTCTTTCTTTTATTGATGTGTTGTATCACATTGACTGATTTGCGGATGTTGAACCAACCTTGCAGCCCTGGAATAAATCCCACTTGGTCGTGGTGAATAATCTTTTTAATGTACTGTTGAATCCTATTGGCTAGTATTTTGTTGAGTATTTTCGCATCTGTGTTCATCAAGGATATCGGTCTATAGCTCTCTTTTTTGGTGAGATCCTTGTCTGGTTTTGGGATCAAGGTGATGCTGGCCTCATAAAATGAGTTTGGAAGTTTTCCTTCCATTTCTATTTTTTGGAACAGTTTCAGGAGAATAGGAATTAGTTCTTCTTTAAATGTTTGGTAGAATTCCCCCGGGAAGCCGTCTGGCCCTGGGCTTTTGTTTGTTTGGAGATTTTTAATGACTGTTTCAATCTCCTTACTGGTTATGGGTCTGTTCAGGCTTTCTATTTCTTCCTGGTTCAGTTGTGGTAGTTTATATGTTTCTAGGAATGCATCCATTTCTTCCAGATTGTCAAATTTATTGCCGTAGAGTTGCTCATAGTATGTTCTTATAATAGTTTGTATTTCTTTGGTGTTAGTTGTGATCTCTCCTCTTTCATTCATGATTTTATTTATTTGGGTCCTTTCTCTTTTCTTTTTGATAAGTCGGGCCAGGGGTTTATCAATTTTATTAATTCTTTCAAAGAACCAGCTCCTAGTTTCGTTGATTTGTTCTATTGTTTTTTTGGTTTCTATTTCATTGATTTCTGCTCTGATCTTTATGATTTCTCTTCTCCTGCTGGGCTTAGGGTTTCTTTCTTGTTCTTTCTCCAGCTCCTTTAGGTGTAGGGTTAGGTTGTGTACCTGAGACCTTTCTTGTTTCTTGAGAAAGGCTTGTACCGCTATATATTTTCCTCTCAGGACTGCCTTTGTTGTGTCCCACAGATTTTGAACTGTTGTATTTTCATTATCATTTGTTTCCATGATTTTTTTCAATTCTTCTTTAATTTCCCGGTTGACCCATTCATTCTTTAGAAGGATACTGTTTAGTCTCCATGTATTTGGGTTCTTTCCAAACTTCCTTTTGTGGTTGAGTTCTAGCTTTAGAGCATTGTGGTCTGAAAATATGCAGGGAATGATCCCAATCTTTTGATACCGGTTGAGTCCTGATTTAGGACCGAGGATGTGATCTATTCTGGAGAATGTTCCATGTGCACTAGAGAAGAATGTGTATTCTGTTGCTTTGGGATGAAATATTCTGAATATATCTGTGATGTCCATCTGGTCCAGTGTGTCGTTTAAGGCCTTTATTTCCTTGCTGATCTTTTGCTTGGATGACCTGTCCATTTCAGTGAGGGGAGTGTTAAAGTCCCCTACTATTATTGTATTATTGTTGATGTGTTTCTTTGATTTTGTTATTAATTGGTTTATATAGTTGGCTGCTCCCACATTGGGGGCATAGATATTTAAAATTGTTAAATCTTCTTGTTGGACAGACCCTTTGAGTATGATATAGTGTCCTTCCTCATCTCTTATTATAGTCTTTGGCTTAAAATCTAATTGATCTGATATAAGGATTGCCACTCCTGCTTTCTTCTGATGTCCATTAGCATGGTAAATTCTTTTCCACCCCCTCACTTTAAATCTGGAGGTGTCTTCGGGCTTAAAATGTGTTTCTTGGAGGCAACATATAGATGGGTTTTGTTTTTTTATCCATTCTGATACCCTGTGTCTTTTGACAGGGGCATTTAGCCCATTCACATTCAGGGTAACTATTGAGAGATATGAATTTAGTGCCATTGTATTGCCTGTAAGGTGACTGTTACTGTATATGGTCTCTCTTCCTTTCTGATCTACCACTTGTAGGCTCTCTCTTTGCTTAGAGGACCCCTTTCAAGATTCCCTGTAGAGCTGGTTTGGTATTTGCAAATTCTTTCAGTTGTTGTTTGTCCTGGAAGCTTTTAATCTCTCCTTCTATTTTCAATGATAGCCTAGCTGGATATAGTATTCTTGGCTGCATGTTTTTCTCGTTTAGTGCTCTGAAAATATCATGCCAGCTCTTTCTGGCCTGCCAGGTCTCTGTGGATAAGTCAGCTGCCAATCTAATATTTTTACCATTGTATGTTACAGACTTCTTTTCCCGGGCTGCTTTCAGGATTTTCTCTTTGTCATTGAGACTTGTAAATTTTACTATTAGGTGACGGGGTGTGGGCCTATTCTTATTGATTTTGAGGGGCATTCTCTGAACCTCCTGAATTTTGATGCTCGTTCCCTTTGCCATATTGGGGAAATTCTCCCCAATAATTCTCTCCAGTATACCTTCTGCTCCCCTCTCACTTTCTTCTTCTTCTGGAATCCCAATTATTCTAATGTTGTTTCGTCTTATGGTGTCACTTATCTCTCGAATTCTCCCCTCGTGGTCCAGTAGCTGTTTGTCCCTCTTTTGCTCAGCTTCTTTATTCTCTGTCATTTGGTCTTCTATATCACTAATTCTTTCTTCTGCCTCTTTTATCCTAGCAGTTAGAGCCTCCATTTTTGATTGCACCTCATTAATAGCTTTTTTGATTTCACCTTGGTTAGATTTTAGTTCTTTTATTTCTCCAGAAAGGGCTTTTATATCTCTCGAGAGGGTTTCTCTAATATCTTCCATGCCTTTTTCGAGCCCGGCTAGAACCTTGAGAATTGTCATTCTGAACTCTAGATCTGACATATTACCGATGTCTGTATTGATTAGGTCCCTAGCCTTCGGTACTGCCTCTTGTTCTTTTTTTTGTGTTGAATTTTTACGTCTTGTCATTTTGTCCAGATAAGAGTAAATGAAGGGGCAAGTAAAATACTAAAAGGGTGGCAACAACCCCAGGAAAATATGCTTTAACCAAATTAGAAGAGATCCAAAATCGTGAGTGGGGAGAAAGGGGATAAAAAGAGGTTCAAAAAGGAAGAAAGAAAAAAAAAACAAAAAGAAAAGAAAAAGAAAAAAAAAAAAGAAAAGAAAAGAAAAGAATTTTTAAAAAAAGAAAACACCTAAGAAAAATGTAAAAAAATATATATATATATATTAGATAAACTAGTAAAAAGTCGTTAAAAAAGAAAAAGGTAACAGTTAAAAAAAAAATTTTACCCGAAGGCGAGAAAAAAAAAAAAAAATGAAAAAGAAAAAATTAAATTAACTGCAAGACTAAAAAAAATCACAGGAAAAAAGCCATGAGTTCCGTGCTTGGCTTTCTCCTCCTCTGGAATTCTGCTGCTCTCCTTGGTATTGAAACCGCACTCCTTGGTAGGTGAACTTGGTCTCGGCTGGATTTCTTGTTGATCTTCTGGGGGAGGGGCCTGTTGTAGTGATTCTCAAGTGTCTTTGCCCCAGGCGGAATTACACCGCCCTTACCCGGGGCCAGGGTGAGTAATCCGCTCGGGTTTGCTTTCAGGAGCTTTTGTTCCCTGAGCGCTTTCCGTAGAGTTCCAGAGGACGGGAATACAAATGGCGGCCTCCTGGTCTCCGGCCCGGAGGAGCCGAGAGCCCAGGGCCCCACTCCTCAGGGCGCCCTCAGAGAACAGCGCCCAGTTACTCCCGTCTGCCTGACCTCCGGCCGCGCTCCGAGCTCACCGAGCCTGCGACCGGTTCAAGGTAACACGGAGCTGCGAGCTTACTGTCGGCTCTGTCTCTGCAGCCGGCTTTCCCGTTCCAATACCCGCAAGCTCTGTGACACTCAGACACCCCCGATCCTTCTGTGACCCTGCGGGACCTGAGGCCACGCTGACCCCGCGTGGGCTTCGCCCAGGTTTAGCCTCTGGAGCGATGTCCCTCAGCGGAACAGACTTTTAAAAGTCCTGATTTTGTGCGCGGTTGCTCCGCCGCTTGCCGGGAGCCGGCCCCTCCCCCCGGGGTCTATCTTCCCGTCGCTTTGGATTCACTTCTCCGCCGGTCCTACCTTTCAGAAAGTGGTTGTTTTTCTGTTTCCAGAATTGCTGTTCTTCTTCTCTTCGATCTGCCGATGGATTTTCAGGTGTTTCCAATCTTTAGATAAGCTATCTAGCTGATCTCCGGCTAGCTGAAGCAGTCTCAGCTTGCTACTTCTCCGCCATCTTCGATAAAGACCATTAGCAGATATTTAAAAATAACTTAGTAATGAAACAATCTTGAAGGTTTGGTGCTATAGTAAGAAAGGCAGAGAAATAACTTGAAAAGAATAACCTAAAGAACCAAATATGTATGAGGGTTTCATCTAGATGAAGGTAACATTTTTTTATTGTTTTGATAGATTATTTCAATAAAATGTCTTGAGGTAACTCTCTACCCATTTGAACTAGCTACATTATACCAGGATTAGCAAACTCAGGTGCCTTCAAGAGCTAGGCAAATAATATGTACAATGAAATATTTAAATAAGAAGGGGTGAAAAAATATTAAAAAATTATAGAAAGTCTGGACAGAGATGCCTACATGTGAGAAAAATATAGATTCATAAAAACTATGCAAATAAAACCACCTGACTGTGCAAAAACACTAGTTTCCAATTAAAGAATTTTCATTCTCAGCAAGCACCTCTCACTATAAGATTAAATAGAAATAAGAATTCAGCAAAGCAAATACTCAAAGATGATAAAACATCACAATGAGTTGAACAAGGGAAAGGTTAGTGGACAATATATCTATACTTATATCTGTATCTAGATACCTTCCTATCATATTAAGGTACAGAATACCCATGGCTGAAAATCAAATTACTACCAGAGAACAAAAGCTTCTTATAGTCATACAATAAGCAAAAGGAGTTATTCATCACTGGTCAGTCATCATCAGTAACCCTTTAGTACTGGTCGATATCCAGCATAATACAAATACGCTGTATGAACACTGATCAAACATGAACAGAACAAAAATCTTCCTTTGAACCTCCACTATTTTTAAAAATAATTTATGGTACTTTATTTTTTTCAAGTTTTTTATTATGTTCAGTTAGCCAGCATATAGTACATCATCAGTTTTTGATGTAGTGTTCAGTGATTCATTAGTTCTGTATAACACCCAGTGCTCATCACAACTCATGCCCTTCTTAATACCCATCGCCTGGTTCCCTCACCCCCTCACTTCCCTCCCTTCTGTAACCCTCAGTTTGGTTCCTGGAGTCCAGAGTCCCTCGTGGTTTGTCTCCCTCTCTGATTTCTTCCCGTTCAGTTTTCCCTCCCTTCCCCTATGGTCCTCTGCACTATCCCTTGTGTTCCACATATGAGTAAAACCATATGTTAATTGTCTTTCTCTGCTTGACTTGTTTCACTTAGACCCCCCCCACTATTTCTAATACTTCTTAGTCCCTTCTCCCCTCATTCTTTCATAAGCACAATCATGTCAAGCTTTGAGTCTACCAGTCTACTGAAACTGCTGTTATCATTTTCACCAATGGTCTCTGCAGTTTGTTTATATCTCCAATATTTCCCCTAAACTCCACATCACTATATCTAACTGAATAGTTGACTTATTTTCTTGGAGTTATAACAAATAAAATTTAACTTGCTCAAAACAATTCTTTGGCTTCCATTTCCTGACTTGTTAATTTTAGCCATTCTGACTGGTGGGAGGTGGTATTTCATTGTGGTTTTGATTTGTATTTTCCTGATGTTGAGTGATGTAGAGCACTTTTTCATGTGTCTGTTGGCCATCTGGATGTCTTCTTTGCAGAAATGTCTGTTCATGTCCTCTGCCCATTTCTTGATTGGACTATTCATTCTTTGGGTGTTGAGTTTGAGAAGTTCTTTATAGATTTTGGATACTAGCCCTTTATCTGACATGTTGTTTACACATATCTTCTTTCATTCTGTCAGTTGTCTTTTGGTTTTGTTAACTGTTTCCTTTGCTGTGCAAAAGCTTTTGGTCTTGATGAATTCCCAGTAGTTCATTTTTTCCCTTGATTCCCTTACCTTTGGTGATGTTTCTAGGAAGAAGTTGCTGCGGCTGAGGTCGAAGAGGTTGCTGCCTGTGTTCTCCTCAAGGATTTTGATGGATTCCTATCTCACACTGAGGTCTTTCATCCATATTGATCTATTTTTGTGTGGTGTAAGGAAGTGGTCCAGTTTCATTTTTTTGCATGTGGCTGTCCAATTTTCCCAACACCATTTGTTGAAGAGACTGTCTTTTTTCCATTGGACATTCTATCCTGCTTTGTCGAAGATTAGTTGACCAAAGAGCTGAGGGTCTATTTCTGGGCTCTATTCTGTTCCATTGATCTATGTGTCTTGTTTTTATGCCATACCATACTGTCTTGATGATGACAGCTTTGTAATAGAGCTTGAAGTATGGAATTGTGATGCCACCAACTTTGGCTTTCTTTTTCAGAATTCCTCTGGCTATTCGAGGTTTTTTCTGGTTCCATATAAATTTTAGGATTACTTCTTCCATTTCTTTGAAAAAAACTGATGGTATTAAATAGGGATTACATTAAATGTGTAGATCGCTTTAGGTAGCATAGACATTTTCACAATATTTGTTCTTCCAATCTATGAGTGTGGAATGTTTTTCCATTTCTTCATGTCTTCCTCGATTTCTTTCATGAGTACTTTATAGTTTACTGAGTACAGATTCTTTGTCTCTTTGGTTAGGTTTACTTCTAGGTATCTTATGGTTTGGGGAGTAATTGTAAATGGGATTGACTCCTTAATTTCTCTTTCTTCTGTTTTGCTCTTGGTGTGTAGAAATGCAACTGATTTCTGTGCATTGATTTGATATCCTGACACTTTACTGAAGTCCTGTATGAGTTCTAGGAGTTTTGGAGTGGAGTCTTTGGGTTTTCCACATAAAGTATTATATCATCTGCAAAGAGGGAGAGTTTGACTTTTTCTGTGCCGATTTTGATGCCTTTAATTTATTTTTGTTGTCTGATTGCTGAGGCTAGGACTTCTGGTATTATCTTGAATAGCAGTGGTGATAATGGACATCCCTTCTATGTTCCTGGCTTTAGGGGAAAAGCTCTCAATTTTTCCCCATTGAGAATGATATTCACTGTGAGTTTTTCATAGATGGCTTTGATGATATTGAGGAATGTACCCTGTATCCCTATACTTTGAAGAGTTTTAATCAAGAAAGGATGCTGTACTTTGTCAGATGCTTTTTCAGCATCTATTGAGAGTATCATATGGTTCTTCCTCTCTCTTGTATTAATGTATTTTGTCACATTGATTGATTTGCAGATGTTGAACCAACCTTGCAGCCCTGGAATAAATCCCACTTGCTTGTGGTGAATAATTCTTTTCTTTTTAATTTATTTTTTATTTATTTTTGGCATAACAGTATTCATTATTTTTTCAGCACACCCAGCGCTCCATGCAATCCGTGCCCTCTATAATACCTCCCACCTGGTACCCCAACCTCCCACCCACCCGCCAATTCAATCCTCTCAGATTGCTTTTTAGAGTCCATAGTCTCTCATGAATAATTCTTTTAATGTACTGTTGAATCCTGTTGGGTAGTATTTTGGTGAGAATATTTGCACCTGTGTTCATCAAGGATATTGGTCTGTAATTCTCTTTTTTCATGGGGTCTTTGGTTTTGGGATCAAGGTAATGCTGGCCTTATGAAATGAGTTTGGAAGTTTTCCTTCCATTTCTATTTTTTGGAACAGTTTCAGGAGAATAGGTATTAATTCTTTAAATGTTTGGTAGAATTCCCCTGGGATGCTGTCTGGCCTTGGGTTCTTGTTTTTTGGGAGATTTTTGATGACTGCTTCAATCACCTTTTTGGTTATGGGTCTGTTCAGGTTTTCTGTTTCTTCCTGGTTCAGTTTTGGTAGTTTATATGTTTCTAGGAATGCATCCATTTCTTCCAGATTTGTCCAGTTTGCTGGTGTATAGTTGCTCATAATATGTTCTTATAATTGTTTGCATTTCTTTGGTGTTGGCTGTGATCTCTCCTCTTTCCTTCATGATTTTATTAATGTGGGTCCTTTCTCTTTTCTTTTTGATAAGTCTGGTCAGGAGTTTATCAATCTTATTAATTCTTTCAAAGAACAAGCTCCTAGTTTTGTTGATTTGTTCTACTGTTCTTTTGGTTTCTATTTCATTGATTTCTGCTCTGATCTTTGTTATTTCTCTTTTCCTGCTGCGTTTCGGCTTTCTTTGCTGTTCTTTCTCCAGCTCGTTTAGGTGTAGGGTTAGGTTGTGTACTTAAGACCTTTCTTGTTTCTTGAGAAAGGCTTATATGACTATATACTTTTCTCTCAGGAACTCCTTTGCTGTATTGCACAGATTTTGAACAGTTGTGTTTTCATTATCATTTGTTTCCATGAATTTTTTTCAATTCTTCTTTGATTTCCTGGTTGACCCATTCTAATTTTAGTAGGGCGCTCTTTAAAAACTCCGTGTGTTTGAGTTCTTTCCAACTTTCCTCTTGCGATTGAGTTCTAGCTTCAGAGCATTGTGGTCTGAAAATATGCAGGGAATGATCCCAGTCTTTTGGTACTGGTTGAGACCTAATTTGTGACCCAGGATGTGATCTATTCTGGATAATGTTCCATGTGCACTGGAGAAGAATGTGTAATCTGTTGCTTTGGGATGGAATATTCTGAATATATCTGTGATGTCCATCTGGTCCAGTGTGTCATTTAAGGCCTTTATTTCCTTGACGATCTTTTGCTTGGATGATCTGTCCATTTCAGTGAGGGGGGTATTAAAGTCCTTCACTATTATTGTATTATTCTCAATGTGTTTCTTTGATTTTGTTTTTTTATTGGTTTACATAGTTGGCTACTCCCATGTTAGGGGCATAGATAATTGAAAATTGTTAGATCTCCTTGTTGGACAGACCCTTTAAATATGATATATTTTCCTTGCTCATTTCTTCTTATAGTCTTTGGCTTAAAATATAATTTATCTGATATGAGGATTGCCAGCTTTCTTTTGATGTCCATTAGCATGGTAAATGGTGTTCTACCCCCTCACTTTATATCTGGGGGTGTCTTTGGGTCTAAAATGAGTTTCTTGCAGATAACATATTGATGGGTTCTGTATTTTTATCCATTCTGATACCCTGTGTCTTTTGACTGGGGCATTTAGCCCACTTACATTCAGGGTAACTATTGAAAGATGTGAATTTAGTGCCATTGTATTGCCTGTAAGGTGACTGTTACTGTGTATTGTCTCTGTTCCTTTCTGGTCTGTTACTTTCAGTCTCTCTCTTTGCTTAGAGGACCCCTTTCAATATTCCATAGGGCTGGTGTGGTGTTTGCAAATTCTTTTAGTTTTTGTTTGTCCTGGAAGGTTTTTATCTCTCCTTCTATTTTCTTTTTCTTATTTTTTAAAGATTTATTTATTTATTTATTTGACAGAGATCACAAGTAGGCAGAGAGGCAAGCAGAGAGGGGAGGGGGGAAGCAGGTTCCCTGCAGAGCAGAGAGTCCAATGCAGGACTCGATCGCAGGACCCTGGAATCATGACCTGAGCTGAAGGCAGAGGCTTAACCCACTGAGCCACCCAGGTGCTCCTCTCCTTCATTTTCAAAAATAGCCTATCTGGATATAGTATTCTTGGCTGCAGATTTTTCGCATTTAGTGTTCTGAATGTATCATGCCAGGTTTTTTTTTTTTTTTTTTTTTTCTGGCCTGCCAGGTCTCTGTGGGTAAGTCTGCTTCCAGTCTAATATTTCTACCATTATATGTCACAGAGTTCTTGTCCCACACTGCTTTCAGGATTTTCTCTTTTTTTCATTAAGACTAATATGTTTTACTATTAGATGATGGGGTGTGGACCTATTTTTATTGATTTTGAGGGGGTTTCTCTGTGCCTCCTGGATTTTGATGCTTGTTCCTTTGTCATATTAGGGAAATTCTCTACTATAATTTGTTCCAATATACCTTCTTCCCCCCTCTCTTTCCTCTTCTTCTGGAATCCCAGTAATTCTAATATTGTTTCATCTTATGGTATCACTTATTTCTCAAACTCTCCCCTCATGGTCCAGTAGTGGTTTGACTCCCTTTTGCTCAGCTTCTTTATTCTCCATCATTTGGTTTTCTATATTACTAATTCTCTGTTCTGCCTAATTTTTCCTAGCAGTAAGAGCCTCCATTCTTGATTGCACCTCATTAATACCTTTTTTTATTTCAGCTTGATTAGAGTTTAATTATTCTATTTCTGTATAAAGGGATCTTATTTCTCCAGACAGGATTTCTCTTATATCCTCCATGCCTTTTTTGATCCCAGCTAGCACCTTGAGAATCATCATTGTGAACTCTAGATCTGACATATAACCAATGTCTTTATTGATTAGGTCCCTAGCCATTGGTACTGCCTCTTGTTCTTTTTTTTTTTTTTTGTGGTGAGTTTTTCCACCTTGTCATTTTATCCAGATAATAATGTGTGAACGAGAGAATAAAATACTAAAAGGGAGGCAAAGACCCTAGAAAAATGTATGCTTACCAAATCTGAAGTGACCTCAAACTGGGGGGACAAGGAAGAGGGTAAAAACAAATTTAAAATATGTATGTGTATATATATATATATGTTAGACTGGTGAATAGAACAGAGCCACCCACTTGATTTGGGGTGTATTTTGGTCTCTTAGATGAAACTACCTCCCAAAATTTTAAAGAAAGAAAAATTTATATATACATAAAATAAGGGTAAACACAATAAAGGGATGGAATATTACTGTAAAGATAAACATTAATAAAAATTCTAAAAAGGGAATTGATAAGACAAGTTGGTTGGAAAAAGAAAGAAGAAAAAAAATAAAACAGGGTTGGGGGGGCGGGGAGAGAATGTGCTCAGGCTGGAGACTAGACCAAACCCCTGTGCTAGATTTAGGGAATATTTTGATTTATTAGGAGAATTGTATCCCAAAAGTTTTTAGAAAAAAAAAAAACCCTATATGTATACAAAAAATAAGGTTAAAAACATTGAAGGGTAAAATATGACTATAATAATGAAGGTTTAAAAAGATTTTTTTAGAAAGATTTTTTTATTCTTAAATATGGTTTAATACTTTTCTCCATTTCTGTACATCACAACACCAAGATTTTGCTGCTTGGGATCTCTCTGTAGAGGGTATAGAGAATGCAAAGGCTACGGTTTTCACCCCCTCTTTTTTATTTGTTTGTATGTGTAAGTGTAATACATATCAGTATATATTGATACATACATCAATATATAATGCAATATATATCACCAAAGAGAACAAATTGATTAAAGAAATACAAAAATTTGGCATCATTTCCAAACTTAAATAGTAAAAATAAAAACTACAAAAGGAGCTGCATACCCTAAATGTATCATGTGAAACAACAAGCATATTAAAAAATGTAAATTTACATCCAATTTCACTGGTCTTTTCATATCACATTAGACCCATTTACAATGGAAAAACCCTAAGGTACTGCTGTGAAGAGAGCATATTTGATCGGTCTTGGGTGTTCTGCAAACAAACAGCAGAGCCCAAAGCAAAAGCCTGTTCCGGTGAAGCTTCCCACATTGGTGAATACCAAAGAATTGACTCTTCTCACTGAGGGTTGATACAACAGGTTATACATTGAAAGACAGTCATTTGGACCTTAGAGTACAGTGTGAGAACCAGAAGCTTTACAATTAAGACATACTCCCTTCATTCAAATGAAACAGGATTATTGGAACGATAGGCAGGTCTGCAACCTGGGAACAAGGAGCTGGTTCAAACCAATAAAGCTACGAGTGACTGAGTCAAGTCAGTGAAGAACAGCAGTCAGGCACTAAAGTGTTAAAAGTACCCAATTTGACCAATTTTCCCAGTACCATTTATTGAAGAGACTGTCTTTTTTCCATTGGACATTCTTTCCTGCTTTGTCGAAGATTAGTTGACTGTAGAGTTGAGAGTCTATTTCTGGGCTCTCTATTCTGTTCCATTGATCTATGTGTCTGTTTTTGTGCCAGTACCATGCTGTCTTGATGATGACAGCTTTGTAATAGAGCTTGAAGTCCGGAATTGTGATGCCACCAACGTTGGCTTTCTTTTTCAATATCCCTTTGGCTATTCGAGGTCTTTTCTGGTTCCATATAAATTTTAGAATTATTTGTTCCATTTCTTTGAAAAAGATGGATGGTACTTTGAGAGGAATTGCATTAAATGTGTAGATTGCTTTAGGTAGCATAGACATTTTCACAATATTTATTCTTTCAATCCAGGAGCATGGAACATTTTTCCATTTCTTTGTGTCTTCCTCAATTTCTTTCATGAGTACTTTATAGTTTTCTGAGTATAGATTCTGTGCCTCTTTGGTTAGGTTTATTCCTAGGTATCTTATGGTTTGGGGTGCAATTGTAAATGGGATTGACTCCTTAATTTCTCTTTCTTCTCTCTTGCTGTTGGTGTAGAGAAATGCAACTGATTTCTGTGCATTGATTTTATATCCTGACACTTTACTGAATTCCTGTATAAGTTCTAGCAGTTTTGGAGTGGAGTCTTTTGGGTTTTCCACATATAGTATCATATCATCTGCGAAGAGTGATAATTTGACTTCTTCTTTGCCGATTTGGATGCCTTTAATTTCCTTTTGTTGTCTGATTGCTGAGGCTAGGACCTCTAGTACTATGTTGAATAGCAGTGGTGATAATGGACATCCCTGCTGTGTTCCTGACCTTAGCGGAAAAGCTTTCAGTTTTTCTCCATTGAGAATGATATTTGCAGTGGGTTTTTCATAGATGGCTCTGATGAAATTGAGGTATGTGCCCTCTGTCCCTACACTTTGAAGAGTTTTGATCAGGAAGGGATGCTGTACTTTGTCAAGTGCTTTTTCAGCATCTATTGAGAGTATCATATGGTTCTTGTTTTCTTTTATTGATGTGTTGTATCACATTGACTGATTTGCGGATGTTGAACCAACCTTGCAGCCCTGGAATAAATCCCACTTGGTCGTGGTGAATAATCCTTTTAATGTACTGTTGAATCCTATTGGCTAGTATTTTGTTGAGTATTTTCGCATCTGTGTTCATCAAGGATATTGGTCTATAGCTCTCTTTTTTGATGGGATCCTTGTCTGGTTTTGGGATCAAGGTGATGCTGGCCTCATAAAATGAGTTTGGAAGTTTTCCTTCCATTTCTATTTTTTGGAACAGTTTCAGGAGAATAGGAATTAGTTCTTCTTTAAATGTTTGGTAGAATTCCCCCGGGAAGCCGTCTGGCCCTGGGCTTTTGTTTGTTTGGAGATTTTTAATGACTGTTTCAATCTCCTTACTGGCTGTGGGTCTGTTCAGGCTTTCTACTTCTTCCTGGTTCAGTTGTGGTAGTTTATATGTTTCTAGGAATGCATCCATTTCTTCCAGATTGTCAAATTTGTTGGCGTAGAGTTGCTCATAGTATGTTCTTATAATAGTTTGTATTTCTTTGGTGTTAGTTGTGATCTCTCCTCTTTCATTCATGATTTTATGGGAAAATTGGACAGCCACATGAAGAAAAATGAAATTTTTCCTTACACCACACACAAAAATAGACTCAAAATGGATGAAGGACCTCAATGTGCGAAAGGAATCCATCAAAATCCTTGAGGAGAACACAGGCAGCAACCTCTTCGACCTCAGCCGCAGCAACATCTTCCTAGGAGCAACGCCAAAGGCAAGGGAAGCAAGGGCAAAAATGAACTATTGGGATTTCATCAAGATCAAAAGCTTTTGCACAGCAAAGGAAACAGTTAACAAAATCAAAAGACAACTGACAGGATGGGAGAAGATATTTGCAAATGACATATCAGATAAAGGACTAGTGTCCAAAATCTATAAAGAACTTAGCAAACTCAACACCCAAAGAACAAATAATCCAATCAAGAAATGGGCAGAGGACATGAACAGACATTTCTGCAAAGAAGACATCCAGATGGCCAACAGACACATGAAAAAGTGCTCCATATCACTCGGCATCAGGGAAATACAAATCAAAACCACAATGAGATATCACCTCACACCAGTCAGAATGGCTAAAATCAACAAGTCAGGAAATGACAGATGCTGGCGAGGATGCGGAGAAAGGGGAACCCTCCTACACTGTTGGTGGGAATGCAAGCTGGTGCAGCCACTCTGGAAAACAGCATGGAGGTTCCTCAAAATGTTGAAAATAGAACTGCCCTATGACCCAGCAATTGCACTATTGGGTATTTACCCTAAAGATACAAACGTAGTGATCCAAAGGGACACATGCACCCGAATGTTTATAGCAGCAATGTCCACAATAGCCAAACTATGGAAAGAACCTAGATGTCCATCAACAGATGAATGGATCAAGAAGATGTGGTATATATACACAATGGAATACTATGCAGCCATCAAAAGAAATGAAATCTTGCCATTTGCGACAACATGGATGGAACTAGAGTGTATCATGCTTAGTGAAATAAGTCAAGCAGAGAAAGACAACTATCATATGATCTCCCTGATATGAGGAAGTGGTGATGCAACATGGGGGCTTAAGTGGGTAGGAGAAGAATCAATGAAACAAGATGGGATTGGGAGGGAGACAAACCATAAGTGACTCTTAATCTCACAAAACAAACTGAGGGTTGCTGGGGGGAGGGGGTTTGGGAGAAGGGGGTGGGATTATGGACATTGGGGAGGGTATGTGCTTTGGTGAGTGCTGTGAAGTGTGTAAACCTGGTGATTCACAGACCTGTACCCCTGGGGATAAAAATATATGTTTATAAAAAATAAAAAATTAAAAAAAAAGAAGTATAAATGAAGTAATTTGGAAACAATAATAAAATGGCAAAATAAAAGTACCCAATTTGAAAACCAAATGCACCCCACTACCCTATCAGTGTGGTAATGATACCAATTGACTTTTAAAACCTTTGGTCCTTCAAAGTCCATTTGGTATACTTTTTTTCATTGCTACCACTGGGCACATCCTATACACTTTATTCACTGTCACCACCTCAGGCACACCATGACTTTGCATGTCAGCTGGGGTCACGACTGATGAGACATGTATGACTGTGCATGTAGTTATAAACCCCTGACCTCCTGGTGGGGTTGGAGCATCTGTTTCAAAATGGGACTTAACAGGCACCTCTCATAAGAGAAATTATGGGAGGGGGTGGGTAAGGCCGGGGGGGGGGGGGTGAATGGGATGGGACACAGCTTCTGGCACCAAGGACTTAACTATGGTGGATCCAAAAGTGGGCCTGAAAACCTGAAGCTTATGCTTCAGAGCTGGGCTCTAAGTGGGACTTGACCCCAGCTGACATGCAATGTCATGGCATGCCCGAGGTGGTGACAGTGAATAGAAAGATATTGTTAAGAGAAACTAATTAAATAAATGTTAAAAGAGGAAAGAGCAAAAGTTTAAAAAATTAGAATAAGATAAAACAATTTAAAAAATTTAATTTAACTTTGCAAGACTAAAGGATCATGGGGAGAAAGCCATGAATTCCATGTATTGCTTTTCCCTAGCTCTGGAGTTCTGCTCTTCTCCTTGACAAGTGAGCTTGGTCTTGGCAGGTTGTTCTTGGGGATCTTCTGGGGCAGGAGCCTGTTGTAGTGTTTCTCAAATGTCTTTGCCTGAGGCAGAATTGCACTGCCCTTGCCAGGGGCCAGGCTAAGAAATCTGCTCGAGTTTACTCTTGGGAATTTCTGTTCCCTGAATGCTTTTCTTAGAGCTCTGGAGGACGGGAATGAAAATGGCCACCTCCTAATCTCCAGCCCAGAGGACCCAACAGCTTGGGGCCCCACTCCTTAGTGTGCCCTCAGAGAAAAGGGGTCAATCACTCCTATCTCCCTGGTCTCTGGCCGTGCTCTGGGCTCACCTGACCTGTGACCGAGAGTTTCTGTCTGTGGCACACAACCTCGTTTGGAGTCTCCAAACCCAGCAGATTCCTACCTCCAGAGGAGGAATGTGAGTCTCCCTGGATCTGCCATTTGTGGGGTCCCTTCTGAAAGAACAGTGGCCCAGCTGTGCCACAGATCACGGTTTAAGGTTATCCCAAGCTGAGAGCCCACTCCTCGGCTCTTTCTCTGTAGCTGGCTTCCCCACTCCAATACCTGAGAGCTCTGCCATCCTCAGACATCCCCAATCTTTCTGTGACCCTGTGGGACATGAGACCACACTGTCCCTGTGAGGGCTCCACCCCCGCTTAGCCTCTGGAGTGATGTCCCTCAGTGGAGCAGACTTCTAAAAGTTCAGATTTTGTGCTCCATTGCTCCATCACTTGCCGGGAGCCGGCCCCTCCCCCTGTGGCCTATCTTTCTGTCACTTTGGATTTACTTCTCAGCATGTCCTCCCTTTCAGAAAGTGGTCGATATTCTGTTCCTAAAATTGCTGTTCTTGTCTTCTATCTCCTGTTAAGTTTGTAGGTGTTTGGAATGGTTTGATAACTATCTAGCTGAACTCCTGTGACCTGATGTCATTTCAGTCCACTACTCCTCTGCCATATTGCATCTTCCCCCCTATTTCCTACCACCCTTAATCTTCCATTATTCTAACCCAGACTTACTTGCTGCCTGGATTTTTCTGGAGCGTAACAGGAAAGCTTCCACTTAGGACCATTCTATTTCCTGTGCACTCTGCCTAAAATGCTCCCTCCCTATCCCCATTGTATACCTCCATCAAGTCTCTTTCTAAATATGACCTTCTCTGGCTACTGTACTATAAATAGGACCCACTCACCATGTTTTATACCTCTTTACTCTGCTTCATATTTTTATACCACTCCACAGTACATATTATAATTACTGTCTATTATCAAGTAATTTCCATGTGTACTGAGATCTTGGGTTTCTTAACTATGGTCTTGTGTCTGTTATATCTTATACCTGTATCAGATTCAAATTTTTAACAGTTTTATTTCTTCCCTTCAATTCTTACATCTTTTCATTTGTTTCCTTATAGAATAGGCCAGTAGTTCAAATGATATGTTAAATATTAACACTTTCAAGTGAACATATGCACTATCCCTGATCTTAAAGGTTTATATATGTTTCTCTGTTAAATATGGTTGCTGTAGGTATTTAGCATGTAAATTTTACCAAGTTAGGAAGTTTCTATGATTTCCCGTATTACTAAGAATTTTGTTGTCATCATAGATTGGTATTGAAACTGTGTTAGTAGAGATGAACATATGATTTCTTTTCCTTCAGTCTATTAATGCTTTTAATTGCAGTTATTTTTTATATTGAAATCATTTTATTGGGGGGGATCCTACTTAATCATTATGTATTATATTCATCTTAAATTGTTGAACTTGTTTAGTTAACTCCTTTTTTTTTAGGATATTTGCATCTGCATTTTTATCTGAATAGGGCTTAAGTTTCCCTTTCATTTTCTCATCTGGTTGTAGAATCAAGATTAAAGATATCTAGTAAAATTTATTTGGCAGCTTTTTCTTTCTGTACTCTGTGAAAAAATATACTAATTAAGACTTATTATTCTTTTATAATTTGGTATAAATTAGCCTGGGCATTAATTTCAAAAGGAGTTCTTTGACTACCACCATTTCTTTTAATTTAATGGCTGTTCTATTTTTTACATTGACATTGATATCAATGACTTTTAATGATTTATATATTTACTTTAGGTTTTTAAATATTTTATCATTATTTTTAAATGCTTATTTTACATTATTTATATTTTATCATTTTGTAGGAATCAGCCTTGCTAGATATCAGTCCATAGTGTTTTTTCCGAGAGTCAATACCATGTATTCACCCTTCCACTTCCACCTCCTAGAAAGTAGAGTTCTACATTCCACAGCAGAAAGTCTGTATTTCCTAGTCTTCCCTTCAGATATTATGGGGCTGAGTTTGGCCAAGCGTGTGTAATCATAAATGCTTGGTCTTAGTCAGTGTATCTAGTCAGGAAAGCCACTGTACATATATCCACCAAAGATTATAGGCAAGGAATTAGTTATAAAAACATTAGAAGGACTGGAAGAGCAAAGGAAATGAGAGAGTTTCCCACATTTCAGGAAGATGCAATAACCTTTGGACTGGAGCCCACAACTCACTCCCCACAACCTCATAGAGGTTGTCACTGTCACACCACTGCTTTAGCAGGAACTTCGAACCTGCACTCTTATTAATGCTTCGGAATTGCTGCTGCTGTTGCCTTTTGTAACCAATTCTGTTGTATTTTTCATAACTTCAGTATCTCTACTTTCCTTTTTTTTTCTTGATATCTCAGGGTCTGAGAAAGATGTTTAAAGTCTCCATACATAATAGCTCCCTACCATCAAACTCCCTATGTCAGTTGTTCTTTATAAAAAGGCAGTACTTGTGTTTCGAGCTAGTATTGTGAGACTCCATATATGTTATTAATAGCCTTCTTGCTTAATTTTCGCTTGTTTCAGTGTATCATATCTTTATTTCTTATGATGTTTTGGCTCAATTTATATTTATCACATATTAAGATTTCTATCTTAGCTTTATTTTGATTCTTACTTGGCTGACACATATTTGCTCAGTTTAAAAAGGCCGTCTTAATTTTAAGGGTTTTAGGGGGCATTTTTGGAATACATTTTTTTAAGATTTTATTTATTTACTTGACAGAGAAAGATCACAAGTAGGTAGAGAGAGAGAGAAGCAGGCTTCCTGCTGAGCAAAGAGCCTGATACGGGTCTCAATTCCAAGACCCCGAGATCATGACCTGAGCCGAAAGCAGCGGCTTAACCCACTGAGCCACCCAGGCGCCCCTGGAATACATTTTTTATCCAAACTGAGCACTTATGTATTTTAATTGCTAGAATTGACCAACTTATATTTACGTTTTTACAGTTTTTACAAGGCTTATATTTACCATCTCATTTCATATTTTCCATCTCTTATACCTTTTTTTTATTTCATAAATTCCACCGAATGTAACACTTTTTATTCTGATTTAAAAGTTCATTTTCCTCTACTGATTTCTGAAACTTACCAGTATCTATATGCTCTTTAACAATTTAAATATGTTCTCACACATCTTTAATCCTTTCCCTATTATTTACCTTATTAATGTTGTACTATAATTTAGCCCTAGCATGCTATAAATATATTTTCTAAATATCTTTTGGCCCTAGCTTTTTTAGGCAAAAAGTTTTAAAGTTATTTGATCACCTTTAATTCTCATATATCTTAGAGAATTCTCCTAATTCGTTTCTTTTATTTAAAATTAGACCTGGGCACCTGGGTGGCTCAGTGGGTTAAAGCCTCTCCCTTCAGCTTGGGTCATGATCCCAGGGGCCTGGGATCGAGCCCCGCATCGGGCTTTCTGCTAGGCAGGGAGCCTGCTTCCACTCTCTCTCTCTGCCTGCCTTTCTGCCTACTTGTGATCTCTGTCTGTCAAATAAATAAGTAAAATCTTTAATAAAATAAAATAAAATTAGACCTATACCTCTGGAATTTCTTTCTTTTTTAATTAATTTATTTATTTTCAGCATAACAGTATTCATTATTTTTTCACCACACCCAGTGCTCCATGCGATCCATGCCCTCTATAATACCCACCATCTGGTACCCCAACCTCCCACCCCCCATCACTTCAAACCCCTCAGATTGTTTCTCAGAGTCCATAGTCTCTCATGATTCACCTCCCCTTCCAATTTACCCCAACTCCCTTCTCCTCTCTAACACCCCTTGTCCTCCATGCTATTTGTTATGCTCCACAAATAAATGAAACCATATGATAATTGACTCTGGAATTTCTATTCTGTTCTCTGATTTGTTTTTCTCAACAATTCACTGTATCTCCCATGTATGTGTGTGTATATACATGCACACACATATGTAAGTGTACATATATGTGTATATATAATATGTATACAATGTATACAATACATACTTATAGGGGCACCTGGGTGGCTCAATGGGTTGGGCCTCTGCCTTCGGCTTAGGTCATGATCCCTGTCCTGGAATCGAGCCCTGTATTGGGCTCTCTGCTCAGTGGGGAGCCTGCTTCCCTCTCTCTGCCTGCCTCTCTGCCTACTTGTGATCTCTCTCTCTCTCTATCAAATAAATAAAATCTTTAAAAACAAACAAAAATACATACTTATATACACATGCATACTACATATAATAAGTATGTGTGTTTATACATGTGTGCGTGCATGTCATTTGTTTTGTGATAGATCCTTACTTTTTAGGATGCAATCTTCTTAAATACAGGAATTTTTACCTGCTTTTCTTCACTGCTGTATTACTAAAACTTCTCAGGTAATTGGTACTAAATAAATATTTGTTGAAAGGCTGAAATTGAGAGTTTTCTAAGAGTGATTTTACTTTCTTTTCCAGACAAAACAGGCTTTTTTTTTTTTTTTAGGAAATTTGACATGTAACATTGTGTAAATTTAAGGTGTATAACATGTTGCTTAAATTTTTGTTATGATTGATATAGCCATATTGATCACATTGCATAATTATAGTATGATATTATTTTCTGTATTTATTATACTATACCTTAGACTCCATGGCTTATTCACTACTCATTACAAATTTATTCCCTTATACACCATCACTCTGATTCCCCTGCTTCCATCCCTTGGTAGCTACCATTTTACTGTCTGTTTTTTTTAAAGATTTAAATTTTTTGTATTCCACATGTAAGTGATATCATATGGTACTTGACTTTCTCTGACTTATCTTGCTTATTAGCACAATGCACTCAGAGTCCATCAATATTGCTAGAAATGGGGGGGATATTCTCCTTTCTCAAGGCTGAATAATACTGCATTGTGTGTATGTACCACATATTTTTAAATCCATTCATCTGTTTGGGTTGTTTCCATATCTTACCTATTATGAGTAACACTGTGATAAACATGGAGGTAAAGATGTCTTGTCAAAACCCTGTTTTCATTTCCTTTGGGTTTATACCCAGAAATGGAATTGTTTTATTGGTGTGGTAGATCTAGTTTTAGTTTTTTGAGGAACCTCCATATTGTTTTCTATTGTGGTTGGACCAATTTACATTCCCATCAAGAATGTTTTAAGGAAAAAAATGTATAAGTGTTCCCTTTTCACCACACCCTTGTCAGCACCTGTTGTCTTTTCTCTTCTTGATGTCATTTATTCTGACAGGTATGGTTTTGATTTGCATTTCCTTGATGGTTAGTGATGTTGAGCATCATTTTATGTGTCTGTTGGCCATTTGGGTGGTCCTTCTAAAAGTGATTTTAAAATGGGTTATTGTGTGACAAATGTTCTGAGGTTTGTGTGCTTGAGAAAAATCATATTACATGCTTACATTGAAATGATAAATAGACTAGATACATATTTCTATGTCTAATATTCTTCTCTTTCAATATTTAAAAAATATTCCATTCTCCTGAATTCAGTGTTGCTGTTGAGAAATCTCATGTCAATCTGACTTTCATTATATTTGTGTTTGATCTTCTTAGAAGTTTTTAGAATTTTCTCTTTGCTCTTGATAATTCCAAGTTTTATTTTAATGTGTACAGTAAGGTTTCCGTTATATTTCCTGTTTGGTTCTCTGTTAACTCTTTACATACAAGAGCCTTAATCTTCATTTCTGAGAAGTTTATCTTCATAATTTGTTCATATAATTCTGTGGCAAAGAATACTAGTGTTCATACTATCAATGCTTCTTTTCTTTTCCCCTTGCACACTGCTGAACTACAATTTCCAGCCCTCTAATGGTTTGCTGAGTTCTGGCCAGTGGAATATAGGCAGAAGTGATATGTGCCACCTCTAGGCCAGGCCCTAAAATACCTCACATAGGTCTCCTTGAATTCTCTCTTTACTCACTGTTTGGCTGGAAAGGATCCAGTGGCAGATTTGGAAGGTCTGGAAGATAAAAGAACCACTGCATGATGGGAGCCTGAGTCCCTGAATGACTCTGACCTATAATTTTGTGACCTTTACCATGTTAGGCCACTGAGGATTGGGGTGGTTTGTTATGAGAGGATGGAATTACTTTCCCTGCTTAATACAGTCTCCATCTCTTTTTATCTTCTCTTATTTTGGTATACCTATCAGCAATACTCTATCCTTCATATCTCTTTACCTTCTTATGTGTTTTCTACTTCTTTATATTTTCCTGTTTTCTGGAGAAATTTGTCAGGTATGATTTCCTACATTATCACATTATTTGTCAACTATATTCATCCTCTTATTTATTCCACCTGTTGTGCTTGTGATTAAAAATACTGTATTTTCCTAGCACTTCTACTTGGATCTTTTAAGACAATTTTTGTCTTTGGAGACATATCTTGAAAGAAGTTTCTGTGGCTGATATCGAAGAGATTAATGCCTGTGTTCTCCTCTAGGATTCTGATGGATACCTGTCTCACGTTGAGGTCTTTCATCCATTTTGAGTTTATCTTTGTGTACGGTGTAAGAGAATGGTCGAGTTTCATTCTTCTACATATAGCTGTCCAGTTTTCCCAGCACCATTTATTGAAGAGACTGTCTTTTTTCCACTGTATATTTTTTCATGTTTTTTTGAAAATTAATTGACCATAGAGTTGAGGGTCCATATCTGGGCTCTCTACTCTGTTCCACTGGTCTATGTGTCTGTTTTTATGCCAGTACCATGCTGTCTTGGTGATCACAGCTTTGTAATAAAGCTTGAAACCAGGTAACGTGATGCCCCCAGCTTTATTTTTGTTTTTCAACATTTCCTTAGCGATTCGGGGTCTCTTCTGATTCCATACAAATTTTAGGATTATTTGCTCCAGCTCTTTGAAGAATACCAGTGGAATTTTGATCGGAATGGCATTAAAAGTATATATTGCTCTAGGCATTATAGACATTTTAACAATGTTTATTCTTCTGATCCAAGAGCATGGAATGGTCTTCCATCTATTTGTGTCTTCTTCAATTTCTTTCATGAGTGTTCTGTAGTTCCTCGAGTACAGATCCTTTACCTCTTTGGTTAGGTTTATTCCCAGGCATCTTATGGTTCTTGGTGCTATAGTAAATGGAATCGATTCTCTAATTTCCCTTTCTGTATTTTCATTATTAGTGTATAAGAAAGCCACTAATTTCTGCACATTGACTTTGTATCCTGCCACATTGCTGAATTGCTGTATGAGTTCTAGTAGTTTGGGGGTGGAGTCTTTTGGGTTTTCCATATGAAGAATCATGTCATCTCCGAAGAGAGTTTGACTTCTTCATTGCCAATTGGATACCTTTTATTTCTCTTTGTTGTCTGATTGCTGTTGCTAGGACTTCTAATACTATGTTGAACAAGAGTGGAGAGAGTGGGCATTCTTGTCTTGTTCCTGATCTCGATGGGAAGGCTGCAAGCTTTTTCCCATTGAGGATGATATTTGCTGAGAAAATTTTTGTTGCTGTTTTAATTTGCTAGTACCATTCATTATCTTAGAGTGTTGGAATGTGTGTATCTCTGGGTATACACACACACACACATAAATAAAATTCTTGGTGTTTCTGGGTTATAATAATTCTATTTCAGTTGGTATATGTTGTTCAGCTCCTATCTGGTGAGTTTAAAAAGAAAGGCGATGGTGTGCCCCAGGAGAATTCAAGGCACTCTAAAATTATTGTTTTTACTTTGCAGCCCCTCCATCAGGAAGCTTTTCTGTTCACAAAAGCAGTGTTAGAAAGGAATAGTTTCCACCCATCCTGGGAGCTTAGAGTGGGGGAGAATGGGAAGTGCGCATGGTGTTATGGCTGGAGGAGAAGAGTCAATGGTAGCAGGCAGTTGGTAACCGCTACCTGTTTTGTTTTTTGCACTACTCTGATACCTGCAGCCTAGACTATTACTCCTAATCTTGATGGGAAATAAGCAGCTAAAGGTAACTATAGAGAAAAGGCAAGAAGAGAACCTAGGAGCCCGTTTCCATCCTATCCTGTCACTGCTCTCCTGTGCGTCCTCTCCTCAGTGCCCTCTGCCCCGGACTGCAGTTACTCCCTGCCACACACACAATGACACCATCTTAAGTCAGCCTTCCATTTTACTAGGACTATTTCACGTGTTTCCTTTTTTTTTTCTTTTAAATTCTTCTTAGTTTCTCTTATTTATATTTCTTGCTAACTTGTGTAATTTCTCCAGGGTTCATTTTGAAGAAGGACCTAGCAGTCCACTCTATTCACCATCTTAACAGGAAATGGAAATGAATTAATACCTATAAAAATAAGTGTGTTGAATGATCCCAATTTTATAAAAATATTTGTCTATTTTCTGTTTTCAAACACAGATATGTGGGATGATAGTTTTCATAAAGAAGACTATACCTTTTTTTCTGGGTATTCTGGGTATTTTCTGGGGTGATATTTTACTTTTCCTTCATAATTTTCTCTTCACATTACTTATAATGTGTGTTTATCATATTTAAAAAGCAAGTTATCCTTAAAGAAAAAGCATTAGTGATGAATAAGTTGTGATGTATACTGTCATTTGAAGTTCTCTCATTAGAGTCTTCTCATTTAAGAAATTATCCTAGGATTGGGTTGACCATTATGCATTTGAGTTTCTAAAAAAAAAAAATATTAGCTGGCAACTATTTCTAAAATTTCTTTTACTTCCACTTTCACAAAATTTTATCATATATTCTTCATTTTTCATTTCTCAAAGTCCAATAAATCATATTTTAAGCACTTTTTATGTCTCGTGCACTGTGCTAGAAATTATTAGTAAAAAAAAGGTATGAAAAAAGTAAGAAACAGGGAGTAATATCTTGGTAAGGAATTTTTTTTTTATTCATAGTAAGGATAGCCAACCATAGTAAGGATAAGAAATACATATTATTGACAAATGAAAGAATGGCAGAAGAAGAGGACGGGAAAGTGGTAGGGCTGGTAATTTGTCATTTATTCATTCACTTAACAGTTTACTAAGTGCCTACTGTATACCAAGTATAAGTCTAGGGTCAGGGTATATAGTGGTGAACAAAACAGAGATAAGTTCCTGCCCTCATACAGTTTATATGTTAGTGATAGAGATAAGATAAAATAATAAAATCATGTATTAGATAGGAGTAAGTGGTCAGAAGGAAAGTTAGAGAAAGTGATTGGGAAGTGATTTGTGTTTTTTTTTCTGAAAATGAAGTGTGGTGAGCTGAACAATGATCCCTGGAAAGTTATTACATCTTAATACTCAGAAATTGAGAATGTTACTATATGGAAAAATGTACTTTGTAGATGTGATTAAGTTAGGGATCTTGAGTTGGGGAGATTATCCTGAATTATCAGGGTTGGAATCAGGAAACACTCTCAGCAGCTAGAGAACTCCCACAGTTCTTTGTCTTGTGGCCCCCATTGGCATTTCACATCAGGGCTATTTACTTTCTTTCAAGATAAGAGGGGTACTTCTTTCTGACTTCTAATCCTCCTCTAGTATTCTCTGATGGAGTCTTATATAAGGTAATTCAGTCAAAGGATGGAATGTTCCCATGCTCAAAAAGAGGAGATTATACAAGACATGGAATCTTGGGGGCCATCTTAAATCTTGCCTATTAGACTGTGTTAAAATTGGTATGTCAGGGAACAAGGATGATATAAGATAGAACAATCAGAAGGCTATTTTGATTATCCAGGCCAGAGCTGATGGTGGTATAGCGGAGGTAAGACATGGTAAGATTCTGGATATGTTTTGAGGTTCATTCTATTTTGAAGATGGAGCAGAAAGCATCTTCTAATAGATCACCTATGAGAAAGAGAAAGAAGGTGGGTGTCAAGGGTGACTCCAAAGCTTTGGATCTGAACAATGAAGAATGCCATTTATTGAGATGGATAATACTTCAGGAGGAGTAGGTTGGGGCAAAGCAGTGACGTCGGGAGTTCAGGGCATAACAAATTCAAAATGTCTACTAGACATCCAGGTGGAGATAGTGAAAAGATCATTAAATGCATCGGGATTTTAGGGGGAGGTGCAGATCAGATGTAGGTGTTTGGGCATCATAAGCATATAGATGATATTTGAGGTGGCATTTGGTGAATCAACAGAGGGAGTGAGATAAGGAAGACTGAATTCTGAGACACCTCAACTTCATTCTGGGTTGGGGAAATGAAGAGGAACCAGCAAATGATCCCAAGAAGGAACAGTCAAATTGAAATGGGAGGAAAAACCCAGAGGGTATAGTATTCTCAAGGCAAGGGAAGAAAGTACATCAAGAAGCAGGAAGGAGGTAGGACATCCGTAGCAATTGCTACTGATGGATCCATTGCACATAGCAATGTGGAGTTCACTGGAGACTACAGTAAATTTTGGGAAGCCTGAGGGGGGTGGGGCGAAAGCTACACATTTGAGAATGTTGACTGGCCAATATCCTCCAGGAATCTTGACCTTACTTCTTAAATCTAGATGTCCTGTGCCCCACAGCTCCTAGTTCTTACCATTTTTGTTACAAAGTATTTATATTAAACTGACCGCATTGAAGCTGTATTACCTATCTTTATCCCTTGGTCGTGAGCTCCTTGAAGCTAGACCATTTCTTTTAGCTCAGCATCTTTAACTCCCTGTTAGGCTCACAGTAAACAGGAATTGAAAGAAGTTATAAGTGAATGACAGGCCGTGATCTAATTTTTCATATTCCTTGGCAAAAAAAAAAAAAAAAAAAGAAAAAACCTTTTTGCAATTCAAGACTATTGTATCCTTTGAAAGTGTTAGGCTGATCATTCAGCACTCTGAAGCAGCACTGAGAATTATAAATGAAATAGAGCACTGCCTTAAAAAAAATAAAAGTGGCAGATACAGCTAACTGGTGATTCTGAATGGAATTATTTTGCAAGAAACAGCAGAATATATATGATCAAATAAAGTTTTAGGTTCATTTTCCAAAGTTCCTTTTCATAATAAAAATTTGAATCTGAAAACGAGAACAAGATCTTGTTTGTAGAGAAAACTACTGGGAAACTAACTCACTTGCAAGTTTCCTAGTGTATCTGTGCTGTGTTATGATCAGTTCTTATTTTTGTTCAATATGTTAGGTTTGTTTCTGCTATTTCAGAATAAGAATATTAAAATCCTTAGACCTACAGCATAACACCAAAAATATTCATGTATAATTCAGGATTACAAAGGAGAAGAAGAATAATTTTTCATAATTCCTACATAGTAGTTAACACGTTATATATCTCATTAATGCATATTTAGTCCATGGCCTTAAAGAGATTGTTTGTATGCTTGAATTACTATAATTAATAATAATAATAATAATAAGCAACAGAAGTTAGCATTCACTGAACACCATCAATATGCCAGACATAACATTACAATGATTAACCAAATTGTATAGATGAAGAAAGTTGAGTAACTCATCAAAGGTCACGCAGCTCATTAGTAGTGGCTGGGATTTAAACCCAGGTGTGTCAGGCTCTAGAACAGACTGTCTCAACTTGGGCAATGTTGACATTTTAGGCCAGAAAATTCACTGTTGTGAAGCTTGTTCTGTGCATTCCAGGAGGTTGAGCAGCCTCCCTGGCCTCCATGCACTACATGCCAGTAGCTTCTCCCAATTGTGACAACTACAGATGCCTCCAAACCTTTTCAAATGTTTCCTGGCAAGCAAAATCACCTCCAGTGGAGACCACTGCTCTAGAGTAAGTGCCCTAGCCACAGTGATCCATGGCCTTCAGAGCAAATTCTTTAAATACAAGAGAATAGAAACAGCATCCAGATGTGAACTTGAATCTTAATTCTCCTCAGTGACCCAGTCCATTTTTAACACTGTGGCTTTTAGAGGTGACCTCAGTCTTTCACTCAGTGATCTTCAAATGCCTGGCATTTATTGGCCATCTTTATTGTTCCTGGCACTGGAATAAGAGCTAAGATTCTAATTAATGTGTTGTTCCTGAAGGAAGTATAGCCCTAGCCCAATGGTGGAATGTCTTTAACAGAGAACAGAGTCTTACAATTTCAGAGTGGTGGGTCATTTGATCCAAAGAAGGCATTTCCTGATTTCAGTTTCCCTGGTCTGCAGTATTTGTAGCGAAAGATCAGGAAAGTCCATGGATGACAGGGCATTTAGGTGGTTGAGGGGAACAAATTCCAGTCAGGCCCATAAGAGAATACATACTATTTCCCTAGTTTAAAAGTATACAAACCTATAAATTCTTTTGTGCTGCTGGCAAGCCCGGAAGTCCAGAATTTGTGAAGGAGAACCTGTGTTCTCTGCGTCACCCAGTTTTTATATAGTTAGCCAAGGCAGGCGTATCTATGCCATAAAGTTTTTGGAGTTGAAGCAGGAAGATAGTAACATCATCAATATCACAATCAGTACTTTATTAGTGAGTAGGAATAATAACAATAATGACAGTAATAGTTAATAGTGAATGCTGACTGTGGATCACTCTGCTAAGCATTCCTTTAAACACACTCAACCATCCTATATGCTGGATATAATCATACTTTACAGACAAGGAAACTTTAAAAAGAAAAAAAAAGGTAAGTCATGTTGCAATGGGGTACAAGTGGTAATTGGCAGAATGGAAATTTGAATGGAGGCTGTATGACCCCAGTGGCCACAACAAAGCTATACTGCTTTTAAAATGTTACTTTTAATATGCTGGATGCTTTTATATACCTATGGGGACATGAATAACAGACTCTATTCAGAATGGGGGAAGGGAAGAGGGCGTTGGTATACTGAAGGATAGCCATTCTAAAAAAAAACAAAACCTGCAGTTCATCACATTAGGTATATGCACCCCTTTAGAGCAGCAATCTCTTGTGTGTGTGTATCCAAACAAATTCGTATATAGGTCTGTCAGGAAACATGCGCACAGATGTACATTGCAGTGTCATTTGGGGGGTTGGGGGCTTGGAAGCCATCTTAATACTTATTGCTGGAAAAATGGAGAGGTAAAATGTGGTACGTATATGCCAGTAGTACTGTGCAGTAATTACAGGTATTTATTAGGTGTAAATATAATGCACGGATGGTTCAGAAAACATAGCACTGAATAAAGGGGAAAAAAATGAAGTATAGTGAAATACCGTGTTCATAAAATTGAAATGTATGCACACATTTTGCAAAATCATAGAAAGTATGTGTACTAAGCAGATTGGAATGGAGGCTCCTGGGTGGCTCAGTCAGTTAAGCATTTGCCTTTAGCTCAGATCATGATCTCAGGGTCCTGGGATCAAGCCTCAAATGAGGCTCTCTGCACAGTGGTGAGTCTGCTTCTCACTCTCCCTCTGTGCATGCTCACTCTTTCTCTCTCTCTCTCTCTTATAAATAAAATGTTAAAAAAAATAAACAGAATTGTTCCATATGGAGGGAAGGAAATAGGAAACACAAATGCAAGTAAGATGGAAAAATAAATAGAAGAGGGGCCTCGGTGTACAATATGTTACTACAAATACCTCAACTCACTACACTTGAGTCCAAAAATCAAAGCAAAACAAAAGTATTACTTAATACTGGGTTCCAAACTAATTTAATTTGAAAATATGAAACTCAAAAAAATTATTTCCACAGTAAAAATATAATGGCTTATCTTTTCTTGACCATAACATCTTTGAGGTATTTGTTTTACAAATGTGAGGAACTGTATCGCCCCACAGAAGAGTGATTCACTACCTGGTTAGTTGTCCCTTAAGTGCTTATCATGTTCCACTCCTGGCACTCCAAATGCATGTACACTTCTTATACTGCAAAGAGTTTTGGATGGGGAAGAAGCTTCCATCTGATGAATTTACCTGGGATCTTTTTTCTACTTCTCAGCTGTCTTTTTCCTGGCTCTTTGACCTAATTTTAAGAATTTTAATCATGAAATTCTGTGCTAGTCATTAATGCTGTTCAACAAATATTTCTTGCCCATTCTGGGTACACAGAACCATTTTCTGTCTTCCTTTGGGTTTGATGGGATTGACTTGAACTGGCCAATGTGTCTGACCCTCCAAAGTTTAAGACCCTCCAAAGCTGCTTTTTCCATGTGACACAATAACAGCAAACTTTAAGACGAGAGATGCTCCTTTTGCCTAAATGTCTGAGCAACTAAATGTACACAGTGCTGAGCTAGTTTATAATGGACACATCATATGCATTTAAAATAAGTATTTCTTAAGTCACTGAGGTTTTATGTGTTTATTTTGCTGAATTACACCCTAATATATCCTAACAATAAAATATCCAACAATTAAATCATTGGTGAAAATAATCACTATGATCCTAGGATTGTTTCTATTGGGATATCAGTTGGTATGGCTAATGAGTTTATATTTGCTGAAAACATGAGTATAGGCCACCCAATTGAATTAACATATTGATCATCTTATATAGTGTAACATATAAATGTGAACTCGAGTCCAGATGAATATTTTATGTATTGCTTCTTACTTATTGAAGAACCTTGTTCTTGCCATATACAAAAGGAAGACAGATTGATAGAAAAAAGATTGGTTCTTCTTAAAGCGTCATTAGTCATTTCTGAGATTTTTTAACAGACTAATTTATTTTTAGATGATTTCTTTTTAATATTTTCTCCTTTAAGAAAAAAGAAAAAAGCCAACCCTCCTGTCCATTTCCTCAGTAAATTTGTCAGAACATAGCACCTGGTTCAACTAATCCACTCTCACCTTTTTTTCACCATGACTTTTCTATTTAGAAAATTCTCACTGTCATTATGAGGTTCTTTTGTTCTCAGTTGAATGAAAAATAATTTGCAATTAATTTGACAGTTACAAATGAACATGTTCTCTTTTGTCTAAGAGGTCTACATAAACACTGCTTTTGAGCAGTATCTTCAGTGAAGGAAAATGGAGCATAGCCTTTTAAATTAACGTGCCAAGAGGGATTGAAAACCTGCCATTACCTAGTTGGCATTTTGAAGACACCAGGTATATAGGTGCGCAAGATGTCTTTGTTTCTTCTATAACAAGAGTCAGGTAATAGTCAGTTGGATACTTTTAAATGTATCCTCTTATGCCAATATGTATGTATGATCCTGTGAGGGGTAGTAAGAGGGGTGTTTACTGTTAGGTTCAGAGTGCTCCAGAGCATCTTGTTACCCCATCAAAAGGCAGAAACTAGGTCCTTCTCCTTGAAACTGGGTGCACTTTTGTGACTGCGCTATCTAATCAGGTCTGGCAGAAGTGATACCATGTGATTTCTGAGACTGTCCTAAAAGATGATATAACTTCCACGTGGTGCTCACTCACTTCATATTCTCTCTCTCTCTGTCACTCTCATTCTCACCTCTCCCTCTGCTTACCTTTGGGAAACAGCTGCTAGACTGTGAGGAATGCTAGGCCACATGGAGAAACCATCTGTGGGTGTTCCAGCTAACAGACTGCTCTGGGGCCCAGCCAACATCCTGTACTAACTGCTAGACATGTGAGTGAAGGAGCCCGCAAGGCGAATCCAATCCCACTTGTCCTCTGATGGCAAGTGCGTGAGAGATCACAGGGGAGAACCAGTTAGCCTAGCACAGTAAATCCTCAGCATTGTGAGAAATAATAAATGATGGTTGCAGCTTTTTATACCACTGAGTCTGAAGTGGTTTGTTTTTGAAGCACTAGATAGCTAGAGCAGACCATCTCGTAAAGTGACTTGCTTATGGCCACATGGCAGTTGGGTTGTCAAACCCCAAGGTTTGCTTGTCATCTTATAAATGTACACCTTCAAAGTTTTGCACCTGTAAGATATTCTTTGGAGAAGAGAAACCATGTATGTATGTGGGTGGGTACTCATAGGAAAATACTCATGGATCTTCATTAGCCTTATTCACTGATAAGTACCAAGGGTTTTAGAAAAACACTAAGTTCTGCTGTACTCTATCTTACAGTATTTCATCCTCATTTTTGTTGGTGATGGGTAGGAAGGAGTTGGGGATAGGGCTTGCATTTAAAGAGTACGTTTTCTTTTTGGTGACATTTCAAAGAATCCCATAAAACAGCAAGTTTAGAGCAAAAATTGTATGTCAGACCTATGTATGGATCGAATACTGGCTAGCTATGTAACCTTGAACAAAGGCCAAATGAACGAGTGCTTACTTTTTTTTTTTTTTTGTTTGTGTGTATGTGTGTTTCTTTTCTTTTTTTTTAATTTTTTTATTTTTTATAAACATATATTTTTATCCCCAGGGGTACAGGTCTGTGAATCGCCAGGTTTACACACTTCACAGCACTCACCAAAGCACATACCCTCCCCAATGTCCATAATCCCACCCCCTTCTCCCAAACCCCCTCCCCCCAGCAACCCTCAGTTTGTTTTGTGGGATTAAGAGTCACTTATGGTTTGTCTCCCTCCCAATCCCATCTTGTTTCATTTATTCTTCTCCTACCCACTTAGAACCAGTGCTTACTTTTATAGATAAGTAATCAAAAAGCCAAAGAGGGGAACTGACATTTCCCAAGGTCATTTACTAGTTCTAAATTCAAATCAGGTGTTCTCTCAACTGTTATGCTATCCTATTTGTACGGATTTTTTTTTTTTTTCACTAAGGAGAGGAAAAGGAGATTTAAAAAGCATTTATCAATTGCTTACAATGGAGTAAACAAAAGCACCATTACGTATTATCCAATATAATCTTTATAAGGATCCTTTGGAGTTGGTGCTGGTGTTTCTAAACCACAGAACAATTGAGTTAGCCAAGGTTCCTGAAGCTCAAAGTCGTGGCTAACATGTGCAACAGGCAACATTTCGATTTATACTTGAGTTGTTATGAATCTATTTACTCTGCCATCAAATCTTTGTGTCATATAATTAAGTTTAATTTCCTTAATGTTCATTTTAAAAATTGGTATCTCTTTCATTTTTTCATTATTTTTCAAAGTTTTCTCCTCTACAACTTAAATTAACAATGGCACTCTTTTCTTTGTATAGTTCTGTTCCTTAATTAAAAATACATCTTAGGTGTCATGTCTTTAGAAAAATCATGAAAAGTTATTTCATTTGAAGTTTCTGAAAAGATGAAATCTTAACTGAAAGATCATTTTCATCCATGTTGCTGCTCTGTATTCTTTACCTCCAGCCTTTCTATTTGACTTTGAAGAAAGAATCTAGCTCTGATCAATGAAACGGCAAAGTTCCCCTCTGAGGACCACTCCCTAATGCCTTCATTGCTTAGTACCCAGTGCCAGAGTCATTCTGGCAGACTTCAAACACAAATTAACCCAATACTGATTTGGGGGGCTGGGCTTTGAATTAAACTGGCTCCTCCTGTAGAAGCTTGACTGTTGATTATACATCATTGGACATCCAGGAATATGATTTGCTTTCCATCCATTCCCTTACTTCATGGGAGAAGATATCAAAGACTACCACAAGCGTAACTTCTGCACTTAACAAATTGTGATCATGAAAGTACTTCATGAAATTTGGTGAAAGACACAATGAAAGAATAATGGCTTCCAACCCCATAATAGCTCTTGGGTGGTTTAAGTATAAAATGAAATATAACAAGAAAAATTTCACATTGCAAGGTCAATTTATTACAAAGAACACATGTTTGAAGAAATATCTGGTTTTGGTGGGCAGGTATTTGGATCTTTTTGAAAGTTAGCTTCCTTGGGATAATATCTATCTTATATGGATTTGGTTACAATTAAGAGATAATGCTTTTAAAAGATTTAGCATGAACTTATCAATGTATGATAGGCATTTAGTAATTTCTAGGAGATAATATTACAAAGATGGGTTAGATTTGAAAATTCCATGAACTGAAACATTTTTGGTGGTGAAGTGGATCAAGTAAATCCTTGGAATGGCAATGTGTAATACAGGAGGGAGTTGAGGGGCCGGTAGACACCTAGGGAAAGATTTTCCGATTGAGGGTTTTCCAAGACATTTTTTAAAAGATTTTATTTACTTGACAGAGAGAGACACCGTGAGAGAGGGAACACCAGCAAGGGGAGCAGGAGAGGGAGAAGCAGAGCTCCCGTAGAGCAGGGAGCCCAATGCAGGACTGAATCCCAGGACCCCAGGATCATGACCTGAGCCAAAAGCAGACACTTAACAACTAAGCTACCCAGGTGCCCCTTCCCATACATTTTTTTAAAGATTTTAAAAATTTATTTGACAGAGAAAGAAGGAACACAAGCAGAGGGATTGGGAGAGGGAGAGGGAGAAGCAGGCTTCCCACTGAGAAGGGAGCCCAATGCGGGGCTTGATCCCCAAACTCTGGGATCATGACCTGAGCTCAAGGCAGATGCCTAAAGACTGAGCCACCGAGGTGCTCCTTCCATTACATTTTTAAAGAGAAATGCTCTACTCACTAAACAAAGCGTATGCACTTTGTTTGCATTCCACCAGTTCATACCCATGACATACAAAGTACTAGACAAAATTCCTACTTCTTCCTACATCTAAGTTGTCTTTTTAACAGGACATGTATTGGTTTTCTGTCTAAATAAATATCAAGTAAATTAGTGTCCAGCAACGTGTCAAACTCTTGTAGAAACACATAGATAATGAGATTAAATATATCAAAATGAGTATTTTATTATATTTTTTAAAGCCTCTAAAGGTATTTTTTAAAGCCTCTAGGTACTAGAAATTAAGAGAGAATTTTAAAGTTTAGCATTGAATAAGCTGATATTGCCATGTTCCATAAAGTTTTAATGTCCCATGTATGCTTTAGTAGGAAGATCAGTTTCTAACACAAATGGGTACAAGACATGTGACCCAGAATCTACAGGGAAGAGAAATTACAATTCTTACATAAAGCAGAATTCCTTCAAGAGCTGTTTCATTGAAAAGGGAGACTACAACTCCTTTCAATAATGCCCTGAGATTATTGTGAGGAAATTTTCTATGTGAATCTGACCAAGGCCTTTGGTACGGTTCAGCCATCAATCTATTTTTTTATTGAACTATAATTAACATATAATTTTATATTAGCTTCAGGTGTGCAATATAAAGATTCAGCAGTTCTGTACATTATTTAGTGCTCATCACATTAAATGTACTCTTAATTCCCTTTATTTCACCCATCCCCCTACTGAGCTCCTATCTGGTAGCCACAAGTTTGTTCTCTGTATTTAAGAGTCTTTTTTTCTTTTTTTTTTTAATTAATTTTTTATGTTTTATAAACATGTATTTTTATCCCCAGGGGTACAGGTCTGTGAATCACCAGGTTTACACACTTCACAGCACTCACCAAGCACATACCCTCCCCAATGTCCATAATCCCACCCCCTTCTCCCAAACCCCCTCCCCCCGGCAACCCTCAGTTTGTTTTGTGAGATTAAGAGTCACTTATGGTTTGTCTCCCTCCCAATCCCATCTTGTTTCATTGATTCTTCTCCTACCCACTTAAGCCCCCATGTTGCATCCTCATATCAGGGAGATCATATGATAGTTGTCTTTCTCTGCTTGACTTATTTCGCTAAGCATGATACGCTCTAGTTCCATCCATGTTGTCGCAAATGACAAGATTTCATTTCTTTTGATGGCTGCATAGTATTCCATTGTGTATATATACCACATCTTCTTGATCCATTCATCTGTTGATGGACATCTAGGTTCTTTCCATAGTTTGGCTATTGTGGACATTGCTGCTATAAACATTCTTTTTTTTTTTAATGATTTTATTTTTGAGACAGATCACTTGTGAGAGAGCACAAGCCAGAGGGAGGGGCAGAGGGAGAAGCAGGCTCTACATTGAGCAGGGAAGCTGACATGAGGCTAGATCCCACGACCCTGGGATCATGACCTGAGCTGAAGGCAGATGCTTAATGGCTAAGGCACCTAGGCACCCCTGCCCATTCATGATTAGAAAAAAAAAGAATTCTTAGTATACCACAAATAGATTCTCTTAGCCTAATAAAAGGAATCTACTAGAAAGTCTATTCAATACTGTAATAGAATGCTCAACCATTGTAATAAGAAAAAATTTTTAAGATGTAAGATAAAAGAAAGAATAAAAAGAAAGAAATAAAATTGTCTTTATTTACACATAATTGTTATCTATACAGAAATTTCAGTAACCTTTACCAACTAATAAAACTGAGAAAGTAACAATATTTTGGGGTAGACAATTGCTGTGAAGTAATTTATAACCTTTCTTTATAACAAAGTAGCAATATGCCACTTGAAATTATTATAATAAACAGAAGGACCTCATTGGAAATAACAAAAAACTATAAGCACCTAGTAAAAAAAAGTTAACAAAGTTGTGGAATATTTTGTGGAGAAAATGCAAACATTATTGAAGATGATTTATTAAGGTTCTCCAGAGAAATAGAAATTATGGTATACATATTAGAAAGAGATATATTGTATGCACTTAGCTCATGCGATTATGGAGGCTAATTCCCACTATCTTCATTCTACAAGCTGAGGTGCAGGAGAGCTGGTGGTGTAGTTCCAGTCCAAAGCTAAAGGCCTGGGAACCAGGGTGTGCCATAGTGAAAGTCCAGTATGGCTCCAAAAGCTTGAGAACCAGGAGAACTGATGCCTGAGGGCAGGAGAAGATGGAGGTTGCAGCTCAAGCAGAGACCAAATTTGCCTCAAGGTATTGGATGATGCCTGTCAACATCAGTGAGGATATTCTTGTTTACTCAGTCCACTAATTCAAATGCTAATCTTTTCCAGAAACATCCTTATGGACAGACTCAACTTAGGAGTATATTTTACCAGCTGTCGAGACATCATTTAGCCCAGTCAAGTTGACAGGAAAAATTATCACAGGCCATAAGACTTTATTGTATTAGGGACTGTGTTCAGGTGCTCACAACAGGAAACATCAAGAGTAGACTAATTAAAACACATTTTACTGCTCTCATGCAAAATGAACCATGGGAGAGGTTAATTAGCGTGGGTACAGTGACTACATAATGCTCTCAGGGACCCAAGCTTTCTTGAACATTTTGCTTACCATCCTTAGCACGTGAATTTTATCATCTTCATCATCAAAGAAGGGCTTATCAGTGTCCAGCATAGTACTAAGCATTACAGACTTGGAGAAGCAGAAGGATGAAGGGCAAGAAGAGTTGGTACTGGTAAAGTCTGCCTCTGTAGAGAGCTTTCCTGGAAGTCCTGCCCAGCAACCTGCACTTACATTTTATTGGCTAGAAATATGTCACATGACCTTCCCTACCTGTGAAGTGGCTGTGAAATGTAATTTTCCTCATGAGTGTATTGCTACTCTGAACAAAACTGGAGTTTTGTTACTTGGGAAGAAGATATTCTAGATATTCTACAGGGAACCATCAGTTACCATCAGTTACTGAGTATGGCAAGGGAAAACTAGGAATAGTTTATACATGTGAAGACTCACTATCAAAATATTAATTCTACCCTAATTAATATATGGGTTCAATGCAATATTATTTTCATGTATATTGAAAAATTCACATCAGAAGAAACACAGCATAGTGATTAAGATTACAAACTTTGGAGCCAGACTGATTGGCTTCAGATCCAGGCTTTGCCACTTAAAAGCTGTGTGACCTTGGGAAATAAATTAACCTCTTTATGCCTTAGTCTCTTCATCCATAAAATGCAGGCGATAACGGTAGTATGTCAATGTTGTTTGTTGTAAGGAATAAATGAGTTACTGATTTTTAAAGCACATTTAATAGAACTTATCATGTATTAAGTGCATTGTATTTGTTAAACATGTTAACATATGAAATAAAGAGGAGCCAATAAAATCTGAGATAATTTTGGAGATGACTATGGAGTCCTACTGTATACCACGGATTATTACAAAATGGTGGTAATTGAGACCATGTATCATTGATACGGGAATAGACAGACCAGTGAAATAGAATTAACCCAACAACTGATGGAAACACACCAGGGAACTAGGCATATGGCAGAGGTGGCAGTAAAACTCATAGGGGAAAGAAAAAGATTGTCAGTAAATGATGCTAGAACAATTGGTTTCCCATATGGAAAAAATCTTATTCCTACTTCACAGTATATTCAAAGATAAATCACAACATACTCAAGGATAAATTTCAGGTGTATTAAAGATAGAAAAAAAAATTTAAAAAATTTAAAAAATTTTAAAAAGAAGTGAACTTTAGAGTCATTACATAAAAACATAACAGGATATCCCTATTACCTACACGCATGAAAGAATTTCTTAAGCAGAATAAACAAAGACTGCCAAAGAAAAGATTGGTAGTTTAACCATATAAAAATTTGAAATCTTTAACCAATTAAATAAAACGCTATAAGAAAAAAAGTTAAACCACAAACTTGGAAAAGAAAAGCACAGTACCTACAAAAATTAATAACCACAATGTATAAAGAATTCCTACAAATAAATGAGAAAAAGTCAACCCAAGATAATATGGAAGAAGAAAAGATATAACTAGGCACTAGAGAGCACCTGGGTGGCTCAATGGGTTAAGCCTCTGCCTTCAGCTCAGGTCATGATCTCAGGGTCTTGAGATTGGGCCCCACATCGGGCCCACAGCAGGGAGCCTACTTCCCCCCCCAAACCTGTCTCTCTGCCTATTTGTGATCTCTCTCTCTGTCAAATAAATAAATAAAAATTTTTAAAAAATAACTAGGCACTAGATAAAAGAGCAGTGGTTGGGTCCATATTTGTCAGTATTTATGAAGAGATGCTAAGCAAATTAAATGAATGCAATATCCTTTCATATTCATTAGACTGATAAGATGAGAAGATATGATACTTCTAATGGCTTAAGAAATTGTGGAGAAATGAACTCTCATTCACTGCTGGTAGGAAGATAAGTTGCTATGTAACTACTTTGGAGGGCAACATGCCAGTTTCATGTGAAGTTGAAAATGTGCATATCATGCCTCAGCAATTCTACTTCTAGGGATAGAGAATATCTATTATATGTAAAAGTTTATTGAGGGATGATTGTGTGCCATGTACTATTCTGAGTACTAAATGAATTGTCTCACTTTACCTTCACTACAAGTGCATGGGATAGACACTGTTGTTGTTCCCATTTTATAGACAGTGAACCAAGGCAGAAAGAGATTTAATAACTTGCCTGTGTATACATAGCTAATAAGCAAAAGACTTGAGATTAAAACAGTCAGTCTGGTTCCAGAGTGTGCATTTTTAACTAGCACTATCATATCTTTCATATACAAAAGCTTGATTCAATTTTTTGGTAATAATTAATAACAAAATAATTATTATTCATAAAATTACCTAAGGGTTCTTTAGTATAAAATGGCTGAATAATTTGTTGGTCATCATATAATGGAATCCCACATGCCAGGTAAAATAAAGGATTAAGTAGATCTACATATATTAATACAGATCTTATAACATCAAATTATGTGATAAAGCAAAAATGCCGAAGGATTCATACATTCTTTGTATAATTTCCAAAACAAAGTACTGGTAGTTATCAATACAAACATATTTGATAAATATGGATTTGTGAACAGAAGAGGATATACTCTCTTTGAAGTAGTGTTCATTTCCAGAAGAGTTTAGGGAGTGAAATTATAGGATTAGGGAGGACTATAAAAGGGACTTCAACAAAATTTTTAACATTTTCTTTAAAAATTGGAGGCAAATTCTTTTTTTTAAAATTTTTTATTTCTTTTCAGCGTAACAGTATTCATTGTTTTTGCGCCACACCCAGTGTTCCATGCAATCCGTGCCCTCTCTAATACCCACCACCTGGTTCCCCCAACCTCCCACCCCCCGCCCCTTCAGAACCCTCAGATTGTTTCTCAGAGTCCATAGTCTCTCATGCTTCACCCCCCCTTCCAATTTCTGGAGGCAAATTCTTAAAAGTCAACAACAAAAAGACTAACAACCTCATTTTGAAAAGAGACAAAGGACTTGAATAGACATTTCTCCAAAGAAGATCTACATATGGACAACAAGCACATGAAAAGATGTTCAGCATCATGAGTAATTAGGGAAATGCAAGTCAAAGCCACAGTGCAAATGAAAGCCTCTTTATACCAACTAGGATGACATTCTAGGATGTTGGTAAGGATGTGGGGAAATCAGAACCCTTGTACATTGCTGGTGAGGAGGTAAAATAGTGTGGCCACTCTGAAAAACCATTTTGTGGTTCCTCAGAAGCTAAACATCTATGACCCAGGATATCCATTTCTAATGGAAAACAGGGACTCAAATACATGTAGGACAATGAAATGAAATGTGGTACATACATACAGTGGAATATTATGTCATAAAAAGGAATTAAATTCTGATGCATGCAACAACCTGGATGAACCTTGAATAGATTATGCTGTTTAAAAAGTCAGAACAAAAGATCAAATACTGTAGAACATGAGGTACCGAGAATAGGACATAAGGATGGTAAGTAGATTAGATGATACCAGAGCCTTGAGGGCAGGGGAATGGAGAGTTATTACTTAGTGGATAGACAGTTTCTGTTTGGCATAAAAAAATTTAGAAATAGAGGGTAATGATGGTTGCCCAGCATTAATTAGATTGGGAATGTAATTCATGCCACTGAACTGTACACTTAAAATTGGTTAAAATGGCACATTTTATATTATATTTTACCACATCTTTAAAAATCTGAGACAAATATGGCAAATATTAACATTTTTATATTTAGTTGATAGACACATGTTTCTGTATTACTTGTATTTTTTTTTAAATTCTAGAAATATTTCCATGGTGGATTTATTCACAAGAAAAATATATACTCCGGTGCCTGGGTGCCTCAGTCATTAAGCATCTGCCTTCAGCTCAAGTCATGATTCCAGGGTCCTGCTTCTCCCTCTCCCACTTGCCCTGCTTGTTTTGCCTATCTCACTGTGTCTCTGTCAACTAAATAAATAAAATCTTAAAAAAAGAAAAGAAAAGAAAAACATATACTATTGGAGAAAGAGAAAAATAACTTTGGAAGGTTTAGGATTTCTGGCTATAGGAAGTTCATTAATTTACTTGCCAATGATATCACAGTGCATTGCATTAAATATTAAAATTAATGAATTAAAGCCACCCCAATCCATTCAAATGATTTGGAAGCTAAAGTAATGCCTGCTTTTTATGTGTGCAAACGTTTTAAATTCATTTGACTGTCAAGTAAAGGGTCATACACCTTGACAATCTCAGCAGTTTGGGGAGAAAGCTGCATTTAAATTTTAAAAGGCAAGCAAAACAGATGTACTACATTTGCACTGCTCCCATTAGAATTGCAGGCTACGAATCAGCAGGAAAGAGTGCTATCCAGGCTACTTCCAAGTCTATGTCTAATTGTGTGAAAATTTCTCCTACTTTATGTCCTATCCATATATTCTATAGTAAGGAGACCTTTTTTTGACATGAATTTTGTAAGAGGAGCGTAACTAGTGGTTCATTTTCAAGTGTTTGATGTTCTTAAAACAATTGAAGCTTATGTTTCTATGGTAAGAAAAGGAGGGACTTGAAAATAGGTTTTAAGTGTGCCATGTTAGTAAGAAATTCTGATCAGGTGACAGAATTAAATTCAGATTGTGTCTCTATCAGTTATTAATAGGCGTTGTTGAGCTAGTTGCTTACTCTGTCCTAGGTCTCCATCTCACATGAAAAGGAATGGGTTGATATATAATCTCTGAGGATCAACCATTCTCTACTAACAAGGTCCTTTCTTATTTTATAAAGGAGGTAAAAATGATTCCAGAGTTTTGACATAAAAGCCATTTTAAGTCAGTATTTTTCACGGACAATGTGGTTATGCCAAATAATTTTTTTTTCATTTCTTTTAGGTACATTTAGATAGCGGGATGAACATGATTAAGAGGAGGGTCAAATTAATAGCAGGTTCATGATGAATAAATGTTCTTTATGGTACAAAGTATCATGAGCAGGGTTTCAGTGTCCAGAACCACCAACCTATTTTCTTGCTTGTTCCAAGCTGTTTTGGGTACACCAAGAAAGTGAGAATAAACTTTCATCTGACTTTAGGGTTTTGTTCTTATAAAGGGAAGTCTATATTTGCCCTTTGAAAGTAATAAGCAGAAGTAAGGCAAGTAGGTACCCATTACTCTAGAGGGACTCTGTCCAATGAAAAGATAATGTGAACTACATATGCAATTTTAAATTTTCTAATATTTTAAAAATGAATGGAAGTAATTTTGTTTTCTTTAACACAATATATCTAAAATATTACCATTACAACACGTAATTTTACAAAAAAATTAGTGTGATATTTTGTTTTCTTTTTGCTTATTTGGTGTTTGAAGTCTGGTATAAATTTTATACTTAGAGCACATTTCAGTTTGGATTAGCCTCATTTTAAGAGTTTATGGCTACCATATTGGATAATGCAAGCTTAAAAAAAGGTAATATGGCTTTTAAAAATGATTTAGTAAAAAGCATCTCCAGCATCTCCAGCCTTGGCATGCAAATAGGTCACTAGTGGAGAAGTGCACTCATTTGCATAAAGAGCCCAGACCAACTGGTGGAAGAAGATGTTTAGTCCAGTTCCTGCTCTCCAAAATCCAAATGCTAGGGAAGATTTCTCAAGGTGGACATCAAGTGTCTAAGTTAGGCCTACTTGCAGGTAATTGCAATGTGGCATAGTTTTGCAAAACTAATTTTTTTAAATTTTTTATGAACATATAATGTATATTTATCCCCAGGGGTACAGGTCTTTGAATCGTCAGGTTTACACACTTCACAGCACTCACCATAGCACATACCCTCCGCAATGTCCATAACCCCACCCCCCTTCTCCCAAACCCCCTCCCCCCAGCAACCCTCAGTTTGTGCAAAACTAATTTTTATCAGAGGTGATTTTATTTCAAAATTCAAATGAACTCCCTTCCAGTTAGTTTGATTAGTTGATTATTTAAGCACAATATCACAATATCTGGAAGAGGCTGTTGGCAGAGAATGGAGCATGATTTGTCATTTTCTTCTTATTGCTGGGGTATCTCCTAGATAAAGTGTGCGTGACTGGAATAACTATGCTGCAGGCATGCATTGTATATTTGTGTGAGGTCTTACAATGATCTTCGAGATGGCTCATAGAGCAGTCTAGATAAAAAAAAAAAAAAGTGTCCAAGAAATCCTGACAGATGTCAGAGTCATTTGCCTTTTATTTCATAGTAGAAGCCTTCAGGTCATCACTCAAGAACTTTTCCTTTTTAAATTTACATACCAATATAAAAATAATGAAGATGATCTTACCTTCTGCTTATATTTCTTATTTTCAAAATTCCTTTCACATGTATTATTTTCATTTCTACAGACTTTCTGCAAGCTAAAGATAGTGATGATTGTGATCCATCCGTTCTTCCTCAAGACCTTGGACACTGAGACCAGTACAGGTCCCTGAGCCCTCCTCTTATCTTGTAATGTGAATGTTAACAATTTTCTCAAAGAGTTTTGGGTTCAAATAAGATAACATAGTTAGAATATACTGCATACTGTGTGTGATCATTAGATGTTAGTTATCCTCATTAACAGATACTTAAATGAAGAATTTAGCAAACAATGTGGTCCTTTTAGACAGCTAAAATAAACATTTTGCCATATAAAAGCATTGACTCATACAACTAGAAGGATACGAGATTCAATTTAATAACATGCTCGAAGAGCTATAACATGTCAGGCATCTACAAGAGACAGAAGGCAAAGAGGGGAAGTGGTTTGCTTACGGTCATATGGTTAATATGTAATGACAGTGGCACAAAGATACAGGTTTTCTAATAAGTTCAAGTGCTTTTGAAGACACTATGTCCATTTTTTCTTCCTCTAAACTCTTAACAATTTGTTGCTTAGCTAGTGAGTCCGCAGAAACAGCATATTGGTGGCAGGCTGGACAGTATATGAGTCAGGCATACTGACACCAAAAGTGACAGTTGACATTCTGGGCTTAAGGGAGGAAGAAAAACACTACATTCTTTTAGTCCATGACAGCATCTCATGTTCACAATGATGACCTTCTAAAAATAGAGTAGAACATATTAAAAAAAAAAAAAACCCTCTAAGTCAGAAAGATTCCATTAAAATGGTTAAAGAAACATGACAGTGGAAAAGAATATTGGAAGATACGTAGCCACCATGTTTTCTTTTAAAAAATTTTTAAAGATTTTTTTTTATTTATTTGTTTGACAGAAAGAGAGATCACAAGTAGGCAGTGGCAGGCGAAGAAAAAGAAAGGGGGAAGCAGGCTCCCTGCTGAGCAGAGCCCGATGTGGGGCTCCATCCCAGGACCCTGAGATCATGATCTGAGCTGAAGGCAAAGGTTTTAACCTACTGAGCCAGGCAAGCATTCCCCCCCAACTTGTTTTCAACAGCTCTTTTTTACAGAGGTGCCTGGGAGGCCACTGACTATAGCTTCTGCTTCCATATAAAGTTTCTTTTGACAAAAGAGTTCCATATCTGTGTATATACATACAATGTATGTATGCCTATATGTCATATATATTATGTATGGTATATATGCCACATATCTGTCTACCTGTTTATCTACCTATCCATCCATCTATCCATCCATCCATCCATCAATTGCAACAGTGATGTGGTTCAGTCACTTTCTGTTGCCCCAAGCCTTCCTCCCTACTCCCCCTTTCCCTGGGACAACTAGACAGGACCATTAGACTCATTCTTGGGATCTCTAGGCTGGATGCCTGATTCAAGATGGACCAAGGAGATCTCTTATCCCAGAAATTTAAATTCTGCACAGAGATGAACAGAGACTGAGAGTGGTTGGAAGCAGTACCCTGGAGAGGGTGTTCCTGAGTTCCATTTGCACTAATCTCCAGGACTACTCTGATTCTCAGCCTTCCCAGGTTTGACCATCTAACTCTTCTTTTAATTTGGTGAATTATCTCAGTATCTTTTCAATAAATCACCATTGCTTAAGTTAGATTTGGTTTCTTTTGTTTGCAGCAAAGCTGCTTACATGATAGCCTTAGGAGGTAAAAGTGATTTGCTCAAAGTTACACAGTGAATGATAAAAACTTGACAAGGTGAGTCTCCTGATCACTAGTCTGTTCTCTAGCTAGATGTATACCACTCCCTCACCTTGACCATGGTGGAACTCCCCATTCCATATTGATTCTGAATGAATGAGGCATCACTGTATCAGGCCAACACAAAATTGAGAGTTTAGATGAAGCAAGAACTTTTCAGCCCCGGAGCATAAAACATACCAATGTAATGTATATTCTTTGCATAGTACTTTCTCCTCCAAACTTGCTTGAAGACCAAAATGTCCAAAAAAAGAAAAGATTGCTCTCCTTCTTTTGGTACAATAAACCTGACAGTATCTTCCTACACAAGGACATGATTAACTGTGCTTCAGCTCTGTAGCCATCAGGATTGTGTAGGTTTTGCTGTGACGACAAACAAATCTTGAAATCTCAATGGTTTAATACATAGAGATATTCTCATTTGCACAGGGAATAGGCCACCACTGCTCTGCTTACTCTGCAGACTGGTTCCCTTTCAAAGGTGCCTCTGAGAGCCCCCCTCTTTTTCAGTTATTTGTTTGAGAGAGAATGAGAGCATGCGCTGGAGGGATTGGGGAGAGGGAGACAATCTTTTTTTTTTTTTTTTAATGTTAGGCAGCATATAGTAGTACATCATTAGTTTTTGATGTAGTGTTCAGTGATTCATTAGTTGTGTATAACACCCAGGGCACATCACAACATGTGCCCTCCTTAATACCCATCGCCCGGTTACCCCCTCCCCATACCCCTCTCCCTTCTGAGATTCTCAGTTTGTTTCCCAGGGTCCATAGGGGAGACAGAATCTTTTTTTTTTTTAATTATTATGTTATGTTAGTCACCATTCAGTACATCATTAGTTTTTGGTGTAGTGTTCCAAGATTCATTGTTTGTATATAACACCTAGTGCTCCATGCAATCCATGCCTTCCTTAAAACTCATCACTGGCTGACCCATTCCCTCACCACCCTCCCTTCTAAAACCCTCAGTTTGTTTCCATAGAGTCCATGGTCTCTCATGGTTCGTCTCCCCTCTACTTTCCCCCAGGGAGACAGAATCTTAAGCAGACTCCGCCCTGAGCACAGAACCTGTTGTGGAGCTCAATCTCATGACCCTGAGATCATGACCTGAGATAAAACTCGATTCAGACACTTAACATACTGCACCACTCAGGTGCCCCAAGACAGGTTGTTTCCATCTTGTGGCTCTGCCACTCAACAGGAAGCTTCTGTGATCACAATGAAAGTTAAAATTCAGTAAGGGCTTTTCACTTCCGCAACTCAAAGGAGACAGTGCACTTTACTTGTGCAGAAAGTGGTTTACCTAGAGTATTTGATGCCTGCCTTGGATAATTTTGTTTTGTATTTTTTTCTCTAACAAAATCATTTTGGTAATGATCATGGCATAAAGTGAATAATAAAAATGGCCAAGAAGTCAAAGTCAGTGAAAATTTTCTTTGTTGTTTTTTTCATATCAAGCCAATAAAAATAAAAGGTAAGATATATTAGTGCAAAAAAACGTAATGGATTAATACTTCATATTTATATAAAGGTGGTTTTTGAAAAGAGGGAGAAATTGCAACCACATATGGGCAAGAGCCACTAATAAATAATAACTAAAAAATAAGATTACAGTTTCTGACTTTAAGAGTTTTACATATTTGTCAATGAATCATCAAATCAATCTCATATTCGTGTTCACTCATAGTTGATTGAAAAATACATTTATTAGGTTCAGTTGTAATTTTTTTCAATATGCAGTGACTTATTCATGCATAATTAGAAAACACCTTAAATGTAAGGATGAATTTGGTAGAGACTTAATCCAGTTACACAATAAATTCCTGAAATTTTGATACTACCCATGTATTTGTTTCTTTGGGGTTGATTCCAGTGGCCTTTATGTATTTCTGTAGTCAAAAAAATTTTTTCAATCACAAATCAAAATGTTAAGTATTGACATAGAATGAGATTGGTGGTAACTTAAATTCTAGGTCTTAGTTCACAGTCACTGTGCTGTCATGGTTTATTTTGTATTCACTGCTTAAACACAAGAATATGTAGTGCCATAGGGGTTGGAGACAGAAAGTGTGCTCTAAGGATCTCAAAAGATTTCCAACTCTGAAAACCTCTTAAAAAAAACTTACATAGCTGAATCTGTGTGTCAGCGCTGACTGTATACATGGCAATTCTCCAAATTAACTTCTATGTAAAATATGTTTCTTCAAGAATAATTAACAAAGTGCTAATTTGAGACTAAGATACATATTATTAAGACACAACAGTACTCACAGTAATTATTTCCAACTTTAAGAATACCAAAATGTGTTTTTTCAGGGAGGAATGATGTATTACTGACCGTGTTTAGAATTGCCAGAATGATGTGAAAATAGGTTGGTTTTAAATTTTCTATAGACCATGCATCCTTATTATATGCATCTTGATGGACCTCCTCCATCTCCATAATCTTGATGCACCACTGGCCCATAGTCCCTTGACCAAAGCAAGTTACTTGGCCCTCCTCAACTGTGAGGGGTCGGGAGGTACCAGGGAACATACTGATTTTCAGTGCTATGCCTGGGTCAACCAGCTGTGTGACGCAGATGTGGCAGGACATTTCCAGTCAAGGGCTATGTGTGTGTACTCAGAAACAGCTCTGGCATCCATGGTTTAGACTCTCATGGGTTTGGAAGATCATGAGGATAGATACATGTACTTTAATGGACACGTTTTTCAAATAAGGCTGTACTTTTTTTTTTTTTTTTCAGAGAAGATTCAGGAAGAACATTACAAAATCATAGCTTTGAATCCAAGGGATTAATTTTCTGATTAATTTCAGGGCCTCTTTATATTCTCAGAATTCAGTGCTACCTTTTGGGGATTGATCATACTCCAGATAAGCTGCATTCTGTCATCTGGAACAGATAAAATTGGGAAAATATGCAGTAATGCAGTGTTTTCAAAATGTGCTTGCTAAGAATCACTTAGGACAACTTGTTAACTACATAAATTATCAGAACTTCCCCCCAGGAAATTCTACTTCATAGTTCTGGGTGGGGCTCAGGACTATGAATAAGTACATTAGGTGATTCTTATTTTCAGGCAATTTTGGATAAGAGTTTTAAGAGTAGTTATAAGAGTACACTCTATATAGTCAAACAAACCTGGATTTGGCTCTCTGTTTAATGTTTGAGTTTCTCTGAGTTTGAAGAGAGAACAATTTTCAGCTGTCTAGTCCCAACAAGGCAGGCCCCAAACTTTCCATTCAGAATTGGACATGGTAGGCAAAGTGTACTAAGTAACAGAACAAATTTTTTCGAGTGTTTGTGGGGCTAGGAGGATAGAGACCTATAAGGCAGTGGTTTTCCACATGACTGAAGACCAGATGTATTATAGTTGAAAGGAATTTTCCAGGTGTGTTTATTTATTTATTCATTCAAAATTAATTAATTAATCTATTTATTTATTTATTTATTTGACAGAGTTCACAAGTAGGCAGAGAAGCAGGTAGAGAGAGAGGAGGAAGCAGGCTCCCTGCTGAGCAGAGAGCCCGATGCTGGACTTGATCCTAGGGCTCTGGGATCATGACCTGAGCCGAAGGCAGAGGCTTTAACCCACTGAGCCACCAAGGTGCCCCTTCCAGGTGCTTTTAATATTCATTTCAGTACCTCTGAATCAGTGCTTCTAAGATGTTGGTTACACATGAAATTACTTGGGCAGTTTAAAAACTGATGCCTAAAAAACAAAACAAAACAGAACAAAACCTGATGCCTAGACTCCACCTCAAGGAGTTCTGATTTAATTGCTCTTGGCTGTGGCCTAGGCACTGGATTATTTTTAAGTTTCCGAAGTGATTTTAATATTCACCCACAATTTAAACCTACTCCCCTAGACTGAAATTCTGTGATCTGTGACCTACACCTGGCCAGGTCATGATAGGCATTTGTTCTATATGTAGACAAGCACGCCATTGATAGATCGAAGCAGCAGGAGGTATAATCGAAGTTTCACTTGAAACCACGGTAGACTGGCAGCGAGTTGTGGTGACTTAGGTTTGCATACAGTTTAGGTCAGTATTCTGGACTCTGAAAAATTCTTGGAGTAAAAGACTTAGAAAAAATGCCTGGTATGTAGAATCTAGACAGTGAAATAAGTGAATGACAGCGGAACCTAATGCCCAGAGGAACTGAAATACTTGATAGTGAGCAGAAGAGGGCGCTCTGACACAAAAATCTTATCGCATCGCAGGCCCAAAGGAGTTAGGAGGTGTGGGGTTGGCCTGAGAACAAGGCAAAAGCCCACTTGTAAAATCAGTTTTTAATACTCGAGATGATTTGAATGCAAGTAACAGAAGACCCAACTAAAAGTAACTTAAGAGGATGTTAATCAATTTCATAACTGGAATTTGGGGGTAGGCTCTTTCAGGTTAACCCATCTGAATGGTATCAACGCTCTAGATTGGCTCTTCTAGTCTGTGATTCTTTTTGCTTTCCGATGCCTGCCACAGCTCTCAGCATTCTGTCCTCACACGGTCGCATACGATAGGAGGAAGAAAGGAGAAACTGAATCTGAACTGGTCTATCCTCAGAAAAATTCAGTAAAAAAAAATATTATCTAGAACCCACTCCCTCAGTCCCAGCAGACTTGCCTGATGTTTCACTGGCTAGACCTAAGTCATATGCCAACCTCTACATGAATCACTGTCAAAAAGATACGGAGTACCATTATTGTCTTAGATCATGTTTCATTGCCTGGGACCTGTACGTTGCCGTTACATATCTTTGCTAAAAGCAATGGGGATGAATGTCAGAGGGACTTGCCCAGCCTGGCTAACTTTAGATTAAGCTTAAGAAGATCAGGATGTAACCCTGTTTGTATTTTTGCTGTGTGGGAGCAGTTTGGTCTCAGATTCTGGATTACTTTGCCCAAGAGATGACTGAGGTGGTATTGGCAAGGAGCCAAACCATTTATTACAGTGTTGGGTACTGAGTTTTGTATAAGTTGGCAAAACTGCTAACTAGAGGTCACAGTGCATGTGTATTATGAAAAAAGAGTGTTAAAAGACACGTCTTCATATACACAGAGACTTCATAGGAAGTGGTTCAGCTAGGTGGCAGATTTATTCTAATGGATACTAGTTAAAGGCTTGTTGGGCTGGAAGGGTGCTGAGATGTGTTCATTCTTTTTTTCTCTCCCTCTCTCTCTCTCATACACACACACACACACACACACACACACGCACGCACACACACACATTCAGAAGCACACAGAGTTTTGGAGCAGAATTAGTCTTGTTCTTGTTTGGAGATACTTATCAACGTGTGTAGGAATATGTTGGGGTCAAACAGTTATGTGATCCTTTGTTCTTCTCTGTATGAATTTCATGTGGCTCTGAACAACCCATCTGTGTGAGTAAAGTCAAGGGAAGACTATGGATAGTCTGAGGAAACATGGTAACCAGCATGAAGTGGGTTGATTTGTACGTATTTGAAGAAAGGAATGGAAATCATACCACTGTGATTTTACATTTCTGAGCATACTTTCAGTAGTAACATTAACACACTGAATATTTCATTATAAGTATCTTCTAGTTTTTTGATAAATCTGATAGATGACTACTATCTGACATTGCTTTTTTGCTGAATTTGTTGAGAGCTATAAAATGACACCCTCTCAAATGAAATGTCAGTGAATTCTGGTGACTTCGAAATTTTAGAGAGGTTTGTAGTTTTGTTGAAGCATATCATTTCACAGAGTAGATTTAAATACACAGGAACTTTGATTCATGTTAGAGAATAAGAAATCACCTCTTCTATATTTCATCCATGGAACACTAGTTCCACATGATATTTCATTAAAAATTGTTTCATGCTTTTATGATTCCATAGTTTTAATGATTCCATGGTTTAAATAGAAAATTGTGTGTTCAATACCCTCTTCTTCATATTGTCAGTATATGTAAAAATCTTGAAAGGTCTTACAACAGAAAAAGTTGCTTTTATTACTTCAGTGTTTCCCAAACATATTTAAGAACAGAGTATATTTTTCTTGTGATATACCATGAAGCAGGCTTTCTTAGCATGTTTGGTAGATGGTACACTGCTTGATATTTGGAAAAATAGGAAAACATTTTGAGAAACTGCCAATCCAGAAGTTAGTCCTAGAGACATTAAGGTACCAAAATAAGCAAAGGACTGGAGGCAGGGCACAAGAGAAAATGTTTGAAATAATAGAAATTTGGTCAACGAAGTTTTTGACATCCTTGCCATGAAGGGGAAAGTGAGGCAGTAGAGGTAAGCACAGGTCAAGAGGGTTAAAGTGTTTGGATTTTATAACGAAGCATTAGTCATTGAAGTTTTTGAAACGTGAGTATGCCTTCTATATTTCAAGATGCTAACTCTCGTTAGTATGGTGTTTGCATCGGTGGAATAAGACTCACTGAGAAGAGAATAGTGATGGACCAGAGAGAGATTATGGACATGATTTTAGGCAACCGCAGGGGGCTGAAGAAGAAGGACCACTTAAAAGAGTTATTGGAGAAGGAGAGTCAGCAAACCCTGATGATCAATTGTAATGGAATGCACATGCAGTTGCTGTGGATGCCTTTGATGTTTCATCTGTGGGTAAGTAGGAGAATGACAGTGTTTTCAATTAACGAAGGGACCCAGAATATACTGGATATAGACCAGATAATATTCCCAGCTCAAACCCTTCATCGCTTAGACTAAAATCTGTCTCCCTTGCTCACTACGCTCCAGCCATAGTGATCTTTTGGCTTTTTCTTGGCTCCAAGCACATTCACACCTCAGAGCTAGTGCAGTAGCTCTCCTGTTTCTTCTTGGAATGCTCTTCTCCCAGACGTCCTGTGGCTTCTTCTACCCTTTTGTTAGAAACTGGACAAGAGAGAAAGTATCTCCAAACTGAAAAGCCACGTTGAGACCCCAAAATGACACAATTCACTCCAGACCATTTACAGTTTTACTTGCTGTAAGGGTAACTTGCTGATGGGGGATCAGGTTTTATAGAGCCAGGGGCATTGGGGTGAGGCTGAAGGATGGTTAAAGTGTACCACTTTAGGGAAGACTAAAACAAGCCTTCCCACATTCCAGTCAAGGTACACATTAACCTTCAATGAGCCTGAAACATGTAGCCCTGAGGGAGCCTTTGCATGGGCATGAATAAGATAAAGGGACAAATATGGAATCAGTGTTGTCAGCACTTCTACACCCTCCTTCAGTCTTCTGCTAAAATATTATTTAATTAATAAGAATAAAAATAATATAATATTTCACAAAGAATTGTGATGTTGACCATGATTTATCATGTTAGGTAGCTACCTTTTTATTTCTCCTTTACTAAAAATTTTTTCAAGAATAGGTTTTTAATTTTGCCCCAAATATTTTCTCTATTAGTAAGTTTTTCTCATCTTTTAAAATTTTCCATGGCGATGATGTTGGTGATATGGCTGAATTAAAGACATCTCTCATCATATCACCACCTCAACATCAACAATTTTGCATCTACCCACAGATAAAAGTGCCTCTGTGGGAGCGGTGGGATTCGGCACATACACCAAGGGATCTGGGAGGAGCCTTGCCCACCTGTGAATTGCGTTATAGGCATACAGACCTCAGTTTTGGCTGTGAACCCTGTAGTGGCCCAAGAACCAGCTCCAGGCCCTGTCAGCCACCATCTGGGAACCCCTGGAGAATGCTTTCTCAGGCAGTCACCCTCAGACAAGAGAGCCTTTGTGGGAGTGCATGTTTCCATTAGAAAAGTTGTAACACGCCATTGGGGGGGGGGATGTGTGAGTTAGGACCCACTGGGGAGGGTAAGAGGACCAGTTTGCTTTATCCACGTTATCTCTACCCACTAAATATCAGTAGGTCCCCTGCCCCTCAACTGTGACAAGCCACAATGTCTCCAGACCTTGCCAGATGTCCTCAGGGTGGTGTAGGAGGCAACTTCTCCATATACACACTCATCAGTTGAGAATCTTTGGTATAAAGGAACTCTAACACTAACTGTTTGGGCCTGGAGCCTTTTTAAGGGGGTTTGAGACTATTTCTTGTACCTTTCATGATTATTAATCTTTCAAAGTTTTTTATTTCTTCTGCCAATTTTGGCATCTTTGATATTCTCAAAAAAACCACTTATTTCTTCAACATAATCTGTTTCTATTTTTTGTTTTTGAATTTAATTTGTTTTCATTACCTTTGCCAGAGGTTTGTCTATATCACTTTCTTCTTTTTTTCAACTTTCACAGTCACTTCCTATTTCTTACCAAATACTAGGTACTTTGCCAAATGGATCAAACAAGTTCCCTGCCATAATAAGTCTCTGAGCTAATTGCAGGATACGGATTTGCAAACCTCTAGTTATAGTATGGTAACAGCATAGATTGGATCCTATGAAAAGTCAAGAAGGGTAACTAAATAATAACTCTAGGGTCAGGGAAGGTTAACCAGAAGCTGGAGCTGAGTCCTGAATGATTTGTAGCAAAATAGTCTTAGATGCAACTATGTGGGCCTGGTTAAAAATGTTCCAAAAATTTTATGAAAGGATAGTTGAGTATGGGAAGATGTTGGGGATAGGTTTTGGACAGATGTATGAGTGGTGGAGGTAATTTCAGGTGAGGGAGACTGAAGATGTAAAGCTTTAAATGAAAACTTTAAAAAAAAATTAGAGTATCTCTTTATATTTGAAAGAAAAAAAGGATGCTTTTGAAAATCTCTAGAATGAGTGACAGGAATATGTGTGTGCTGTATGAGAATCAGGATGCTAAAGTAGTTAGAGGGCAAAAACATCAAAGTCCACTTTCAATCATACTTCTTCATTATATGTCTGCACATATCATACACTTCCCAACTCCCCTTGTACTTTTATAACTTGTCCTTTTTTTTTTGAAGTCCTATATCATTTACATAACTGGAAGGACTTTTCTGATGCCGGAGGAAACTTGGTCTTAATGTGAAAGAAAGCGTTCCACACCCCTTAGCATTAGCGTTACGGTCATTGTACATACGCTTCCCAAATGACTTTTATGAGGAATGGCACTATTCCCTTTGGACCCATCTGATTCCTGGCATGATTCATAGTCCTATCAGGCAGTATGCACCAATGGGAGAGTGAGTCAAGGTCAGGGGCACTGATGAGAAAAAGGTTGGAGCAATAATGTTTGTAAAATGAACCTGACCTGAGGGTTTGGCTTCTTTTACCTCTCTATAAATTTGAATGACCTGGGTTTTGATCTGCAAATATGTACATTGCTTTTCAAGTCATCTTTTATACTGTTGTCTCCAAAATTATAATGTGACTTGTTTACTTTTGTCCTTGTGTTCCTGTCACTAAACAGAATGGCTGAGCGATATTATACCTTCCTGAGTGGCAAGCGCACCAGCCTTGGCTGGGGAATCCCATGTGGCCAGAAAGAGTGGATCTAATCAAACTTTTACTAGGGGAATCTCTGATGAAGTTACCAAAGACCTGTGCCAAGAGTAAAAGTACTTGGTACACCATCTGGCTATTTTTAGAGTGTGATCTATATGCTGTTATTTAGTGTGGAGTGGGGTGGCACTTCCATTGGCTAGCAGTTCTTTGTGTGTATATAAGCATATTTACATTTACTTTTGAATATCATTTTCCTCCTGTATGCCTTTTCTCCCACAGTCCTGTCAGTGGGCCTTTATTCATTCTTCAGGGTATCATCACAGTCATTTATGGTGGAAGACTATGATTCTTCTCTCCTAGGTAAAGTTTTTCATCCCCTTTTTGTGACCCAACTGTAACTTGTACATTCCTGTACCATTGAACTTAGCGTATTTCATAGTATCATGTTTCTTTACATAGTCATCTCTCCTGTAATTAATATACTCTTTGAAGGAAGGAACTCTGGTGGTAATCTTTGAAGCTGGGTGCCTAGCATGGTTACTATGAAGTGTTTTGGAAAATGAATTGAGTGTTGGTCCCTCTGTCTATATACCTGACTTCTACACAAGTGTGACATATTCAGTCTTCAATGGTAATGGAAAACTTTCCTTTGACTTGGGATAAAGACCCCATTTGTGATGCCAACTTTCTAATAGAACCTAATGTGTTATATTATATTTTTCTTTTCTATCTCTGTTTCATAAGATCTTTTGAGTACAGAGATTATGCCAGGTTTATCTCTATAACCTCAGATCCTAGTGTCTACTTGCTTTATAATATATGCTCAAAAAATGCTGGCTGACTGGCTGGATGGAAGGATGGTTGGACAGGTGGATAGGTAGATGATAATTAGAAGTGACATGATGAAACAATGACTTAGAATTACAATATCTGGGTATAATTCCCAGTTCTACCCATTATTAAGTGTTTGCTTTTGAGCAAGTCCCTTCACTGTTTGAAGTCTCAGTTTCTCAATTATAAAGTAGAAACAATAATCCTTATTTCTGCCTTCCTCAGTAGGTTATTATGAAGGAAAAGATCAAAATAAAATAATAGCTGTGATATTTTAAAAATACTTTTAATGGTCTGTGCAAAGTTCCAGGTGATTGAAAAAGAAGAGCAAGTCAAAGAAAGACCCAACTTTATCATTTCTATGTAGTGCTAGAATAGTCTTTTTTATAAGATTTAAAAATTCTTTTGATAGTGGGACACAACACACTGATGCTGGGATAGATGAAAGGCAGAATTCTTTACTTACAGCTCTGAATGAGAGAAGACTGCCAGGCAGGGCCACACAGCAGGTTGCATTTGGGGATGGGGTAACAGCAAGCTTGGAGCTGTAAAGGACATCTTATGTATCACAAGTGGGGTGGGTTAGCTAGGTTTTGTGGCCTCCGTGTGGATTGGTTAATTTGAATAAATTCTTGTACTTGGTGGGGGCTTTTCCTAGTTTTCTGGTACCTGGCTCCTGGGGTAGTTAGGTCAGGTACATAGGGGCCCAGAATGTGAGAGTCTGATAAGGGAAGTAGTTGAGATATGGACTTAATTAGCTGTTCAAGAAGGGGAACTGGCTTCTAGCCAGGGCCTCAAAACTGGGTTAAGACAGCCTTTAAAAAATATATTAAAGTCTAAAGATCTCTAGTGTGCATATTTTATTTATAATATCTATATGAGAAATGTTTTTCCCACAGAGACTCCTGGCTTCCATCTAAATCAGTGATTAATATAGATACCGAGGACAGTGGTGGGGGTGCTGTCTTCTAAACATGTCTAATTCTCACCTCTCTTCACTCAAGCTTCCTGATAAAACTGAAGCATTATAGACATACTCCATACTTTGGATTTTAATCTTCTGCTTTCAAAATTTGTTTATTAGTTTTCTGATCATATAATACCAAAAATGCAATGTTATTGCTAAGATTAAAGATTATATATACATATGTATATATCTATGTATATCTATAACTTTATCTATATAATACCTGTCACAGAGATTTTAACTATTTGGTAATCCTTAATGAATTAATGGATCTAGGCAACATTTAATAGTAGGTGCTAAAATATTACAAAAGGAAACAACCTGAGAGAGTTATACCCCCAGATAGAAGTACACAAAGCTCCTATAAAATCATCTTGTGAAAGAAATACCAATAAACAGGAAACACAGAAGGCAGAAAAGCATATTAATGAAAATCAAATGGATAAAATCAGCAAAACCCAGACAGTAGAAATTTCTTCAGGGAAAATGTGTTAGTTTTCCATGGTTGCTATAACCAATACCTGGATAATTATAGCTTTAAAAAAGCACAAATTTATTTTCTCACAGTTCTGGAGGCCAGAAGTTTTAAATAAGTGTCATTGGGCTGAAATCAGGATGTCAGCAGGGCCACATTCTCCCCAAAGGTTCTAGAAGAGAATCTGTTCCTTGTCTTTTCCAGCTTCTGGTGGCTGCCAGCATTCCTTGATTTGTGGCCACATCGCTTCCATCTCTGTGTCCTTAGTCAGACTGCATTTTTGTGTGTGTGTATGTGTAAAACCTCTCTCTGCCTCTCACTTGTAAGGACCTTTGTGATTGCATTTAGGGATTTCCCAGATAATCTACGATAATATCTCTTTTACAAGATCCTTAATTTAACAATATCTGCGCCCCCCCTTTGCCATTTAAGCTTATGTTCTAGGTTTCCATACATTAGGATGTACATATCTTTGAGAGGAGGTATTTTTCAGCCTACCACAGAAAACAATCCAGTTTTCTATTAAAAAAAGAGGGAAAGAATAGAAAGGCAAACTCTAGATTGTAAGAGATTTAAGATCTACGCAAACCAATCTAAATATATGGAACTTGTTGACCCTGATTCTAACAAACACACTCTAAAAATTAGAAGACAACAAAGGAATTTGAACACCAAGTGGTATTTCATGATGATAAGGAATTAAAACTTTTTTTCTGGGAGATAGTGGTATAAGTGGTAATTTTTAATGAGAGAATCCTTATCTTCTGGAAATATGGGATGGAATAGTTAATTACAAATGAAACCATATTTCTGTTAAAGCAAGATTTAATAAACATTTATTACAAATCTTGGGAAGTAGTGACAGCTAAATAATAGTAGCTGCTATTATGAGAACTACAATTCAGTTTTGAAATTAATGAGACCAATATTTCAGGGGAAAGAGAATTATATTTTACGAACTAATTGGATCTTTAACATGTATTTGATATTGATATTTATTTTATTTATATCTTCTCTATAATTTAGACATTTATTCATCACTAGTCAATTAGCAATTGATCATATGTATATATACACACACCTGAATATATCCATATATATTAAAGTATATAATATAAATATATAATATATATATTAAAGTATATATGAGTCATTTTTTACCAGAGAAACAGAACCATAAGTGTGTAAGTATGTGTTTTATCTGTGTGTGTAATGCTTCATTATAAGCTATTGGATCACAGGCTTATGGAGGTTGGGAAGTCCTAAGACACACAGTTGGCAAGCTGGAGACCTAGGAGCATTGTTGGTATAGATATAGTCTGAGACCAAAGGAATGAGAACCAGGAGGCCCAGTGGCATAGTTCCTGTCCAAAGCTCATCAGGCTTGAGACCCAGGAAGAAAGAATTTTTCAGTTCACTTTCAAAGGCAGGAAAAAGCCAATGTCCCAGCTCAAAGCATTCAGGCAGCAGAAGTTCCTCCTTACTTAGCCTTTTTGTTCTATTCAGGTCTTCAGTTGACAGAAGGAGGACCAATCACATTAGGGAGGACAGTCCTTTACTCAGTCTCGCAGTTTAAATGTTCACCTCATCTAAAAATATTCTCACAGAAATATGCTGAAAGTCTGACCAAATATCTAGGTACCATGTGGTCCACAAGTTGACACATAGGTGTGTGTATATATGCATGTATTTTACACACACACACACACACACACACACACAATTTTTCTTACTTTTAGGTCAAATTTGCCTGGGAACCAGACTCAGACTAAGACTAAAGCACTGATTTTTGTAGGCTCCACATGGTTAGCTGCTGTAGGCTCAGTGTGAGACCCTCTCTGGGACTAGCCCTTGGCTAAAGGGAATCACTTTTTTCCCACTTATGTCCCCTTCCTAAGGGCAGAGTACATGCAATGAGTAGTCAATGCAGGAATAAAAAGGTCCAATTCCCTTGTCTCAATTACACACTATTCTGAAGGGTCATCTTGTTTGTTCTCCTTGTCTATTTACTATCGTAATTGGGTAAAGTAGCAAAAGATACATCATTGGATTACCTGGGTGCCAAGCATATTCTTCTCTGCTCCCATTATTTAACAGCAGCCTTATCTCATATTGATTATCAGGATCAATTACCCCTAATGTGATGCTCAGTCCTTGTTGTACCTGTTGCTCTCTTAGCATGAAAGATTTGAAATAACTGTGCAGCAGACATAAATTTTAAGTTCAGTAGTAGTGTTATTGTTACCTTGGTGAAAGCATTTCTTATAAGGGAACCAAAAGCCCTAGAACCAGAGTAAAGAAACTTCAGGGAGTTGGGGGAAATTGGAAGGGGAGGTGAACCATGAGAGACTATGGACTCTGAAAAACAATCAGGGGTTTGAGGGGCGGGGGGTGGGAGGTTGGGGGTACCAGGTGGTGGGTATTATAGAGGACACGGACTGCATGGAGCACTGGGTGTGGTGAAAAAATAATGAATACTGTTATGCTGAAAATAAATAAAAAATAAATTAAAAAAAAGAAACTTCAGGGATGGGAAGCACAAATTTCTTATGTGGGTCACAGGAAGTAATTATTAGCAGAGCCATTCTTATTATCACCCATTAGTTCCTAGACTCATCAATTCTACCTTTTGGTAACACTGCACCATATAATGGTCAATGATTTAAAGTGTCATCTCCAAGCTCTAGTTTCAGCTATGCTTTTGAAAAGTCATTCCATGGGTTATATCATACATCCTAACAAATTTTAAAGAATAGAAATTATACAATGTCTGCTCTCTGACAATGGAATTCAACTAGAAATCAATAACAAGAGGACAACTGGAAAATCACCAAATATGTGGAGATTAATCAAACATATCTAAATAACATCTAGGTCAAAAAAATCTAAAGAAAAGATTAAAAATATTTTGAACTAAATTAAAATGAAGACACAATTTTTTAAAGATTTATTCACTTATTCAAGAGAGAGTTGGGGGAGGGGCATAGGGAGAAGGAGAGAAAGACTCTCAAGTGGACTCTCTGCTGAGTGTAGAGCCTGACATGGAGATTAGTCCCACCACCCTGAGGTCACGACCTGAGCCAAAACCAAGAGTTGAATGCTCAACTGACAGTGCCACCCAGGCAACCCTAAAATAAAGACACAATTTATCAAAATCTGTGGGATGCAGTGAGAGTAGTACTTAGAGGGAAATTTATAGCATTGACTGCATGTATTAAAGAGAAGAAAGATCTAAAATCAATAATCTAAATTTCCACCTTAGGAAACTACAAAAAGATCAAATTAAATCCAAAGTGAGTGAAAGAAATGAAATAAAAGCTCTGCAAATCCAAGAGTAAATGACAATTATATAAAGTACACACACAACTAGAAGTTTTAAAATTAAAGTCTCATGTTCTTATGAAACTATCGTAAGTACAATGCAAGATTAAGTATAGTCAAAGTAGTGAAAATATTGCAATAATGAAAAATTTAAAACCCCTTTATTATGCTAAAAAGCACAAGAATATTGAAGAACAGAATGACTTTGTTTATGTAACTCATTTCTTGTCTCTGAACTCAATACTAGCCTGGTCTGAAGTACTCCGCTACCAAAATTTCAAGTTGAAGTTAATGACAACTATTTATTGAGTTCTTATATATATCTGGCACTATGTCTTGTGCTTTATATGTATTCTATGTTAAACAACAACTTTATTGAGTTGCTATGGCTATTTTCCTCATTATATAGGATCTAGAATCTTTTATCTCAGCAGGCCATAGAAACAAGAATATTTCAGCAAAGCATCTGCTAGGCTTATGAAAAAGGCACTGCAGATTTTACTGTTGTGTTTAATCATTTATGAATCTCAGTTTAATTTCTGTCTCTTGCTGGGGAAAGGAGAGACAGTGGAGTGCTCAGCTAAAAGAAAGAACAAGAGCAACAATCAATGAAATTGGAAACAGGCAATTAATAGAGAAAAATCAATGAAACTAAACGTTGGATCTTTGTAAAGATCAATAAAATCAATAAGCCTCTAGCCAGACTACAACAAAAAGAAAGATAATACAGATTACTAATATCAGAAATGAAAGAGAAGACATCACTGTAGAAACCGTGGAAATTAAAAGGTTAATAAAGGAATACTCTGAACAGCTCAGTGCTCACAAATTTGATAACCAGATGAAATGGACTAGTTCTTTGAATAACAATCTGTGAAAACTCATAGTGGAAGATATAGACAATCTGAATAGGCCTATATCTATTAAAGTAATTGAATCAATAATTAATAACCTTCTAAAAGCGAAAACATTGCACCCATATAGTCTTACTGATGAATCACGAGACAGTTAAGGAAGTAATTATACCACCTATCTGCAGTCTCTTTCAGAGGATGGAGGCAAAGGGAATACTTCTTAACTCATTCTGAGGCCAATGATACTCTAATAACAAAATCAGATAGAGACATTAAAAGAAAAGAAAATGCTGGGGGGGGGAGGGGTTGGGAGAGGGGGGTGGGGTTATGGACATTGAGGAGAGTATGTGCTATGGTGAGGGCTGTGAAGTGTTTAACCTGGCGATTCACAGACTTGTGCCTCTGGGGCTAATAATACATTATATGTTTATAAAAATTTTAAAAATTATTAAAAAAGGAAAAGAATACTACAGACTAATTCCTCCCATGAACATGGATTCAAAAATCCTCAAGGAAACATTAGCAAATTGAAATGTTTAAAGTATATAAATAGAATTATACAACCTGACAAAATGAGATTTATCCCTGGTATGCAAGGCTGGTTCATATGTTAAAAATCAAATAATGTAATCCATCACATCAACAGGCTAAGAAAGAAAAAATCACATATTATATCAATAGATGCAGAGAAAGCATTTGACAAAATCCAACACTCATTCAGGATAAAAACTCTCAGAAAATTAGGAATAGAGGGGGAACTTTCTAAACTTGATAAAGATAAGTACAAAGCAAGGGTATACCTGCTTATCACTCCTTTTCAACCTTATACTGAAGTCCTTGCTAATGCAATAAGGCAAGAAAAAGATATATAGATATATATATACACACACACATACATATATATATATACTTGAAGATGATATGATTATATAGAAAATCTGAAAGAATTGGCAAAAAGCTCATGTAATCAATAACCAATTACAGCAAGGTTACAGGATACAAGATTAATATATAAAAGTCAATTGCTTTCCTCTAAGCCAACAATGTATAAGTGGAGCTTAAAATTAAAAACACAATGCTATTTACATCAACACCCAAATAAATGAAATACCTAAATATAAGTCTAACCAAATATGTACAAGATTTAAAGGAGGGAAACTGCAGAACTCTGATGAACTAAATAGATACACCATGTTCATGGTTAGGAATCCTGGATATTATCAAGATGTCAGGTCTTCCAATTTGATCTGTAGATTCAATGCAATCCCACTCAAATTCCCAGCAAGTTATTTTGTGCTTATCAACAAACTGATTTTAAACTTTATATGGAGAGTCAGCTTCTATCACCTTAGGATGGTATCTAGTTAATAGTAAGAAGATCAGTTTTATAAAGAGATTAATTCTTCCAAAGACCATGCAAGCTGAGAAGAATATCCTCCAAAGAAAGGTGCAAGCTTGAAGAAAATACTGAGCCCCAGGAAGGATTGTACCCTGTGAGAGATCCTGAAGTATTAGACCCAGTTGAACCATGCTTTGATTCCTAACTTACAGAAAGTGGTAGAATAAATGTGTATTGTTTTAAGCACTAAGTTTATGGTTGTTTGCTACAGAAAAATATGAAACTACTATAGTAGCCCTTTGAGTTTCTCAAAACTGTTAGTTCCTTTGTTGCCAATGTACTCCATATTGTTTTGGTAGATAGAGTATCCTCTGGAACTTTATGCAGAATATGAGTAGTTGAGTATTCTGGCCATATATAGTAAACCTACTCTAGCATGCCTGCTTCTCTGCGCTTTTTGATTCCTTCTCCTACCACCTACCACAGCAATCCTGGCATGTATTTCTCAGTTAGAGTGAGCACTTTTTCCATGTTTCCAGAAGCCACTCTAGTAACATGCCATTACTCTCCCCTGCTTTTGCTAGATTATTAAACCCTTAATAATGGGGAATTTCTCCTGCACTGATAAACTTACCACTTCCAACTGTATTCTGTTCCCCTTGATTCAGTATCTTCAGGGTCTAGATCCATATATATATCTTCTTGCTAGATTAGATCCTCTAGTTCATTCAGTGTATAGATACTTTTCCTTATTTTGGCCAGGCTAGTACTTTCCCCAGTCAGATTATGTTGCGACTTCACCTTAGTTGTCTGTTGGCCAGAAAGGGAGGTGGGGATTGAGAGAAGATCCTGAATTGTCTAAGGCAGTGGCCTGTGCTTTGTCTTTAAAAAATGGATGAGTACTACTTTTTTAATTGAATTATAATTGACATACAATATTATATTAGTTTTAGGTATGCAAGATAGTGATTCAGTATTTTTGTAGATTATGAGATGATCACCATGCTAGGTCTAATTACGACCTGTCACCGTACATAGTTATTATAATATTATTGACTATATTCCCTATGCCCTACTTTACATCATGATGACTTATTTTATAACTAGAACTTTGTACTTCCTAATACCCTTCATCTATTTCTCTTGTCCCTGAACCCCTCTCCCCTCTGGCAACCACCAGTTTGTTCTCTGTATCTGTGAATGTATTTCTGTTTTATTTGTTTATTTTGCTTACTTTTTTTTAAGATTCCACATGTAAGTGAAATCATATGGTATTTGTCTTTCTCTGTATGACTTATTTCACTTACCAAAATACCCTCTAGCTCCATCCATGATGCAAATGGCAGATTTCATTCTTTATGGCTGAGTAAGTGTGAATGCTAACTTTAACAGTGTGCAGTGGATTCCTTTTGCCATCCCTGTGGGTTCAAGGGAATCTGGGTATTCAAGAATATCAAGTATTTTGATGGAGATGTCCTTATCCCAAGATTCAGAGTCCCTTTTCTTCCTCATGATTGCCTGTCTTTGATATAGTATCAAGAATTCCAGCTTCTCAGGCTCCTCCACTTTTTTTTTTTTTAAATTTTTTATTTCTTTTCAGCGTAACAGTATTCATTGTTTTTGCACCACACCCAGTGGTCCATGCAATCCGTGCCCTCCCTAATACCCACCACCTGGTTCCCCCAACCTTCCATCCCCCACCCCTTCAAAACCCTCAGATTGTTTTTCAGACTGCTCCACTTTTATAATTAAGTCTGCCTTCCAGCTGCAGACAACAAGTTTCTTTATATGCTGGCTTGGATGCCCTCTGACTTTCATGTTTTGCCTAAATTGGTGATTTATCAGCCTCATCCTTTATTGTTCTCTCCAGTTTCCCAGAGAAGTCATCCAATTCCATATTCCCTATAATTACTATTCACCTCAAGTCATTCATATGCCTGAAATATTGTGCACACTCTAATATTCCTGTCTATTCCATATCCCATTCCAGTTTACTTTGTTAACAGTAACAAGTGACTGTGTTAACAATTGCACTGCTACATCATACCAATGGCTATTAGTACCCCACCTACCACTACAGATGAAGTCCTCTTATCTGTCTGACCAGTGAGAGATTTAGCTCTAAGATCCCAGATGTAATACTACTTCTTGGGATTATTACTAATGTGAATTGTCTTGGGTCATGTTTCCCAAGAAAGCAAATATTTGCATATAGAAGGTCAATTGGAGAATGATCCGAGGAGCAGCATCTTTAAGGGAGTGAGAAGCCGGATGAGCAGAGGGGAATATAAACCTTGATATGGCTGCAGTCGGGCTTCAGGCTACCCAACAGAACTATCTGGATGGAGCTGGAATTGTCCCTTAGAATTATCCTGAATTGAGGCAAGGGGGTCAGGTCTTTGTCCCCCCACACTAACCAGTCATTAGATGCAGGCTGCTGTCTGGGAGGGGCCATAATTTTGGGCAAGGTGGCTTTCTTGGGTCAAGGTCAAGTCCTAGAGAGGAACTCAACTGTGAACCATTAGCCGACCCCAGTCCTGCAAATGGGGGACAGAGTGGCTTGATCCTCATGGGAATATCTGGCTAGAGAATGGCACCATGTATTACGATTTCTAAAGTCTGTGATAATAGATTGTATTGTAGTTAAGGTGGTTTTCTCTTCAAGCTTAAATAGTTCTTCAATAGAGCACTTAAACCAGAATGAACCACGTAACTATATTTTTTTCAGACGATAAATATTTATGGAATGTTTACTATGCTAGGCACTATGATAGGCACCATGGAAACAACCATAAACACTACACAGTTGAAAGCATGAAACCATCCCCTTCAGTCCTGCCAGATGGAGACTGTGAATTAGAGTCATCCTTGACTTAGAATTTAGTCATTATAAACATTATCTTGAAAGCTTCAAGTTGTATCTTTCTGTAGTTGAGGGAAAGGCTATAAAGAAGTATATGGCTCAGCAATCACATTATTTTCCACTCCCAATCAGCTAAAAAAATCTGAAAGGGAAGAAGGTATTAAGGAGATGGAGAAAAGGAACTAGCACTTCTCTGTACAATATAATGAACTAGCATCAGTGTGACAGAAGCTGTCCTGCAGTTGATAGGTTGAGAGTGTATTATCCTTGAGCATTATTGTATTTTCTTCTTTTAGTTGGTTTTACTAAGGTATAATTTACATACAATAAGTTTCACCAATTTTAAGTGTACAATTTGATGAGCTTTGGCAAATTAATATAATTGTATAACTACTGCCAAAATCAAGATATAGGACATTTGCATAACCCCCCCAATTTTTTTGTGCTATTTTAAGTTTCTCTCCTCCCTACAAGTCAGATTTTTGTCACTGGGATTTTGCTTCTTCTATAATATCATATAAGTAAAATTATATACTATATAGTCTTTTGTACCTGAGGTTTTTTCCACTTAGCATAACCCTTTCAAGATTCATCAACAAAGGCTTGTATGCAATTATTTATATCAACATTATTCAAAATATTCCCAAGCTGCAAACAATGCAGATGCCCTTCAACTGGTGAAAGGATAAAGGATCTGTGTTAGACTCGTACAGTGGAATACAACTCAGCAATGAAATGGACAAACAACTGAAAAATACAACAAGGTTCTGCTATTTTATGTCTATACTAAGTTATGGGATTTTTTTTTTTTTTTACTGATTGGTTTACAAAGAGAAGTATCCAATGTCTTGATACAGCTAAATGTTCAAATGGGCTTGGATGCTGAGCAGCCAAGAAGTGACAAATAGCTACTACTCTTGTTTCTTGAGAGTGATGTCTTTTGCTAATCTATCTGCATCCTCATGACTTCTCTTTCTTATGACCAACACATACTCTTGTGAGTTGACTTACCAGGATTAGGGGAGAGCTATACTGTAAAATGTAAAATGTAAAATCTAGTATGAGAGTCTAAGATAAAACACTGGTCACTGGTGTGAAAGCTGAAAAAACACTTTAAGAATTTGATTCAGCTGTAACAAGCATCTTAAATGTAGCCATACATATTCACTGAGTTTGCTTACAGAACTCTATCTTATGAAAATAAAAATGCAATTCAGGGTAATTATAGTGATGATCAATGCACTTTGATCTATTTTATCTTAAGGTTCACACTTGGTGTACAAACTCATTATGTCATGTAGCCACCATTATAAGATCATACAAAATATTTTCACTGCTGTAAAAATCCCTATGCTCCACCTGTTTATCCCTTTGCCTCTCACCCCCAACCCCTGAGAATCACTGATCTTTTTACTGTCTATATAGTTTTGCCATTGCAGAATGTCATATAGTGGGAATAATACAGTACCTTTTAAAGCTTGGCTTTTTTCCGCTTAGCAAGATGATTTTAATTCTCCATTTCTTTTTGTAGCTTAATAGATCATTTCATTTTATTGCTGAGTAATATTCTTTTGTATAGATGTATACCACAGCTTATTGAGCCATTCACCTATTAAAGAACATCCTGGTTGTTGCTAATTTGGGGGAAGTTATGGATAAGGCTGCTATAAATACTGGTGTACAGTTTTTTGTGTGCATGTAAGTTATCAAGTCAATTGAGGTAAATACATAAGAGTAAAAATGTTACATGGTAAAAGTATGCTTAGTTTTATAAGAAACTGCCAAATTGTCTTCCAAAGTGACTGTTCCATTTTGTATGCCCACCAGCAGAGAGAGAGTCCTGCTCTTCCACATACTTGTCAGCAGTTGTGCTGTCAGTGTTGAATTTTAGCCATTCTAATAGGTGTATACGAGTATCTTACTGTTTTAACTCACAAATCCCTAATATATGGTGTTAAGCATCTTCACCCAGCTTTTTTTGCCAAATATATATCCTTTTGTTGAGGTGTGTGTTTAGATATTTTGCCCACATTTTAGTTGGATTGTTTGTTTCCATACTGCTGGGTTTTAAGAGTTCTTTAAATATTTTGGATACAGGTCTTTTATTAGTTACGTGTTTTGAAAATATTTTATCCCAATTGGTGGATTTTTTTTCATTCTGCTAACATTGTCTTTTCCAGAGCAGGAGATTTTAGTTTTAATGAAGTATAAATTATTATTTTTTTTCTTTTATGGATTTTGCCTTTGGAATTAGATCAAAAAATTCATTGCCAAACCCAGATTCATCTGGAATTTCTCCAAAGCTGTCTTCTAGAAGTTTTTTACTTTTGTGTTTTATATTTAGGCCTATGATCCATTTTGTGTTAATCCTTGTGAAAGGTGTAAAAGGTATAAGGTCTGTGTCTACACTCACTATTTTTTACATGTGATGTCCAGTTGTTCCAGCACCATTTGTTGAAAATACTTTTTTTCCTCCGTTGTGTTGACATTGCTTCTTTGTCCAAGATTGATCGGCTATATTTGTTTGAATCTATTTCTGGGCTCTCTATTCTGATCCGCTGATCTATTTCTCTGTCATTTCACTAATACCACACTGTCTTAATTACTGTAGCTTTAAAATAAGTCCTGACCTGAATAGACATTTTTCCAACGAAGATATCCAGATGGCCAACAGACACATGAAAAGATGCTCATTATCACTCATCATCATGGAAATGCAATTAAAACCTCAATGAGATACCACTTTATATTAGTCAGAATGGCTAAAATTGAAAACAGAAGAAATAACAAGTGTTGCCAAGGATGCAGAGAAATAGGAACCCTCATGCACTGTTGGTAGGAATGCAAATTAATGTAGCCACTGTGAAAAACAGTATGGAAGGCCCTCAAAAAATGAAGAATGAAATTTCTATATGATCCAATAATCCCACTAGTGGATATTCACACACAAAAAAACAAAAACACTAATTTCAAAAGATATATGCACCCCTATGTTTATTGCAGCACTATTTATAATATCTAAGATATGGAAACAACCCAAGTGCCCATCCATGCACGAATGGATAAAGATATGTGTGTGGGGTACCAGGTGGTGGGTATTATAGAGGGCACGGATTGCATGGAGCACTGGGAGCGGTGAAAAAATAATGAATACTGTTATGCTGAAAATAAATAAATTTAATTAAAAAAAAGATATGTGTGTGTGTGTGTGCATGCGCGTGCATATACATATACATTACTTATAAAAAGGAATGAAATCTTGACATTGGCATTGATGTGGGTGGAACTAGAAGGTATTATGCTAAATAAAATAAGTCAGTCAGAGAAAGACAAATACCATATGATTTCACTCATATGTGGAATTAAAGAAAACCTCTCTTTCCACTTTCTTGGAACCTGTGGAGGCCTCCTGGGAGCAGGACTTCTAAAATGACAAATATATCTGGAAGGCTATGGTCCAAGGCCATTTTTGCTGGTTCTAAGTGGGGTCTCTGGAACCAGAGGGAACACACAGCTCTTCTTAAAATGAAGGTGTTAATGCTCAAGATAAGACTGAATTCTACTAGGCAAGAGATGTGCTTATGCATACAAAGCAAAGAACAACACAGTTACTCCATGGAAACAGCATGGTTCATGCCAAGTTCCGAAGCACCGTTCCTGCTAAAGCCATTGGCCACAGAATCTGTGTGATGCTGTGCCCTTTAAGGATTTAAACTTCCTGAAAAGTAAAGAAAGGTATAGATTTCTGCTCTTGTTAAAAATAAAGAAGCAAAACAAACTAATGAAACAAAAAGATAAACCAAAAAACAGACTTTTAAATAAGAGAACAAGCTGGTGGTTGCCAGAGGAGGGGTGGGTGAAAGGATGGTGAAATATACAAAGTACACTCATCAAGATGAGCACCAAGAAATGTATAGAGTTGTTGAATCATTATATTGTATATCTGAAACTAATATAGCACTGTATGTTAATTATACTTCAATAAAAGAAATTTAAAAATGAACCTCACTGGAAAGGATGAATACCCAACTTTTATAGCAACATGGACGGGATTGGAAGAGATAATGCTGAGTGAAATCAGTCAAGCAGAGAGAGTCCATTATCATATGGCTTCACTTATTTGTGGAGCATAACAAATAGCATGGAGGACAAGGGGTGCTAGAGAGGAGAAGGGAGTTGGGAGAAATTGGAAGGGGAGGTGAATCATGAGAGACTATGGACTCTGAAAAGCAATCTGAGGGTTTTGAAGGGGCGGGGGGTGGGAGGTCGGGGTAACAGGTGGTGGGTATTATAGAGGGCAGAGATTGCATGGAGCACTGGGTGTGGTGAAAAAATAATGATACTGTTATGCTGAAAATAAACTAATAATAAAAAAATGAATCTCAAAGTCAGATTATTGGTGTCCCAACTTTGAGCTTTTTTATTATGCGGGCTATTCTGAGTCTTTGGCCTTTCCATAGAAACTTTAAAATCAGTATCTGCAGGTAAATTGCTGGGATTATTACTGGGATTGCATTAAGTCTACAGATCAATTAGGAAGAACCAACATGTTAATAATATTGAATCTCCCTATTAGTGGACATGGAATATCTTCTCATTTATGTAAATCTTCATTTTCTTTCATCAGAGGCTTGTAGGTTTTCTTATACAGATCTTATACATATTTTGTTAGATTTATACCTAAGTATTTCCTTTTTTTCATAGTACTGTAAGTGTTGTTACATTTTAAGTTTCAAATTACAATTGTTCATTGCTGGTATATAGAAAAGCAGCTGATTTATATACATTAACCTGTATCCTGCAACCTTGCTATAATTGCTTGTGAGTCTCCTTTTTTGTTATGGCTAATTCTTTGGGATTTTTTACAGAGACAGCCATGTAGTCTTTGAATAAAGTTTATTTATTCCTTTCCAATTTATGTATCTTTTATTTCCCTTTCTTATCTTCTTGTATTAGTTAAGATTTCCAGTACAGTATTGAATAAAAGCAGAAAGAACATGCTTACCTTGTTCCCAAAATTAGGGGGAAAGAATCTAATTTCTTTTCATTAAGCATGATATTACATGAAATTTTTTTGTAGGTGCTTTTCATGAAATTGAGGGATTTCTCCTGTAAGTTGTTTGAGAATGTTTATCCCAAATGGGTGTTGGAGTTTTGTAAATATTTTTATGCAATTATGGATATGATCATGTAGCTTTTTAAATTTAGCCTGTTGATATAAAGAACTATATTAACTGATTTTGGAATGTTGAACCAGCCTTGCATATCTGGAATAAATCCCACTCAGTCATAGTGTATAATTCTTCTTATACATCGTTGGACTCAATTTGCTAATATTCTGTTGAGGATTTTTACATTTATGTTTATGAGAGACATTGGCCTGTTGATTTTCTTTCTTGTAATGTCTTTGTCTTTTTTAGTATTAGGGTAATGCTGGTTTTATAGAATGAATTGGGAAGTGTTCCCTCTGCTTTTTTTTCCAGAACAGATTGGTGAGAGTTGATAATTTCTTCCTTAAATATTTGTTAGAATTTACCAGTGAAACCATCAAGCTTGCTTCTTTCTTTTTAGGATGGCTATTAATTATTGATTTAATTTCTTTAATAAATACAGGCCTTTCAGATTACCTGTTTTTCCTTTTGCGACACTCTGTAGTTTGTGTCTTTCAAAGAATTGATCCATTATTCTGGTTGTCAAATTTCTGGGCAAAGATCTGTCCCTATTATTTATTCATTATTTTACTGTTTAAGGAATGAGTGGTGTTGGCTCCTATCATTCCTGATATTAATAATTTGTCTCCTACCTTTTACAGGTAGTGGTAAAAGCCATGCAAAAGCTACTCAGGGAAGTACATCCCCCCCCCCCCCCAAAAGCAACAACTCAAACAGGTATTTCTACACCCATGTTCATAGCAGAGTTATTCACGATAATCAAAAGGTAGAAGGAACCCAGATATCCCTCCATGGATGAATGGATAGGCGTGGTATGTACACACAATGGGATATCATTCTGCCTTAAAAAATGAAAAAAAAAATGAAATTCTGACACATGCTATAACATGGATGAACCTTGATGACATTATGCTAAGTGAAAAAGCCAGTCACAGAAGAACAAATATTATATGATTCTACCTTTATGAGGTACCTAGAATTGTTAAATTCATAGAGACAGAAAGTAGATTAGAGGTTACCAGGGAATGGGAGGAAAGGAGGAGCTGTCGTTTAATGGGTACAGCATTTATGTTAGTGATGGTTGCCTTGGGCCGAGGGAGGGGAGGAGTTACTCTTTTGTGGGTACAAAGTTTCAGTTTTGCAAGATGAAAAGACTCCTGGAGATGGAAGGTTGCACAACAATGTGAATATATTTAACTGTACACTTAAAAATGGTTAAGATAGTAAATCTTATTTTGTGTATTTTACCATAATAAAAAAGTTTAAAAATTTTTTCTTTTTTATTAGACTATATAGAGATTTATCTATTTTACTGATCTCTCAAAAAATCAGCTTTTGATTTTGTTGAATTTCTCTATTGTTTTCCTGCTTAAAATTTCATTGATTGTTGCTCTAATGTTTATTATTTAATTTTTTTCTGATTACTTCAGATTTAATTTACCCCTCTTTTTCTAGTTTACTGAGGTAGAAGCTTATATTGATTTTAGATGTATCTTCTTTTCTTAACTAAAATTCAATGAGCCAATGTATAGGTACATCAATAGTTTTAGGTACAATGTTCAATGATTCATTTGTTGTGAATAACACCAATAGATGAATGAATAAAGAAGATGTGGTTCATATATACAATGGAATATTACTCAGCCTTCTTTTCTAATATATGCACTTAATGCATTACATTTCCCTTTAAGCACAGTTTCACTGCATTTAACAAACTTGGTAAAATTTAAATTGTATTTTCAATTTAATTTCATTCAGAATATTTTTATTTTTCTCCTGAGACTTCTTTGATCCCTATGCCATTTAGTAGTATGTTGTTTAATCTCCAAATATTTGGGGAAGTCTTTCTGTTATTGATTTCTAGTTTAATTCCATTGTTATTTGAGAGCATGCTTTATATGATGTCTCTTTTAAAAAATCGGTTAAGGTGAGTTTTATGGCCCAGAATTTCATCTGTCTTGGTAAATGTTCTGTGTGAGTTTGAGAAGGTGTATTCTTCTGTTGTTGGATGAAGAAGTCTATAAATGTCATTTAAATCCAGATGATTGATAGTGTGATTCAGTTCAACTATATTTTCTGCCTATGAGATCTATTAATTACTGATAGAGGGATATTGAACTCTGCAATTTTAAAAGGGGATTCATTTATTTCTTTTTGCAGTTCTATCAGTTTTTGCAGCACATATGTTGGTATCTTGACACTTGGCAGTTGGTACATAAAAACATTAAGGATTCTTACGTCTTCTTAGATAATTGACCCTATTATTAGTAATGACTTTATTTATTCTTGATGATTTTCCTTGCTCTGAAATTTCCTTTGTCTGAAATTAATATAGCGAGTCCAGCTTCTTTTTGTTAGTGCAAATACCATGGCATATTTTTCTCTATCCTTTTACTTTGATCTATCTGCATTTTTATATTAAATTGAGTTTCTTGAAGGCAACATATAGTTGGCCTGTGTTTTTGATCCACTCTGAAAACTTCTGTCTTTGAATCAGTTTATTCAGACCATTGATATTTACAGTGATTATTTATATAGTTTGATTTATATCTATAATACTTGTAATTGTTTTTTATGCATTGCCCTATGTTTTTTTCTTTTTGTTTTACTCTTTTTTCTGTCTGCCGTTGTTTAAATAAATATTTTATATGATTCCATTGTCTTCACTTTCTTAGCATAACAATTAATATATTTCTAGTGCTACCCTAGGTTGTGATATACATTTACAACCACTATAAGTCCACTTTCACTTCACATACAGTACAGGTACCTGTACTTCCTTCTGTCCCCCACCTAAATTTTAGGTCATTCGTTTCATTTATCCATGATGTATGATCATTTCAAAAGTTGTTTCTATTATTATTTTGAATAAATTATTTTCTTTTAGTTTAAGAAGAAAGATAAAATATTTTTCCTTCATTTATTTCTTCTCTAATATCCTTCCTTTCTTCATATGGATTCCAATTTCTGACCTATATAATTTTCTTCCTCTCTGAAGAGCTTTCAGCATTTCTTTCAAGGCAGCCAGGTCTATTGACAAATTCTCGCCATTTAATTTTTTTGGAGAAAGTTGTTATTTTCCTTTACCTTTGAAGGATATTTTCACTGGATATGGAATTCTAGGTTAGTGGGTTTTTTCTTTTCCTTTTAGCACTTAATATATTTTACTTTACTCTCTTCTTGCTTACAAGATGTTTGAAAAGGAATCTGATGTAATTGTTATCCTTGTTCCTCTGAAGGTAATGTGGGTTTCTCCACTCTCATTTTATTCGAGATTTTCTTTGTCTTTGGTTTTCTTTAGTTTCATTGTGATGTGCCTAGTTGTATATTTTTTTGGAATATCATCCTTGATGTTCTCTGGGTTTCCTCTATCTGTAGTTTGGTGTCAATCATTAATTTTAGAAAAATCTCAACCATTATTACTTTATTCATTTATTCTGTTCCTCTCTTCTCTCCTTCTGACAGTCCCATTACGTGTATGTTATTCTTTCATAAGGATATTTGTATGGATATTCTGTCTCATTTTTTAAAATTCTTTTTTCCCTCTACTTTTCAATTTGGGAAGTTTCCATTGACATATCTTTAAGCTCGTGGATTCTGTGCCTGTGTCTCGTCTACTGATGAATTTATCAAAGACATTTTAAAATATCTGTTACAGAGTTTTTGAATTCTAGAATTTTCTTTTGATATTTTTAGAGTTTCAGTCTCTCTACTTACATTACCCATCTATTCTTAGATATTGTCCATTTTGAAAATTAGAGCCCTTAGCATATTAATCGTAATTATTTTACATTTCTGATTTGATAATTCTGAAATTTCTGCCATACCCAAGTTTGGTTCTGATGCTTACTTTTGCTTATCAGAATGTGTTTTGGCCTTTTAGTATGTTTTGTGATTTTTTTTGGTTTTTGAGAGCCATATATGATGTATCAGGTAAATGGAACTATGATAAATAGGCCTCAATATGAGGTTTTATTTTATCTGAGTAGGAGTTAGACTGTGTGTACTATTGGCTGTAGTTGAGACATAGGAGTCTAAAGTTTCCTCTGGTGTCCTTAATTTTATCTTACCTGTTGTCTTTGGCTTTTCATAGAGACTCCTTCTAAAATTGGGTCTGAGATTTGCAGTTCTCTTATCTGTGACCACCTTTTATTATACAATTCATTTTATTTTGAATAACATTTTCCCTGTTAAAATTTATATATGTTAATGGTAGGAGTTTTGAAAAACTCAAGAAGAATAACTGCACACAATCATACTATTCAAAGATAACTATTATTAACAGTCTGGCATTTTACACTTTATAATTGAAAATAAAGTAATTGAAGACAGTATAAATGTACACTTATTGTATAATAATTGAGTACATTATAGTATATAATGTAGTATAGTTGCAACATCATCAGTCACTGAAAAATGTATATGAAGCCTTTCATAACAAAAAATGCATATGTGGTAAATGAAAAAGACTATAAAATTGTCTATAAAATACACTGATAACTATGTTAAAAATAACTATATTCAAAAGTATGTAGAGATATCCAGGAAATGAGTTATATATCTTAACACTATACAAATAATAATGAGTATATTTGGAAGTGACTTTGAAATCAATTTATTTTTCTAATATTTTCTCTTCCAAATATTGCGTGTGTGTGCACACACACACACAGACCAGGTTCTGTATTTTAGCATGGTAGTTTCTCAAAGTGATATTTACTACACTAACATAGAAACAGCCCAAATTTTATTAATCAGATTTATTTATAGTGTAATAAACAACTCATCATCTACCATTTCATAAAGCAGACTGAGGAATGATATTCACAACACTAATACAGAAGCAGCCCAACTTTTATTAATAAGACTTATTTATTTATAGTATAATAAATAACTCATCATCCACTATTTCTTAAAGCCAAAGGGGAATCATATCATTGGATGGACCTGAGTATCAATCCGCCTCTTTGAAAAGGAGAAAATTATTCTTAATTTATAGTGAGCAAATAGATTTTAATTATTACCTGATAATTTGTCTAAATGATTCTATGTATACCTGCCTTGAGAATTGAGGAAAGAAAAAATAATGAATAGTCCTTTGGTTGATACTGCCAGAGCCTTAACTTATAGACTTTTTGCATTGGTGTTAATGGTAAAATGTTCCAGTGGTAAAGTTTATGAGTATAGCCAATGCATTGTTATTCAGCCATTAATGTGTGTAAGCATCACCTGAAGGACTAGTCAAAAAGTAAGATTTTTCTCTTCAGGGAAGTTCAAACCAAAACCACAGTGAAATAGCACCATATACCTGTCAGACTGGCTAGTACCAAAAAGATGATATAAGAAGTGTTGGCAAGAGTGTGGAGGAAACAGAACCCTTCTGCACTGTTGGTGGAAATGCAAACTGGTACAGCCACTGAAACATAGTATGGAATTTCCTCAGAAAATAACAAATAGAAATGCCATATAATCCAGCAATTGCACTACTAGGTATTTACCTAAGGAATACAAAAACACTAATTCAAAGGGATACATGCATCCCTATATTTATTGCAGCATTTTTCACAATAGCCAAGATATAGAAGCAGCCCAAGCTTCCATCAGTAGATGAATGGATAAAGAAGATTTGAGACACACACACACACACACAGAGGAATATTACTTAACTGTAAAAAAGAATGTGATCTTGCCATTTGCAACAATGTGGATGGACCTAGAGAGTATTATACTAAGTGAAATAAGTCAGAGAGAGATACCATCTGATTTCACTTATATATGGAATCTAAAAAACAAACCAAACCAAAAAAGCAGAATATACCCATAAATATAGACAACAAGCAGGTGGTTGCCAGTGGAGAAGGTGGTGGAGGTATGGGCAAAATGCATGAAGGGGAGTGGGAGGTATGGATTTCCAGCTACAGAATGAGTAATCACAGGGATAAAAGGTACAGCATAGGAAATATAGTCAGTAGTACTAGAGTAGTGTTATGTTGACAGAGCACAGCTACACTTGTGGTAAGCATCACACAACATATAGAATGATCAAATTACTATGTTGTACACCTGAAGGTATTTTAACATGTAAGTTATAGTTCAATAAACTATTAATATCTTGGGAAATAAAAAGTAAAAATAAAGTAACAACCACTCCTTTAAAAAAAAAAAAAAAGTAAGATTTTTCTGGAGCCATCCCCAGAGATTCTGAATCAGTAAGCATTCCATAAAGACTGCAAATTGGTATTTTAACAAGCACCCTAGGTGATTCTTATGAAGGTGGTATAGACTCTATTTTGAGAAACACTAAATAGGAAAAGCATGGGTTTTTGATGTTAGGGAGACATTTCTATCAATCTTTGATTGATGCTCCAACTGACTAACCATGGGGCCACAAACAACTTATTAATAATGTAAGTTTAATATAATAGTTACCTTATCGTAGTTGTTGAGAAGATTAAGCAAGGTGATATTATTTAGAGCACTTTATACATGATGTATGCTCAATAAATGGTATTTAAGAGCAACAATAATAGTTATTATAACCAACATATATTGAAAGCTTATTATGTGCTGAACATTTTTTCTAAGCAATTTTATCTGTATTAGCTCATTTTATTTTTACAACTTTATTATTATTATTTTTTAAAGATTTCACCTATCTATTTGACAGACAGAGATCACAAGCAGGCAGAGAGGCAGGCAGAGAGAGAGAGAGGAGGAAGCAGGCTCCCCGCTGAGCAGAGAGCCCGACGCGGGGCTCGATCCCAGGACCCCGGGACCACGACCCGAGCCGAAGGCAGAGGCTTCAACCCACTGAGCCACCCAGGCACCCCCTATTTTTACAACTTTATGAGGGAAGTACTGTTATCCTTACACCTGAGGAAACTGAGACATGGATATTTTGTCCAAGGTCACCAAGCTAGTAAGTGTTTTAAAAGAAAAAGCAGATTTTAAACTGAGGTAGTCTGGCTCCATTTCCGTTTTTTAAAAACTAGTATGCTGCAAATTATATATTGATATCAATTATTAGATATATAGCATACACAACTAATTGCACATGTAAACTTGAACAGTTATCTTTAATATGTCTGGATTATTCTCTCTCCTCAGCTTTCTGTGAAGTTTCCAATTGCAATATGGTGTTCAGGGATGAGTGTCCAATTCAACATTTTCAATTTGCTTTTAATTACTTGGGGACCTACCCAATGTCATCCAAATTCCCAAGGTTTATTTTGCAAAATATTGGCATTGTTCATATCTGCCCAGGTTCTCTCATTGCAATCATTCCTAAGATAAAAAATTTCTTTCTCCTCTGGATATTACTCTATGCTAAAAGAATGTTCTAGCACCACAAAACATTTTTGTGCATTGTTTCCAAGTTCTGCAAAAGTATTGGTGTTTACCATTGGCATACCTGATCTTAAAAATATTTTGAATTTTGGGGCGCCTGGGTGGCTCAGTCAGTTAAGCGTCTGCCTTTGGCTCCGTTCATGATACCAGAACCCTGGGATCGAGCCCCATATCAGGCTCCCTTCTCAGTGGGGAGCCTGCTTCTCCCTCTCTCTCTGCCCCTCTCTGCTGCTCATGCTTTCTCACATGTGCTCTTTCTCTCTCAAATAAATAAAGAAAATCCTTAAAAAAATAAAAAAATATTTTGAATTTTATTTTATATATATTATGTCAGAATTGCATCAGCTCACTTTACAGATATCTATACTGAAATAGTTGATAAAATTTATAAAGGTCATACCTTAATTTTCTTTTTTTTTAAAGATTTTATTTATTTATTTGACAGAGATCACAAGTAGGCAGAGAGGCAGGCAGAGAGAAAGAGAGGAAGGGAAGCAGGCTCCCTGCTGAGCAGAGAGCCTGATGATGTGGGGCTGGATCCCAGGACCCTTGAGATCATGACCTGAGCCAAAGGCAGAGGCTTAACCCACTGAGCCACCCAGGTGCCCCATACCTTAATTTTCTATACAAAATTTAACTTTATAAAGATTTTAAAGTGTTCAGCTTTATTTAACTTTGAGTTTCCTAAGATGTGTGTGTGTGTGTGTGTGTGTGCATGTACACATGCATGTGCATATACATATATTAACCCTCAAAATGAAATGTGGTTAATATCAGTTGCTCCAAAGGGAATAATATAGGCTGATGAGTTTCCCAAACTGGGGCTTATTTTGAAGCTGTGGAATTATCTACACCCACACATTTTTCATTTACCTTATATTCTGCTCAAGACTTTAGTGATGGTTGTAAGCAGATCCTAAAATTCAGATGTGTGGGGTGGGGAAGGGCATATTATAAGCAACCAGTTATAATACTGTGGTTGAAAGCAGCTGGTGTAGCACTGGCCTAATTATGTGTTGGTAGATGTTTAACAACTGGCTTTCTGAGTGGAAAGATCCTGACTGATAGCATTTTCTGACTTCTGTGATGTTAATACTCCTACATTGGCCAATTTAAAGGTACCAAACTGATGTCACTGAATTTATAGGCAGGAAGAGATGCACAGTAGCACACTATCAATTGGTATTTCCACCATCCAGATACAATAGATTTAAATAATGTCAAGAGCATAGGTAATAGTAAATATTTAAGATATTATAAGTTTTGAGCATTTATTATGTTTACATTTTAATATAATGTATTCAATTGTAAGTTTATTATAATAATAATGACTGCAGGAAATTTTAATAATTAAGTGCTCTTGAGTTGGATAAGATGGCTCTAACACAACACTGCATTGGACTCCTCTAAATATTGTTAAGTATTTGCTATGCTTCCCCCAGATACCTATTCAAAGAACTATTGGGCACTAAAGTAAGGATGATTTCTTCTCCCTTTGGGTGAGCATCCTCACTGCCACTCATAATAGTAATAGTACTATTAGCAGTAATTAAGTTATGAGGGCTTAGTATATGCTACTTGCAACTCTAAGAAGTATTATTTATTTTAACATTTCATTTAAAACAGTGAGGATTTTGAGGCTCATAGTAGTCTGTGATCTTGCCCTTGTTCACATAACTTAATGTGAAAGAGCTGGGCTACAGGTCCAACATTTGCCCTGTACCAAAACCTACCCTCTTAAACAGGGTCCTGTACTGCATATGTGTAAACATATTGAACCATATGAAATTGATAGTGAGATTTGACTTTAAAAAGGCCATCATTTTGTTTAATTTAATATAGAGATAGAGATACAGATATGTTTTATTTCACCTGCCTGCTCAAGTTGACATGCTTATTTAGCAGTGCTAAGATTTAGTAGAATGCAATGGTAGATACCTAGGGATCAGAAGTCTTGTATGTTGTAGCAAGAGCACTGTGCCTCGTATCAGAAGATTGACGCCCCATTCCTTACTAGTTAGGTTTAATAGGGATGGAAAACTTGCTCTATTTCACTCCTAGGGTTTTTTTTTTTTTTTTTTGAGGGTTAGTGTGAAAGCACTTAGGATATAACTGATATCAGAGATTATTTTTATGATAATAGTAGTATTTTTGGAATAGGTAATAAAGTTCATCCTTCATACCCAGGGATGAAAAAATAACAATAGCATTCATTACCAAAGGTGTGACCCATTATTTTTCAATAAATGTACTTTATATTGTTTGAACTCCCTAGCCTTTTAAAAATAATGACAACAAAAATAGAAATGTGTTTAACTTTCATATACCAACTATGTGTCAGACTCTCTGGACCCTTTACTTATGTTAACCCATGCAGTCCTGAAAACAATCTTATGAGTATACATCATTATTTTCAGCTTAATATGAGTCTCGTAAGTGGTTACTAAATGGTGGGTCCAGGATTGGGAGTGCAGTTTGCCTTTCTTGTTGGAGCTTTTGTCTCCTAGCTAGAGGACAGAATTATGTTACCAGCATGGTAAAAATCTTTTTAAAGATTTTTTAAATTTATTTGAGAGAGCAAGAGAGAGAGCATGAGCTGGGGAAGAGGCAAAGGCAGACAGTCCACTTCACAGGGAACCTGATGCAGGGCTCAATTCCAGAACCCTGAGATCATGACCTGAACTGAAGGCAGATGCTTAACTGACAGAGCCACCCAGGTGCCCTTCATTGGCAATTTTAAATTAATACTTGAAGCAATATTTTTTTTTGAAAACCTGTAAAATTTTAATTCCATGTAGAATTTTGCATAGAACTTGAATATGTTGGATTGGAACAGTGATAAACAGCTAATTGAATCGGGAATTATTCTCAAGTTTACTACCTGAATCAGAAAAGGAAGGGCATATTTCCTCTATTTCTGGGCTTGAAAGCAGATTCCCATGTGGTAGAGAACTCTTAATGGCCCATTAATAATATCTACTTAAGACGAATTCCTTTACTTCAGGCACCATAAGCATTCATAAAAGGGGAGTGTACTTAATACCGCTGGCTATATCAATTGATATTTTTATTTTCAGCAGAATTTGTTAAGTTACTCCATTCAGAATTTGGACATGTGCTCAGGATTCATTATTGGGCTATGTAGAATATATAAATGATAAGAAAATGACCTGAAGTGATTCTAATTCATAATTCTATGGTGCTCTTGACATCCTCCAAAGGAAATATTAATGATGAAATGACAATATGGTAGAGAAAGCAATGACCTCTGTGGTGAAGACCCAGATTTATATCATGAATGACACTTCCTGGTTAGGCAGCTTTATTGTGTTACTATACCTCCCTAAACCTCAGGTGTTATCATCAATAAAGAAGAGATTATAATATTGTCATCATAGGGTTGGTGTTTGGATTAATTGGGTTAACACATATACAAAAATGTTAGTACACAAATAGTTGCTATATAAATACTGTCTGACTCTAAATAAGATAATTTGCCATATTTGGTTTTAATAATGTTCATTCATATCTTGTCAGAATCAAGGCAAGTCTAGTACAGTGTGGATTTTAAAGTTCTTTGGGTTGGCGCTTTAGTCTGCTTTATTCAATAACAGGTTGTCACCTTGTACTTTCAGAGTTAAGACAAGTCAGCTCTATGCCAACACAAACAGTAAAATTTCTTAACTCTTCAATCAGCTTGGCTATTGGTCCTATAGGGCTACTGTACCTGCCAAATCTGAAATGTAAAGTAATTCATAATACTAATGTCCTGTCAGCAATAACTTTCTAATCCTTTCAATGTATATCAATTATACTCCTAATCCCTGGGTTGAATGATATTTAACTATTAATGTAGTATAAAAAATAGACTTGGTTATAGTGCTAATTAATTATGTTTCCCAAATTGTATTCCAGATGCATTCATTCAGCAAGTATTTTTTGAATACCAGTTATGTGCTAGGCCATGTTCTAGGCACTGAGAATTCGGCAGAGAACAAGATCAAGTTTCTGCTCTCACTGAGCTGAGATTCTAGTGACAGTAGTCAAACAAAGAATAAGTAAGTTTATATCATATGTTAGATGGTAGGTACTACAGAGAATAGTAAAGAGGTGCTGTATAAAGAAATGTCAGCCATTTGTATGTCTTCTTTGGAGAAGTGTCTGGTCATGTCTTCTGCTCATTTTTTGATATGATTATCTGTTTTGTGTGTGTTGAGCTTGAGGAGTTCTTTACAGACATTAGATATCAGCCCTTTGTCTGTATTGTCATTTGCGAATATCTTCTCCCATTCCATGGGTTGTCTCTTTGTTTTGTTGACTGTTTCCTTTGCAGTGCAGAAGCTTTTGATCTTGATGAAGTCCCCAAAGTTCATTTTTGCTTTTGTTTCCTTTGCCTTTGGAAACATATCTTGAAAGAAGTTGCTGTGGCTGGTATCGAAGAGGTTACTGCCTATGTTCTCCAATTTCATTCTTCTACACATAGCTGTCCAGTTTTCCCAGCACCATTTATTGAAGAGAATGTTTTTTTTTCCACTTATATTTTTTCCTGCTTTGTCAAAGACCATTTGACCGTAGAGTTGAGGGTCCATATCTGGGCTCTCTACTCTGTTCCACTGGTCTATGTGTCTGTTTTTGTGCCAGTACCATGCTCTCCTGGTGATCACTGCACTGTAGTATAGCTTGAAATTAGGCAACGTGATGCCTCAGTTTTATTTTTCTTTTTCAACATTTCCTTAGTGATTCAGAGTCTCTTCTGGTTCCATACAAATTTTAGGATTGTTTGTTCCAGCTCTTTGAAAAATGCCCATGGAATTTTGATCAGAGTGGCATTGAAATTATAGATGACTCTAGGCAGTATATCATCATTAGCCATCAGGGAGATTCAAATCAAAACTACATTGATATACCACCTTATACCAGTTAGAATGGCCAAAATTAACAAGACAGGAAATAACAAGTGTTGGAGAGGATGTGGAGAAAGAGGAACCCTCTTACACTGTTGGTGGGAATGCAAGTTGGTGCAGCCACTTTGGAAAACAGTGTGGAGATTCCTTAAATAAAAAATAGGGATTCCCTGTGACCCTGCAATTGCACTACTGGGTATTTACCCCAAGGACACTGATGTAGTGAAAAGAAGGGCCATCTGTACCCCAATGTTCATAGCAGCAATGGCCACAGTTGCCAAACTGTGGAAAGAACCAAGATGCCCTTCAACGGATGAATGGATAAAGAAGATATGGTGCATATATACAGTAGAATATTACACCTTCATCCGAAAGGATGAATACCTACCATTTGCATTGACATGTATGGGACCAGAAGAGATTATGCTGAGTGAAATAAGTCAAGCAGAGAGAGTCAATTATCATATGGTTTTGCTTACTTGTGGAGCATAAGAAATAACACGGAGGACATGGGGAGATGGAGAGGAGAAGGGAGTTGGGGGAAGTTGGAGGGGGAGACAAACCATGAGAGCCTGTGAACTCTGAGAAACAAAGTGAGGGTTTGGGGGGGGGTGGTCGTCGGGGGGTTGGGTGAGCCTGGTGGTGGGTATTATGGAGGATACATATTGCATGGAGTACTGGATGTGGTGCATAAACAATGAATTTTGGAACACTGAAAAAAATAAAATTAAATTGAGAAAAGAAATGTTGGCGTGAATAGTAGAGAATTAAGATATCTTTAAGGAATTGTCATTTAAGGCCTCATTAAGAATGTGTGATTTTTAAGGAAGGCACATTCAATGATGAGCACTGGGTGTCATATGTAACTAATGAATCACTGAACACTACATTAAAAACTAATGATGTACTATACAGTGGCTAACTGAACATAATAAAAACAATGTGATTTTAGCAAATCAGAGGAGATAATGTGAAGGAAACTAATATTAATTGATAAACTACTCCATCAGGTTCTGGGCTAAATTAATTTGATCAATTCTCTTATTTAGTCTTCACAACCACCAATAAAATTTTTTGTAAACATTTACAGATGAAGAAACAAAAAGTCAAAGAAATTATAAACTTTTAAAGTTCACAATATTAATCACTATGTTTCTCACACTTCAGGAGAGCTACTTTAGGTTTTTAAACTGGTCTCCTTGAAGCTTCTTTTTCTAGGCTTGAAGTAAAGGTTATAGTGCCCTCCAACATTTTTCTCCTGAGTACAGCAGCAGTCTCTTTTAACTAGCAAAAATCATTCACAAGTCCTTCCCTTATCTCTTTTCAGTTGCACTTTTAATATCTTTTTGGGCTTTCAAACTTTCTAGTACATAGTATATTGATCCGCTCAGATCCCCTCTTCAGTGTCAGTGCTGGGAATATCTTCTGCTGATGGCTCACAACTGGGACCCTCAAAAGGCATTGCCTTCTCATCCAAGATTACAACTACCTTTCAACCAGGTGGTCAATGATGGCTAATGTGAGGGTTCAAAGGGTTCAACAATGATTGGCTAATGTGAGGGTTCAAAGGTTCAACCCAATTTCTTCAATTTGGTATGATTTTGAAAAGCTGGCATTCCAAGCTCTAGAGATTTCTGGTATATTCTGTAAGGCCCCATTTGCAAAGAGTGGAGATAAGATTCTGTCTTCAACCTTGCTTCCTTACTGTCTCTACAAGGACATCTCCCTAGAATACTCCCAATGAACCTTGTGCATATAACCACCCATCTCACAGTCTATTTCCAGGAAATCTGACCTAAAATTAATCTCTAACTGGTTCTAAAGATTTTACACTGTGGAAGTCTGCTTTTTATTCTGGCACCTTGCTTTGAAATTCCATGTCTATTGTACTGTGGCAACTCAGTTCAAACTTCCAATTTAAAATACTGTTACAGGTGAAGTGTAATCTGAACAAATTTAACATGGATCAAAGTAGTTCAGTACAGTTTGAGTGAAGTGCATCAGTGGGCTCTGATGAAAAATAAATCTGAAGAAGTAGGCACTGACCAGATCATGACATTCCTTATGGATTTTTTTTTCTTTAGGAAATAAGGGGCCTTTGAATAGATTTTAAGCAGGAGAGTAACAAAATCAGATGCACACTTTAAAAAGTTGTCTCAAGTGGCAATGTAGAGAAAGGATTGGATGGATCTGGATATGACTAGAGGCAAAGGGACCAATTACAAGACTAATTAAGACAAGACTTGGTAAAGAGATTGAAAGGGAGCAGAATTTGCCCAAAATATGCCTCTTGGCATAAAGATGATCTTCAGCTGGCTGTTTTTAAAGAAACAGAAGAAATGGGAAAAGCTCTGAAAATCTAGTAGAAGTTACCTTTGTGTAAGAGACATGTGCATTTATGAGGAGAACCTCCATTCTTAAGGGTGTCTCCCTTGTACCAGGAAGGGGGAAGGGTGACTCTAATTTCCAGAAAGTGTTATCACCAGAGAAGGCAAGGACCTAAATCTTCATAACAACCTTACCCTTGTCACCTCCCATAACCTATTCTACAGCCCCAATATCTTTCTTGTGTCTTTAGCTGGAGATGGTATTTAAAGTGGTGGCTTGGCCCAATTCAAGGAGTTAGTTTTCCTGGGTCTCTCCCGTTGTACAGGAGGTATACATGTTATTAAACTTCTGTTTGTTTTTCTCTTGTTAATCTTTTTTATTCATTCATTCATTAGGCGTTCTTATTCTTTGCATCTTTTTTATTCTTTTATTATAGGAGGTCTCAGCAAAGAACCTAGAAGGGTAGAGAGAAAATTATTTTCCATCCTCTACAACATGAAATGGTGCTTTTCTTTCTTCTTTCTTTTTTATAAATTATAAACATGTATGACTGTATTAATATTTATGTGACTCCTGAAACAAATGAAAGATAGTAATTAAAAGATGTAAGATAAAAAAGAAATATAGGGACACCTGTGTCACTCAGTGGGTTGGGCCTCTGCCTTCAAATGAAGTCATGATCTCAGGGTCCTGGGATAGAGGCCTGCATTGGGCTCTCCACTCGGGGGGGGGGGGGAGCCTGCTCCCCCACCTCCCCACCTGCCTCTCTGCCTACTTGTGCTCTCTCTCTGTCAAATAAATAAATAAAATCTTAAAAAAAATAAATAAAATTTCTATTATTTTCTTCCAACAACTCAATGAATGGTATTTATTTAACTTATTTTGGAATGTTCCTTTAGTGAGAAGTCTTGTATGAGGAATAAAATGTAATGCTTTTCCTCATTCTACAATTGGTGCAAAGAGATTTTTATTATCATTTCCTACCATTATCATCCCATTTAACCTATATCATAATAGCTTCCATCAATTCTTAAAATGAATGTTATTCTCTACAATTACATTACATGTTGCCACTGCATTAAAAGGGCATACAAGAAATATATTTTATATTGATAATGTATATAAATATAGTACTATTGGTGAGATGCTTGAATCCTTTTCAAGTGATCACAGGTACCTACAGGTTGCAGCGAATGAAACACAAGGACTTTTTCTCTTATCATCTTGGCATTCCTTTTGTATTAAATTCTTTAGTTTTTTTTTTTTAAGATTTTATTTATTTATTTGACAGAGATCACAAGTAGAGAGAGAGACATGCGGGGGTGAGGGGAGCAACCTCCCCACTGAGCAGAGAGCCTGATGTGGAGCTTAATCCCAGGACCCTGAGATCATGACCTGAGATGAAGGCAGAGGCTAAACCCACTGAGACACCCAGGTGCCCCAAATTCTTTAGTTTTAATGTGTAAACTTTCTCAAGATCATAAACTGAAAAATGGCCTTGAACAGTATTTGAAAGTTCATAATGAATCCAGCAGTAACTAATTATCTTCTTAGGTTCACAGTTAAAATGAGTAGGAATGATATTTCCCCATTTTGGACCAGCAGCAAATCTTGTTGGAACTGGATCCACACCCCCAAGTGCCCTAAACCTTAATCCATGACTCGGTATTTACCCTAAAGATAAAAATGTAGTGATCTGAAGGGGCATGTGCACCCGGATGTTTATAGAAGCAATGTCCACAATAACCAAACTATGGAAAGAACCTAGATGTCCATCAACAGATGAATGGATAAAGAAGATGTGGTATATGTATACAATGGAATACTATACAGCCATCAAAACCTGCAAACTCTTGCTATTTGCAATGACATGGATGGAACTAGAGGGTATTATGCTGAGCGAAATAAGTCAGTCAGATAAAGGTAATTATCATATGATCTCTCTAATATGAGGAATTTGAGAAGCAGGGTGGGGATACAGGGGGTAGGGAAGAAAAAAATGAAACAAGATGGGATCAGGAGGGAGACAAACCATAAGAGACTCAATATCCGAAGACAAACTGAGGATTGCTGGGGGGTTAGGAGGGTAGGTATAGAGTGGCTGGGTTATAGACACTGGGGAGGGTATGTGCTATGGTGAGCGCTATGAAATGTGTAAGCCTGATGATTCACAGACCTATACCCCTGGGACAAATAATACATTACATGTTAATAAAGAAATCTTAATCCAATGCTTGTTGAAAATCTGTGTTAATTATTCTAAATTTCAGCTAAAAATGCTATTTTTCTCTTCTACATGGATCTATAGATAATATGTTAATTAATATTTGATTATTTTTCAAGAACCTCCAGGGTAGTAATAGGGAATAATACTATGTGGAATATTAGTCCCTTGGAATCATGTTTTATTTATTTTTTATTTTAAAATTATTTTGATTAACATACAATGTATTATTTGCCCAGGGGTACAGGTCTGTGAATCATCAGGCTTACATGTTTCACAGCACTCACCATAGCACATACCCTCTCCAATGTCCATAACAACCACCATCTCCCTACTCCCACACTCCCCAGCAACCCTCAGTTTGTTTTGTGAGATTAAGAATCTCTTATGTTTTCTCTCACTCCCAATACCATCTTGTTTCATTTTTTCCTTCCCTACCTCCCACTATCCCCCACCATGCCTCTCAAATTCCTCATAAGGGGGAGATCATATGATAATTGTCTTTCTCTGATTGACTTATTTTGCTCAGCATAATACCCTCTAGTTCCATCCATGTCATTACAAATGACAAGATTTCACTTCTTTTGATGGCTGCACAGTATTCCATTGTATACATATACCACATCTTCTTTATCTATTCATCTATTGATGGACATCTAGGTTCTTTCTTAATTTGGCTATTGTGGACATAGCTGCTATAAACATTCAGGTGCAAGTGCCCCTTCGGATCACTGCATTTGTATCTTTAGGGTAAATACCCAGTAGTGCAATTGCTGGGTCATAGAGTAGCTCTATTTTCAACTTTTTGAGGATCCTCCATGCTGTTTTCCAGACTGGCTGCACCAACTTGCATTCCCACCAACAGTGTAGGAGGGTTCCCCTTTCTCCACGTACTCACCAACAACTATTGTTTCCTGACTTGTTAATTTTAGCCATTCTGACTGGTGTGAGGTAGTATCTCAAGTGATCACAGGTGTCTCACTGTGGTTTTGATTTGTATTTCCCTGATACCAAGTGAGCACTTTTCCATGTGTCTGTTGGCCATTTGGATGTCTTCTTTGCAGAAATATCTGCTTATGTCTTCTGCCTATTTCTTGGTTGCATTATTTGTTCTTTGGGTGTTGAGTATGATAAGTTATTCATAAAGTTTGGATACTAGCCCTTTATCTGATATGTCATTTGTGAATATCTTCTCTCATTCTGTTACTGCGGCTGAGGTTGAAGAGGTTGCGGCCTGTGTTCTTCTCAAGGATTTTGATGGATTCCTCTCTCACATTGAGGTCTTTCAACCATTTTGAGTCTATTTTTGTGTGGTGTAAAGAAATTGTCCAGTTTCATTTTTCTGCATGTGGCTGTCTAATTTTCCCAATACCATTTGTTGAAGAGACTGTCTTTTTTCCATTGGACATTCTTTCCTGCTTTGTCGAAGATTAGTTGGCCATAGAGTTGAGGATTCATTTCTGGGCTCTCTATTCTGTTCCATTGATCTATGTGTCTGTTTTTATGCCAGTACCATGCTGTCTTGATGATGACAGCTTTGTAATGGAGCTTGAAATCTGGAATTGTGATGCCACCAACTTTGGCTTTCGTTTTCAACATTCCTCTGGCTATTCGAGGCCTTTTCTGGTTCCATATAAATTTTAGGATTATTTTTTCCATTTCTTTGAAAAAAGAAAAATGGATGGTATTTTGATAGGGATTGCATTAAACATGCTGTGGCATTAAACATGCCACAGCAACTTCTTCCTAGAAACATCACCAAAGGCAAGGGAAACAAGGGCAAAAATGAACTATTGGGACTTCATCAAGATCAAAAGCTTTTGCACAGTTTGTTCTTCCAGTCCATGAGCATGGAATGTTTTTCTGTTTGTGTCTTCCTCAAATTCTTTCATGAGTACTTTATAGTTTTCCAAGTACAGATTCTTTGCCTCTTTGGTTAGTTTGTTCCTACGTATCTTATGGTTTTGGGAGTAACTGTAAATGGAATCGGCTTCTTAATTTCTCTTTCTTCTGTCTTGCTGTTGGTGTATAGAAATGCAACTGATTTCTGTGCATTGGTTTTTTATCCTGACACTTTAATGAATTCCTGTAGGAGTTCTAGGAGTTTTGGAGTGGAGTCTATGCATTCTATGAATTCTATGCATTGCTCTCCTCTAGCTCTGGAGTTGCACAGTTCTCATTGTTCAGTGAACTTGGTCTCAGCTGGATCTTCTTGCAGATCTTCTGTAGGAGGAGCCTGTTTCCATGATTCCGCAATGTCTTTGCCTGAGGTGGAATTGCCCCCCCCCACTCTTTCCAGGGGCCAGGCTAAGTAATCCGCTTGGGTTTGCTCTTGGGAGTTTTTGTTCCTTGAATGCTTTTAGTAGAGCTCTGGAGGATGGGAATGGAGTTGGTGGCCTCCTAGTCTCTGGCCTGAAGGAGCCAGTAGCTTGGGGCCCCACTCCTCAGTGTGCCCTCAGAGAAAAGCAGTTAATTCTTCCTGTCTCCCTGGTTTCCGGCCACACTCCAAACTCACTTGGCCTGTGACCAAGCATTGCTATCTCTGGCACATGGCCCCGTCTGGAGTCTCCAAACCCAGCAGATTCCTGTCACAGGTTCCTGCACTGCTCCTCCTGGAGGAAGGAGGGGGCCTCTCCGGATCTGCCACTTGTGGGGTCCCTGCTCGAAGAGCAGTGACCCAACTGTGCCTTGGATCATGGTTTAAGGTAACCCCGAGCTGAGAGCCCACTGCTCGGTTCCACCTCTGTAGCCGGCTTCCTTGTTCCAATCCCTGGCAGCTCTGCTGCACTCAGACACCCCGAGTCTTTCTGTGACCCCGTGGGTCCTGAGACCACACTGTCCCCGTGAGGGTTCCACCCCTGCTTAGCCTCTGGAGTGACGTTTCTCAGTGAAGTAGACTTCTGAAAGTTGTGATTTTGTGCTCCACTGCTCTACGGTGAGGAGCCGGCACCTCACCCTGTGGTCTGTCTTCCCTTCACTTCAGATTCACTTCACCAAACGTCCTACCTTCCAGAAAGTCGTCAATTTTCTGTTCCTAGGATTTCTGCTCTTCTCTTTGATCTCCTGTTGAATTTGTAGGTGTTCGGAATACTCTTTAGCTGAACTCCTGGGGACCTCATGCTGTTTCAGTCAGCTACTCCTCCACCATCTTGCTTCCTCCCTCCTGGAATCACATTTTAAACAGTAATTTTTTCATCATTTTTGCACTTTATTAGAAAAATGATAACCAGAATTGTTGGAGGTATTCGTAGAAATGGTGTGATATTTACCTAGGCTGAGGATGCAAAATTATTTCTTCTTTTGTTTCTTTTCGCAAAAGAGATATGATAGCAATGAATTCATCCTAGCTTATAACAAAATTATTCATAATAATTTTTTTGGCAAAAAGAAATGTGCCTTTATTGAAAATGCCATCATATAGATGAACTTTCTGATACAGTGAATAATGTCTGTGAAAAATATCTCCAAACTGCTAAACTCTGTGATTCTTAGGATAGAAAAATTACAGACAGGATGTTCGAAGGGTCTATCCTATATCCTTTCCTATAGAAAGGCTTCAAGGAAATGAAGGAATTCAGGAAAGAAAGCTCCTATTGTGTTCTGCCTTTGTTTCTGAAGCAGGTGGGAGGGGGCTTACTTGAGTCATACCAGCTCATAACTCCTATTGGAGCAATTTTCCTAAGGGATGACTTTTGTCACCTACTATTTCAGAAATGATGTTTTACCCCCTAGTAGGCTGTTAGGTAAAAGAGGTTCATCCATGACTTCATGATCCTCCCTATCACTCAGTTTTATCATTCTGCTGTTTTCAAGCACTACGTGAATCTTTCTTAATATCCATGGTACCTTTATTACTCTCCCCTCAGTCACCTTACCACATTCCATCCCAGCTGAGACACACTCTCTCCCTCTTCCTTTCTTTCTCTTTCTCCCTCTTTCTCTCCATCTCTACAAGATGTCTTGATTCCTTTATTGCTGATTACTTCAATTTACCCTTAGTCTAGAAATAGCTTCCCAATTTAAATCCTATTTTGTTCATAAATGTTAACATTTGATTAATATTTTTTAAATGAAATAAAAATGTTGTGGATAGAGCTGAACTCCTCTTTGCATTTCTCCACTGTCCAATTTCCCTTTTCCCTAACCTGCCACAATCACCAGCATGAATTTGTTAAAGCCTTCTGGTACTCAATTTTATTCACATGCATGACAGGAGTTGCCTCTATTTAAGATGTAAAATTTTTAGCACTGGCCAGCTATTGTTAATTTGTCTTATTTACAGTTCTACATTCCTTCTCACAAACACTTATGAGGTTTATGTTTTCAAAAATCTGAGAGATGATTGTTTTTTTCTTCTGTTTGCTAGTGAGATTGAGCATTTTATCTTTTGTTTATTCTGGACATTTCAATTCCCTCTTCTCCAAGATAACCATTTTCTGTTGTGTCTTATGTATTTGATTTTCTTTAAATGAATGTCACAAATAGCTTTTCCAAGTCTACAATTTGTTTTTTAACTCTTTTTGTGCTGTTTTTTGTTTAGAACTTTAAAATTTTGAAATAATCAACTCTATCATTTTTTTCTTTCTTTATGTATGCTTTCTGTGTTATGCCTAAGAGATCCTTTCCTATCATAAGGTCACAAAGATGTCATTTATGTTTTATTATAGTTATATAGTTTATATTAAATATTTACATAGTTAAGCATTTTAATTTATTCTGGGTATGTAAAGGTACAGTTTTCTATTTTTAACATATGACAACCCAATTTCCCCATTTAATTGTAATATGAATCATGTCATGTACCAATGTATACAGATCTTTACTTGAGTCATCTACTCTGTTCCAATGATCAGCATTAGTACTATTAAGATAACTTTGTCCTAAACCTTGATATATGGAAGAATACATTTTTCTCCTGGTATTGTTTTTTACAAGGATAATTTTAAAGTTTCTTGGACTTTCAGTCCTCAATATGAATCTTAGAATCTATCTAGTGAAAAAGATGTCCTTATAAGATTTTGATTGGCACAGGATTGAGTTTATAGATTAATTTGGAGGAGAATTTTCATTTTATGATTGAGCCCTTCCATTCTTGAATATGGTTTGTTCTCCACTTGCTCAGGACTTTGATGTTCTTCAAAAATGTTATATACTTTTCTTTTTAAATCTTTTGGGGGTGCTGGGGTGGCTCAGTGGGTTAAGCCTCTGCCTTTGGCTCAGGTCATGATCTCAGGATCCTGCGCTTGAACCCCACATCAGGCTCTCTGCTCAGCAGGGAACCTGCTTCCCTCTCTCTCTCCCTGCCTCTCTGTCTACTTGTGATCTCTCTCTCAGTCAAAAAATAATAATAATAATAAATAAATAAAACAAAATAAAATAAAAGGTATACCTATTTTTAAAGAATGTATTTATTTATTTGAGATAGAGAAAACATGAGTGACAGTGGGAACACAGAGGGAGAAGCAGATGCCCTGCTGAGGAGGGAACCCCATGTGGGGCTCCATTCCAGGACCCTCGGATCATGACATGAGCCAAGAGCAGATACTGAACTGACTGAGCCACCCAGGTCCCCCTAATGGTATATCTTAAAATGCTTTTAGTTTTATTCTAAGGAAGTTATACTTTAAACTATTATTTCTTTTCTGTTGCATTTTTAAATTGATTATTGCTCGTGTATAGAAACACTGTTGGTTTTCCTATGTTGACTTGTGTTTAGTAAACTTGCTGGACTTTCCTGTCAGTTTTGTTTTGGAAAACCAACTGCTATGCTTTGGAGCCAAAATATAACATGAAGGCAGAGTTTGGGATAAAGAGAAACAATAGTTTTATTGCTTTGTTGGACAAAGGGAGCTATAACAGCTCTCATGGTTGAAGGGGCTTGGAAGTTTTTTAGGGAAATAGAAGTTCTAGCTTGTTTCTCTAGGAATTGTGTATGTGTGGCCAGCCTTTGTCATCATGTTTCCAGGGTGGTACTGGGTTTCTAAAAGAAAAGTCTATCTAAGAAAGGAGGAGGAGTGGTTTGCAGAAGGAAGGAAAAGGTTAATTTAAAATAGAGATTTACAGGTTGCCTTGGTGGCACAGTCAGTTGTGTCTGACTCCTGGTTTCAGTTCAGGCCATGATCTCAGGGTCTTTAGATCAAGCCTGGCATCCTGGCTCTAGGCTCAGCCCAGAGTCTGCTTCAGACTCTCTTTCCCTCTCCTCTGTCCCACCATTAAAATAAATAAATAAATAAATAAATAAATATCTAATAAAAAATAAAACAGAGATTCACTGAAGTATTAGTGCAGCTATTTTAATTTTTGTTTAACATTATGCTTTTGAGAAGCTTCAGTTTCACTTGCCTATGACTCCTGGTTTCTCCATGAAGAAATCCTATCATCAACAAAAATGATAATATTGTCTCTCTCTTTGTTCTTTTGATTTTTATTATTCTATTTATTTATTTTAATTTAAATTTAATTAGCCAGCACATAGTACATCATTAGTTTTTGATGCAGTGTTCAATGATTCATTAGTTACATGTAACACCCAGTGCTTATCACATCATGGGCCCTCCTTAATGCCCATCGCCTTGTTTCTCCATCCCCCCACTCAGCTCTGTTTCTGCAACCCTCAGTTTGTTTCCCAAAGTCAAGTGTTCTTTTGATTTTAATATCTTCTTTTTCGTATAGTGTTTCATTTAGAACTTACAACACAATGTTAAATAGTATGAGTGATAGCAGGTATATCTCTTTTTTTCCTGAGTATAATAGACATGATTATAATATTTTACTATTAAATGTGTTTTGTCTTAGGTTTTTTATAGATAACATTTATCAGATTAAGAAAATATTAATATTTTCCTAGTTAGTTAATAATTTCAGTCATGAATGATTAACTCTTACTGAATTGGGTTTTTTTTTTTTTGCCATCTGTTGATATTGTTTTCTTCTATAACTATCAGTGTGATAAATTGCATAGATTTCTGATCTTGATGCATCCTTATATTCCTCAGATAAAACATCCTTGATCATCACGTTTATGTACATGTGTGCATGCTTGTGCACACATAGCTGGATTAAATTTGGTAATATGCTTAGAATTTTCCTTTTATGATTCCTTTTTTTGATGAAGGAAAAACATGTCCTCTTCCCTTTAAAGTTCTTCTAGCTAGTCTAAGAACAAAATTGATGTGAAAAATACAGGAAGAAATTAAACAAAATTTAATTACATTTATGCCACCTATATACATTGGAGAGACCCAGGAAAACCGTAACTCCCCAAAATGGCTAAAACCATCACTTTAAATACCATTTCCAGCCAAAGGTAAAAAATATGGGAGGGGGAGTCAGTTATGAAAGGTTACCAGGAAAAGCACAGTAAACAAAAGTAAGGTGGTTATGAAGATTTAAGTCCATGCCTTCTTCACTGAGATTCTGCATGTTTATAGAGTTATTACCCTCTTTTTAGTTCTGAGGAAGATACCCTTGCAAATGGAGATTTTCCTCATACATGTAAATGTCTTTGATAAAAGGGTAACAAGGAGCACCTAGGTGGTTCTGTTGGTTAAGCATCTGACTCTTGATTTCAGCTCAGGTCATGATCTCAGGGTTGTTGGATGGGGCTCAGCACAGTCTGCTTGACAGTCTCTCTCCCTCTGCCACCCCCAAATAAATAAATCTTTATTTTAAGGGTAACTAACTTCTACTTCATTTTCAAAGTTTCTATTGTGTCCACAGTTCCTTAAAAACTAGCCTAGAATAATCAGTATGCTGAAGAGGTATATTTTGGAGTGGCAGAATTAGCTCCTCTACACTTATTTTTATACTGTTCTTCTCTTATTTGGTACAAAGGTTGTTAAATGTGTTTAATAGCCTTCTCTCATTTTTATTCCTGGACATAATTTGTATTATAGAAATACTATCAGATGCTTGAATATTTGATAAAATTTACCTGTAAAACTACTTAACTTCTTGTCATTCATATCTTTTTTATTGGAATAAAGATAGATTTGACTACCAGGAGTGCCTGGGTAGCTCAGTGGGTTAAGCCTCTGTCTTCAGCTTAGGTCATAATCTCAGGGTCCTGGGATTGAGCCCCGCATCGGGCTTTCTGCTCAGTAGGGAACCTGCTTCCCTTTCTCTCTCTCTGCCCACCTCTCTGCTTACTTGTAATCTTTCTCTCTGTCAAATAAATCAATAAAATCTTTAAAAAGAAAAAAGAAGAAATTAACTACCAGTTCAATTTTTTTTGTACTACTAGTTCAATTTTATTAATGATTGTAGATATATTTATTTATTTATTTATTTAAATGTTTTAAGAATTAATAATTTTTAAAAATTTTGCCAAAATACTATTTTTACTATTCTCTTATTATTTTAAAAAATTTGTAATTATGGAGAGAGAGGAGTCAAGATGGCGGAGAAGTAGCACGCTGTGACTACATCAGGTAGCTGGAGATCAGCTAGATAGCGTATCTAAACATTGCGAACACCTACAAATCCAATAGTAGATCGAAGAGAAGAAAAACAGCAATTATAGACACAGAAAATCAACCATTTTCTGAAATGTAGGACTGGCAGAGAAGTGAATCCAAGGTGACAAGAAGATAGACCCTGGGGGGAGGGGCCGGCTCCTCAGTGGCGGCACAACAGAGCACAAAATCAGGACTTTTAAAAGTCCATTCCACTGAGTGACATCGCTCCAGAGGCTAAACTGGGGTGAAGCCCACGTGGGGTCAGTGTGGCAGGGTCACAGAAGGATCAGGGGTGTCTGAATGTCGCAGAACTTGCAGGTATTAGAATGGGGAAGCTAGCTACAGAGACAGAGCCAAGGAATGAGCTCTCAGCTCAGGGTTACCTTGAACGGGTCGCAGGCTGGGTGAGCTCGGAGCACTGCCGGAGGCCAGGGAGACGGGAGTGATTGGGCACTATTCTCTGAGGGTGCACTGAGGAGTGGGGCCCCGAGCTCTCGGCTCCTCTGGGCCAGAGACTGGGAGGCTGTCATTTTCATTCCCATCCTCTGGAACTCTACAGAATGCATTGAGGAAACAAAAGCTACAGAAAGTAAACCCCAGTGGATTACTCAGCCTGGCCCCTGGTAAGGGTGGTGCAATTCTGCCTGGGGCAAAGACACTTGAGAATCACTACAACAGGCCCCTCCCCCAGAAGATCAACAAGAAATCCAGCCAGGACCAAGTTCACCTACCAAGGAGTGCAGGTTCAATACCAAGGAGAGCAGCAGAATTCCAGAGGAGGAGAAAGCAAAGCTCGGAACTCATGGCTTTTTCCACATGAGTCTTTATTTAGTCTTGCAGTTAATTTAATTATTTTTCAATTTTTTTCTTTCTTCTTCTGATAATTTTTTTAACTTTTACCCTTTTCTTTTTTAACGTTTTTTAACCAGTTTATCTAATATATATATTTTTCTTTTTTTATATTTTTTTCTTTATTTGTTTTCTTCTATAAATTTTTTTTCTCTGAACCTCTTTTTATCTCCCTTTTCGCTCCCATGATATGGGGTCTCATCTAATTTGGTTAAATCCTAATTTCCTGGGGTCTTTACCACCCTTTTAGTATTTTACTTGCTCCTTCATATACTCTTATCAGGACAAAATTACAAGGCGGAAAAATTCACCACAAAAAAAAAAAAAAATGGAACAAGAGACAGTACTGAAGGCTAGGGACCTAATCAATACAGACATTGGTAATATGTCATATCTAGAGTTCAGAATTACGATTCTCAAGGTTCTAGCCGGACTCGAAAAAAGCATGGAAGATATTAGAGAAACCCTCTTGGGAGATATAAAAGCTCATTCTGGAGAAATAAAAGAACTAAAATCTAACCAAGCTGAAATTAAAAAAGCTATTAATGAGGTGCAATCAAAAATGGAGGCTCTCACTGCTAGGATAAATGAGGGAGAAGATAGAATTAGCAATATAGAAGACCACATGACAGCGAATAAAGAAGCTGAGCAAAAGAAGGACAAACAGCTACTGGACCACGAGGGGAGAATTCGAGAGATAAGTGACACCATAAGAAGAAACAACATTAGAATAATTGGGATTTCAGAAGAAGAAGAAAGAGAGAGGAGAGCAGAAGGTATACTGGAGAGAATTATTGGAATTTCCCTAATTGGCAAAGGGAACAAGCATCAAAATCCAGGAGGCACAGAGAACCCCCCTAAAATCAACAAGAACAGGTCCACACCCCATCACCTAATAGTAAAATTTACAAGTCTTAGTGACAAAGAGGAAATCCTGAAAGCAGCCCGGGAAAAGAAGTCTGTAACATACAATGGTAAAAATATTAGATTGGCAGCAGACTTATCCACAGAGACCTGGCAGGCCAGAAAGAGCTGGCATGATATTTTCAGAGCACTAAATGAGAAAAACATGCAGCCAAGAATACTATATCCAGCTAGACTATCATTGAAAATAGAAGGAGAGATTAAAAGCTTCCAGGACAAACAAAAACTGAAAGAATTTGCAAATACCAAACCAACTCTACAGGATATATTGAAAGGGGTCCTCTAAGCAAAGAGAGAGCCTAAAAGTAGTAGATAAGAAAGCAGCAGAGACAATATACAGTAATAGTCACCTTACAGGCAATACAATGGCACTAAATTCATATCTCTCAATAGTTACTCTGAATGTTAATGGGCTAAATGCCCCAAACAAAAGACACAGGGTATCAGAATGGATAAAAAAACCAAAACAAATCTATATGTTGCCTGCAAGAACCTCATTTTAGACCCGAAGACACCTCCAGATTTAAAGTGAGGGAGTGGAAAACAATTTACCATGCTGATGGACATCAGAAGAAAGCAGGGGTGACAATCCTTATATCAGATAAATTAGATTTTAAACCAAAGACTATAATAAAAGATGAGGAAGGGCACTATATCATACTCAAAGGGTCTGTCCAATGAGAAGATCTAACAATTTTAAATATCTATGCCCCTAACGTGGGAGCAGCCAACTATGTAAACCAATTAGTAACAAAATCAAAGAAACACATCAATAATAATACAATAATAGTAGGGGACTCTAACACTCCCCTCACTGAAATGGACAGAACATCCAAGCAAAAGATCAACAAGGAAATAAAGGCCTTAAATGACACACTGGATCAGATGGACATCGCAGATATATTCAGAACATTTCATCCCAAAGCAACAGAATACACATTCTTCTATAGTGCACATAGAACATTCTCCAGAATAGATCACATCCTGGGCCACAAATCAGGGCTCAACCGGTATCAAAAGATTGGGATCATTCCATGCATATTTTCAGACCACAATGCTCTGAAGCTAGAACTCAATCACGAGAGGACATTTGGAAAGAACCCAAATACATGGAGAATAAACAGCATCCTTCTAAAGAATGAATGGGTCAAACAGGAAATTAAAGAAGAATTGAAAAACTTCATGGAAACAAATGATAATGAAAACACGTTTCAATCTGTGGGACACAGCAAAGGCAGTCCTGAGAGGAAAATATATAGCAGTAAAAGCCTTTCTTAAGAAACGAGAAAGGTCTCAAGTACACAACCTAACCCTCCACCTAAAGTAGCTGAAGAAGAAGAAAGAAACCCTCAACCTAACAAGAGAAGAGAAATCATAAAGATCAGAGCAGAAATCAATGAAATAGAAAGAAAAAAAAAAAACCACAATAGAACAAATCAACGAAACTAGGAGCTTGTTCTTTGAAAGGATTAATAAGATTGATAAACCCCTGGACAGACTTATCCAAAAGAGAAAAGAAAGGACCCAAATATATAAAATCATGAATGAAAGAGGAGAGATCACAACTAACACCAACAAAATACAGACAATTATAAGAACATACTATGAGCAACTCCACGCCAACAAATTTTACAATCTGGAAGAAATGGATGCATTCCTAGAGACATGTAAACTACCACAACTGAACCAGGAAGATATAGAAAACCTGAACAAACCCATAACCAGTAGGAGATTGAAACAGTCATCAAACATCTCCAAACAAACAAAAGCCCAGGGCCAGACGGCTTCCCGGGGGAATTCTACCAAACATTTAAAGAAAAACTAATTCCTATTCTTCTGAAACTGTTCCAAAATATGGAAATGGAAAGAAACTTCCAAACTCCTTCTATGAGGCCAGCATCAGCTTGATCCCAAAACCAGACAAGGATCCCATCAAAAAAGAGAACTACAGACCAATATCCTTAATAAACACAGATGCAAAAATTCTCAGTAAAATACTAGCCAATAGGATTCAACAGTACATTAAAAGGATTATTCACCAAGACCAAGTGGCATTTATTCCAGGACTGCAAGGTTGGTTCAACATCCACAAATCAACCAATGTGATACAACACATTAATAAAAGAAAGAACAAGAACCATATGATACTCTCAATAGATGCTGAAAAAGCATTTGACAAAGTACAACATCCCTTACTGATCAAAACTCTTCAAAGTGTAGGGATAGACGGCACATACCTCAATATTATCAAAGCCATCTATGAAAAACCCACCGCAAATATTCTCAATGGAGAAAAACCTGAAAGGTTTTCCACTAAGGTCAGGAACACGGCAGGGATGTCCATTATCACCACTGCTATTCAACATAGTACTAGAAGTCCTAGCCTCAGCAATCAGACTATGAAAGGAAATTAAAGGCATCCAAATTGGCAAAGAAGTCAAACTATCGCTCTTTGCAAATGATATGATACTATATGTGGAAAACCCAAAAGACTCCACTCCAAAACCGCTAGAACTCATACAGGAATTCAGTAAAGTGTCAGGATATAAAATCAATGCTCAGAAATGAGTTGCATTTCTCTACACCAACAACAAGACAGAAGAAAGAGAAATTAAGAAGTCAATCCCACTTACAATTGCACCCAAAACTATAAGATACTTAGGAATAAACCTAATAAAAGAGACTAAGAATCTATACTCAGAAAACTATAGTCATGAAAGAAATTGAGGAAGACACAAAGAAATGGAAAAATGTTCCATGCTCCTGGATTGGAAGAACAAATATTGTGAAAATGTCTATGCTACCTAAAGCAATCTACACATTTAATGCAATTCCTATCAAAATACCATCCATTTTTTTCATAGAAATGGAACAAATAATCCTAAAATTTATATGGAACCAGAAAGGCCTCGAATAGACAAAGGAATATTAAAAAAGAAAGCCAAAGTTGGTGGCATCACAATTCCGGACTTCAAGCTCTATTACAAAGCTGTCATCATCAAGACAGCATGGTACTGGCACAAAAACAGACACATAGATCAATGGAACAGAATAGAGAGCCCAGAAATAGACCCTCAACTCTACGGTCAACTAATCTTTGACAAAGCAGGAAAGAAGGTCCAATGGAAAAAAGACAGCCTCCTCAATAAATGGTGTTGGGAACATTGGACAGCCACATGCAGAAAAATGAAATTGGACCATTTTTTTACACCACACGTGAAAATAGACTCAAAATGGATGAAGAACCCCAATGTGAGAAAGGAATCCATCAAAATCATTTTAGGAGAACACAGGCAGCAACCTCTTTGACCTCATCCGTAGCAACTTCTTCCAAGGCAAGGGAAGCAAGGGTAAAAATGAACTATTGGGATTTCATCAAGATCAAAAGCTTTTGCACAGCAAAGGAAACAGTTAACAAAACCAAAAGACAACTGACAGAATGGGAGAAGATATTTGCAAACAACATATCAGATAAAGGGCTAGTGTCCAAAATCTATAAAGAACTTATCAAACTCAACACCCAAAGTACAAATAATCCAATCAAGAAATGGGCAGAGGACATGAACAGACATTTCTGCAAAGAAGACATCCAGGTGGCCAACAGACACATGAAAAAGTGGTCCACATCACTTGGCATCAGGGAAATACAAATCAAAACCACAATGAGATATCACCTCACACCAGTCAGAATGGCTAAAATTAACAAGTCAGGAAATAACGGATGCTGGTGAGGATGCGGGGAAAGGGGAACCCTTCTACACTGTTGGTGGGAATGCAAGCTGGTGCTACCGCTCTGGAAATCAGCATGGAGGTTCCTCAACATGTTGAAAATAGAACTACCCTATGACCCAGCAATTGCAGTACTGGGTATTTACCCTAAAGACACAAACGTAGTGATCCAAAGGGGCACGTGCACCCGAATGTTTATAGCAGCAATGTCTACAATAGCCAAAAACTATGGAAAGAACCTAGATGTCCATCCACCGATGAATGGATAAAGATGATGTGATATATATACACAATGGAATATTATGCAGGCATCAAAAGAAATCAAATCTTGCCATTTGCGAGGACGTGGATGGAACTAGAGGGTATCATGCTTAGCGAAATAAGTCAATCAGAGAAAGACAACTATCATATGATCTCCCTGATATGAGGAAGTAGAGATGCAATGCGGGGGGGGGGGAGTTAAGCGGGTAGGAGAATAGTAAATGAAACAAGATGAGATTGGGAGGGAGACAAGCCATAAGTGACTCTTTATCTCACAAAACAAACTGAGGGTTGCTGGGGGGAGGGGGGTTGGGAGAGGCGGGTGCAGTTATGGACATTGGGGAAGGTATGTGCTATTGTGAGTGCTGTGAAGTGTATAAACCTGGAGCTTCAGAGACCTATACCCCTATGGATAAAAATACATTATATGTTTATTTAAAAAATAAATAAATAAAAATAAATCACAAAACAATTTTGTAATTATGTAAATTTTTCCCCTATCCTATTCAATTTTGCATTCTCACCTTCTTTATTTTTCTTGATCTTTTTTGTTCATTTTTTAATTTCTTATTGGTCTTTTGAGAGAACTAGTCTTTATATTTGTTGATCTTCTCTATTTTCCTTTGCGTATCTCTTCTAACATCTAATTTTGCTAATATAACTGAGCCTGACAGTGGTCATTTTGTTTTAGTTAATCTCTTTTCTTTTTTTAAACATTTATTTATTTATTTTAGAGAGAGAAAAATAGTGTGTGAGCTGAGGGAGGGCCAGAGGGAGAGGGAAAGAGGGAAAGAAGCAGACTCCCCACTCAGCGTGGAGCCTGACATGGGGCTCTATTTCACAACTCTGAGATCATGACCTAAGCTGAAATTAATAGAGGCTTAACCAACTGAGCCACCCAGGCACCCCTAATCTCTTTCATGTTCATCCTTCAGGTTTTTATTAATTTTTCCACAGTGTACCTTACATGTATATCCTAGATTCTGGGAACAAAATATTGAATATCATCTGCTCTTTTTGTCTAACATTAAGGTACAGAGCTGGACAATAGTTGACTTATGAAGCTGTCATTCGTCTAGTAACTAAATGTTCTTGCCTTTCTCCCCTAGTACTTGGTCTCAGTTTTCTGACCCAAGGGACAATATAGGAATTGGCTGAAGCTATGCTGATGTGGAACTAGTGTATCCTCCCCAGATATCCTGAAGTTCCCCAAGTTATCCTTGTCTTCTGCATCACTACCTGTGAGTTCTCTTAATCAGCACAGTCTACTATTAAATGTCTGTGGCTTTCTACAAGCAAGGCAAAAAAAGATGTTTTAATTTTTCTAAACTATCAATGACCCAGCAGTGCCATTAATAACAGTTTTTCTTCCAGTGCCCTAGGCTTTCATCTTGATGGCAGAATCAAGGGTGCGTCCATTTGGAGAGGAAAGCTAAAGAGCACTCTGATACGTATTTAAGAAGCTTGTCTAATATGTACTCTGCTTCTCAGCAAGAATAAAACCCTTTTCAAAAGCTCACAAAGGTTCAGCCAAAGCCACTTGTATGCTTTAAGAACCCAAGTTCAATCGGGTTCTATACTTTCTTGACTTCAGATTTCTACCATTGCTACAGCATTTTGTGTGTCTACCCTGAGCAAGATACAAAAGCTTTTTCTCCATGAATACAATTTATACTTCTACAAATATCCTCAAGTTTAGACAGGTTATCATTCTCACAGCAGGCAAAATAATCTGTCCAAATGAAATAGTATGTGTCTTGAGCAGCACGTCCAGGCAAGGGGCAGTTAGGGATCTTTTATAACTCTGGACCTGTCACCATCTGCTGTGGTATATTATTCCCTCTCAGGAAAGAATTCCCTATTTTGTTTTGTTTTTGGCTTTAACATGTAAAATCTAATATAGGACCTTAAATATGAAAATTCATACTCTCTCCCTTTCTACCTATTCTTCCTTTCTACCTATTAGTAAGCTAATCCCATCAGCAAAATTGAGTATGAATGCATGCACTCCCTTTTCCTCCTTAGGATCCCTTCTAAACATCCTCCTGCTGGGAGGTGATGGCGTTTCAAACATGTATTCTGTCAGACTTCATGCTGTCCCAGCCCACTCTCATAGACAGAAGTAGCAGTGACTTCTGAGAGGCCACATTCATTTCTGCATACCAACAAACTAACAATCAAAGCCATGGTCTCAAACTAAACCTTCCTCAATTCTACAGGCTATAGTGAGGTAGACAAAGATGGACACACATTCTTTGAAATTCAAGGAAAGAGTCTCCCCATGAGACAAATTTAAATTTCGATAGAGAAGCTCAGTTGGAGGGCGCCTGGGTGGCTCAGTTGGTTGAGCAACTGCCTTCGACTCAGGTCATGATCCCGGACTTCCAGGATCGAGTCCTGCATTGGGCTCCCAGCTCCTTGGGCAGTCGGCTTCTCCCTCTGACCTTCTCCTCTCTCATGCTCTCTCTCACTCATTCTCTCTCAAATAAATAAATAAAATCTTTAAAAAAAAAAAGAAACTCAGTTGGAGATGAGACACCACATTCTTTGTTTATTTCTTTTTTTTTTTTTAAAGATTTTATTTATTTCAATTACTATATGTTTAATATAGAGCCTCCATCTTGCCAGCCAGGAAGGGAAACCCATTTCAGTCATTCCTGAGGCCCAGACCAGTCAGGGTAGTTCAGAAATCCTGAGGACTTATATTAAAGCACTGAGAAAGTCCCTCTGATCATTATTATCTGGGTATCTGAAATCTCAACACTCATAATTGGTGCTACTAATGATTAGTCTACTAATGATCAATTGAGCTAAGAATAGGTGGATGGGCAGGAGTCTTTGGATATACATACACTTTTAAGAGATTGATTATGTTATGGTTCCTTTCTTGATCTTGGGTGCAGTTCTAAACTAGATAAAGAATAACAGAAGTCTGGGTTGATGACTTACTGTGTGTGCAATTACATCCCAGCGGACTCTAAGCCTAGGATGGGTAGTGGTCTAGTGAGGCCAAAGAAGAGACCCAGAGAGAGCCATTGAGACATAGGTTTATTGGAGAAACTTACGTACAGGGAGTCCAGGCGCAGCAGACTGGACAAAGCATCCACAGCTGAGATCTCTGTGCATCAAGCTTCTTTAGCATAGCAACTCAAGCTAGCAACTATCCATTCCCCTGCCCCTCCTTCCTTGGCTGGCGTTTTCAAAGAGATCAAGGCCTGTCACCTAGACACTCTTTGTTATAAGGTTGCCACCCCAGGCCCCTGATCTTGAACACTGAACAACAAGTCCTTTTGCATATTCTGCTTGATGGAAATATAGAGGAAGGAAGGGATCTCTACTTTCTCAAGATAGTGATTAACAGAGGCATTCAGGGTCTGCTTGCACAAACTAGCTATCCAGTATGTAGCCTACAGTGTGGCATTCCAGTATGCAGCCTCAGCAATATAAAGGCCAGAATACACAGTTTTAAAAAGTTTGGCATGAGCTCCCATAAGCCTTAGAGATGTATTTGAAGTGTGCATGTTCTAGATAGAAATCTGACATCTGGAAATGGCCTATCAGAACATTCCAAAACCTGAAGGATTTAAAGTGCAATTAAAATAGAGAAACTTAAATATCGAAAGTACTAATGCCATGCCTATTTTCCTCAAACTATTACAGAATAATGCTTCTAAAAATATCTACATTTTAATTCAGTGAAATGCTTCCACAGAATAATTGAAATCATTCTTACAGCTCCTAAAATGGCTATAAGCAGCCAAACAAGAATTGGGCAGAGACAGCATATTGGAAATACAGTGTGATTTAGGTAACACAGAACATAAATATCTGATTTTTATTCTGCAGTTTAAACCTTTTTCAAGTTAAGTTGTTTGTTTTTGCAATAATTGTATTGTTTAAATCAGGGGCTGGTAAATGTTTTCTGTAAATGGCCAGATTGTAAATATTTTACACTTTGTGGGACACATAAAAGTCTGTCACATATTCTTTGTGTGTGTGTGTTTTAAAATATTTATTTATTTGAGAGAGAGCAAGAGTGAGAGAGCACAAGCAGAGGGAGCAGCAGAGGCAGTTGCAGAGGGAGAGGCAGAAACAGGCTCGGTCCCAGGACCTTGAAATCATGACCTGAGCTGAAGGCAAACACCTCATGGCTTTATTGACTGAGCCACCTACATGCCCCTTCTTTGTGTGTTTTTAACAATTCTTTAAAAATGTAAAAAAAAAAAATTCTTAGATCATGAGCTATATAAAAAGAGGCAAAAGGTAGATTGGCCTACTGGCTGTAATTTGTTGACCCCTGGTTGAAAACACTGCTCACTTGTTCTCAAAGTGTGATTCCTGGAGCAGGTATCTTTTTAGTGTTGTTTGGGAATTTGATAGAAATGCAAATCCTGCTCCAGACTGACTTGACCGAAACTTGGGCATTCTGTAGTTTAACAAACTCTCTACGTGATCCTGAGGCTCCCTCAATTTTCAATCCACTGATTTAGACTCAAGCAACAGCCCTTTAGCCAGGTGATATGTTAGAATTTAGAAATAGAAAGATGAATAAATTCATTTATCTGATAATAACTTATAATTTATCAAGAGATAATTTCTTGCCTAAAGAATGTAGCAGATTCAAGATTCACACTGAGAACATTAGGCACAAATCTTCATTCACTCCATGTTACCGTGCTGCCTCTCTGAGGACAAATATTTCCCTGAAGATAACTTTTCCTCAATGGTGATCAGTTTCCTAATTTCTTGTTGGGAATCCTCCTCCTCTTTTCCCATTTCTTCCTCCACTTGCCTTTCTCACAGTTGGGGACATTTGACACCGGTCTGCTTTAAGAGCCCTCTAGGTTCTGGGACCAATTCTGATTTCTGTCACCTGGAACTTAAAGAGCTGAGGCAGTTAACTGAATGGTTTTGCTTCAGGCTGTAGTTCCTTCTTACATCAATGAGCTATAGTCCTAATAACTGTGTTTCCTCTCATGCTAAAGTTCTAGTACCTATTTTCTCTTCCCATGTCACTTCCTGAATTATTTACCTTTCCATGGCCTGTGGTACCCATGTGCCCTCATCATTGCTGCTTTTCTTTTTCTTTTTTCTTTTTCTTAGTTCCCTCAGCCCTGCCCAGTCATATCAGAAAGTCTGAACATGACATTTGTAGCTGAAATCTTTGCTGAAGCTAAGGAAACAACCCTCACCACCTGTGATACATGGAGAAGGAAAACTGTACAGTCATGAAAAGTTGCAGCATTACTAGGGTTCACTGGAAGTTTGTTACCCCAGGTATATAAAATATTTTTTATATCTTATTTTTAATTTTATTTAAATTCAATTAACATATAGGATATTATTAGTTTCAGAGGTAGAGTTCAGTGATTCATCAGTTGCATATACACCCAGTGCTCATCACATTACGTGCCCCCTTAATGTCCATTGCCCAGTTACCCCGTTCTCCTACCTGCCTTCCCTCCAGAAACCCTGTTTTTTTCACCTGTAGTTAAATGTATCTTATGGTTTTTCTCCCTCTGATTTTGTCTTAATTTATCTTTCCCTCCATTCCCCTACAATCCTTTGTTTTGTTTCTTAAATTCCACATATGAGTGAAATCGCATGATCATCATCTTTCTCTGATTGACTTACTTTGCTTAGCATAATACCCTCTAGTTCCATTCATGTTTTTGTAAATGGCAAGATACCATTTTTTGGTGGCTGATTCCATTACTCTTCTTTATCCATTCATCTGTTGATGGACATCTGGGCTCGTTCCATAGCTTGGCTATTGTGGACATTGCTGCTATAAACACTGGGGTACATGTGCCCCTTTGCATCACTATGTTTGTATTCTTTTGGTAAATACCTAGTAGTGCAAATGCTGGGTCATAGGGTAGCTCTATTTTTAACTTTTGAGGCGACTCCATAGTGTTTTCCAGAGTGGCTGTACAAGTTTGCATTCCCACCAGCCATGTGTAAGAGTTCCCCTTTCTCCACATCCTTGCCAGCATTTGTTGTTTCCTGACTTGTTATTTTGTTATATAGAAGATTTAAACCAGATATGATAGGTCTCCAGCTCCCTTGTCTCCAAACATTGCTTCCTTTCCTTATTTTATCCTTTCAGCTTTCAGCCCTAAACCTAATAGAACCAATGCAGGACTTTTTTTTTTTAAATTTTTTCAATTTATTTATTTTCAGAAAAACAGTATTCATTATTTTTTCACCACACCCAGTGCTCCATGCAATCTGTGTCCTCTATAATACCCACCACCTGGTACCCCAACCTCTCACACCCCCGCCACAACAGTTCTTGACAGTTTGCAGCATGAGATTGTACAGTCTTGATCATGAGGCATGAATATTGGAACAATATCCAAATATTTCAACCATAAGACTTGCAGAGATTAGAGATGAGAACTATTACCTGAGCCAAAACACAAGAACACCTCCCTCCTCTCTCTCTCTCCCTCTCTCTCTCTTCTTCACCCTGTAAAAGCATAATCCTGTTTTGACACGTCAGTTAGGTGAGTTACTTGACGTCCAGGTACTTCCTGAAGTGAATCAGCTCAATAATGCCTTTTACTTCTATTTGAGTAACTTGAACATTTTTTTCCCCTTGGCAGGCATTTACCAGTGCTATGTAGGGGAAAAAAATAAGCAATTTCCAAAATTAATTTAAATACTTTGTAATTAATTTGATGTTATATAATAAAATAAGTAATGCATTAAACAATTGACATTCTGCTATGAATTTAAAAGGTATTTCCTAAATGATATTGGCACGGAATATCCGCATTTATGTTTCCTTTTATTAGCACTGCTGATTCATGGAAATATATGCACTCAGTATGAAGTGTGAGAGAGGGCAAAATGACATCCACTTCCAAATGCGTGTTTCCTTGAGTCGGCATGACATGATAGATGTTATTCACTGTTTTTTTAGAACCCTCTCATTTCCTACATGCCTTTTAAGGTATAATCAGCTCACCATGCTGAGTGTGAGTCAAGGGTTTCAAAATAAGAATTTTGTATAATATTGCCCCTATTTTTAAATTTTTTAATTTATTTTTTAAATCTCTTTTCAGTGGTCCAGAATTCATTGTTTATGTACCACACCCAGAATTCCATGTAATACGTGCCCTCCATAATACCCACCACCAGACTCACCCAACCTCCCACCCCTTACCCCTCCAAAACCCTCAGATTGTTTTTCAGAGTCCACAGTCTCTCATGGTTCGTTTCCCCCTCCAATTTCCCTTAACTCCCTTCTCTCCATCTCCCCATCTCCTCCATGTTATTTCTTACGCTCCACAAATAAGTGAAGCCATATGATAGTTGACTCTCTCTGCTTGACTTATTTCACTCAGCATAATCTCTTCCAGTCCCGTCCATGTTGCAACAAAAGTTGGGTATTCATCATTTCTGATGGAGGCATAATACTCCATAGTGTATATGGACCACATCTTCCTTATCCATTCATCCATTGAAGGCCATCTTGGTTCTTTCCACAGTTTGGCGACCATGGCCATTGCTGCTATAAACATTGGGGTACAGATGACCCTTCTTTTCACGACATCTGTATCTTTGGGGTAAATACCCGGTAGTGCAACTGCAGGGTCATAGGGAGGCTCTATTTTTAAATGCAAGACAACTCCTCCTATTCAGGTATTCAGCCAAAGAAATAGAGAACTGTTTCAGTAAGGGAGAAAGAGATGGCTATGATTTGGGCCTTATTAACTTGCTTCAGAACTTAACTTATGCTGTAAGATGAAGTCTACTGTCTATCTGGTACTGAATGCTAACTCATGTTCTCATCATGGAATAATGCCTAGCAAACCCACTATTCAGCCTATGATAAACTTTTCTTAGAAAACTATATTCATAAGTCAGACATTATTTAGGCCTAGAACTTAGCATATGAATATGTCCAAACATGGCTTCTGGATGGGAACTGCAGGGTCTGTGAAATCTAAAACTATTTGCCTTTTCTTAGTGATGACTACAACCATGGATTGAAGGAAAATCTCCTTGGTAAAAGAAAAAAAAGGCAGTTTGCACAGAATATCAATCAACTATTATTTTTTTTAAACTAGCTGGTTATCAAGTTAAGAAAACAAAACAATAATACCTGATATTGACAAAGCATGGAACAATCAGTACTGTCACTCACTATTGTTAGAAATACAGATTAAAAAAAACCTTTCTTTGAGAACTGTTTAATAGTATCAGCAATTCTCATGTAGAAACCCTTTGATGTGCCATTTCTATTTCTCTAATTTTTTCCTGCAGAAATACTAATTTGTGTGCTCAAAAATGTATGGACAGAGATTTCTACTGCAGTAATGTTTATAATAGTAAAAATTTTGGATACATAAATGCTCAGATAGCAGAATGGCTAAATAAACTATATAATATATCCATTCTATAATATTTGGTGTCTCATGAAAAAATAAAATGAGGTAGATCTATTATACTGATATGGACAGATGCACAAGATCATGGTTAAGTGCAAAAACAAGCTTCAGAATCCTGTGGAGCGCTGTACAATTTCCTCCCCAAACTCTTTGCTTTCTATTGTCTTCTCAGGTTCATATTTGGATCACTATACAGTTCACATTTGGAACACTTTAATGTTGTAATTCTCTGTCTCTCAGGAGAATTAAAACAGCTGATTAACTATATGTCATTCTGTGTAGGTGACTATGTTGCAGAAAAATACTAAACCCTGGCAAATTATCTCAATGAATAGGAAAAAAAAAAACCCTTCAGATGTTTTCTTTTTTGGGAATATAATTTTAAAAGTGAACTTTTTGAAGTAAAATAAATAAATTACAAAAGTAACACATGACTTTTAACCCCTCAAATGAAATCATAAGTCAGTAATATAGAGAGTTAGAAGGGAAAACACCTTTTGCCTTATCCCAAATCCAAATTCTCTCCTTAGATAACCACTTAAAACATGCTGGTTTGGAATATTCCAGATCTCTTCCCAGGCATCTACTTACACATACCTACATCTGATAACTATGTCTCTCTATAACTAAGCATCCTTTTTCCTATTTTAAACAAAAATTACATTGTGTGACAAACAATATTCTGCGGGGATTAGTAAATGCTGTCCTCAGAGAGGTCCAAATGGTTTTCACCCTCATATCACTACTCCATATTCAAATTCTTGGGAAATGATAGATAAGTGGGTCACAGGTTCTCCCCTTCCAGGAGATAGCAGACTACCTATAGTGATCATTCCACCAAGACTTTCTGAAATGATAGAGAGGTACTTGTCCAAAAGAAAATTGAAGTATCAAAAGGTGGTAAAATAAACATCAAATGGGCAACAATGACAGAAGGCTACATCTCTGTACTAGACTTGTTCAACTGACTGGGGAGAACATAAAGAAAACAAAATAGACTGTAAGAGAGAGGGGTTTCCTGGTTGGCTCAGTTGGTTAAGCATCAGACTCTTGATCTCAGCTCAGGTCTTGATCTCAGGGTCATTAGTTCCAACCCCTTACTGGGCTCCATGCGGGGCATGGAGCCTACTTAAAAAAAGAGAGGAGCATATTAAGTGTCATGGTGCAAACATGAAAAAGCAAGTACCTTTCCCTGTAAATTTAGAGAAATATTAATGTGGCTTAAGGGATGATTAAGAATTTTCTAGTTAGTGAATGGAATTCCAGGCACTGAAGCATGAAGCTAGGATAAAGTGATTATGCAGAATGTATCCCTCCTTCAAAGTCCAAATCAATTCCCATAAATTGCTTGTTATTATCTGATATTCTAACTACTCATCATGTGACTTAGAATTTCATCAAATAATATGTTACATTTATCTTAAAGCTTTTCATGTGCATGTACCATGTTTTGGTATTAAGCAGAAATAGATGTTTCATTTGTTATAAAAACTAAGATAATTTAAGAGATTAAATGTCTAGTCTATATATGATCTGATATGTTTAAGACCTGAATTGCCACTGGTGTTACTAATTTGAACTCTTCCTTTTATGGTTAATGTTACTCTGAGGTCAAGAACAGAGACCTCTCTGATTAATTTTGTAACCCTTTAATTAATATTTCACTGTCTTATGACATGATTTTGTAGAAATATTAAATTGTCAATACAGTTGGTTAGTTTGTAGTTTTTCCCAAAATTGCCAGAGGAGAAGGATTTGGTTGCTGAAAATATCAGTGTCCCAACTATAGTATGATGAATTCTATTTCAATCACCTTTCCATCTCTGACCTAAGAAAATAATATTCTGTCACCTCTGATATCCTTGAAGCTTTTGAACAACTGTGCATTGCTTGCAGAGAGGGATTTGACATCTGAAATTAAGACAGGTGAATGGAATGGAAAGAATATATACAGAAGCCCAATTTAGTTCTTCTCCCTTGACCTAATCTCAGAAAAAAGGGGTAGTGATGTTAAAAAGAGACACTAATAAATCCTACAGCTAATGGCAACATTTCCCAAGGCATAGTGCCTGAATTTTGACAGAATTTTTAAAGGGAAAAATAATAGTATCAATTATGTTTATAATTTTTAAAGTGATTTAATATTTCTGATACAAGGATAGTATATATTAGGGACTGAATGTTTGTGTCTTCTTTAGATTTATATGTTGAATCTATAACCTTTAATGTGATGGTATTTGCAGAGAGGTCTTTGAGAGGTGAATTGGTTTAGATAAGGGTATGAGAGTGAAACCCTTGAGGTGGAATGAGTGCCTGTATAATAAAAGGAAAAGACAGAAGATCTTTCTCTTTCCCCTATGTGAAGATATAGCAGGAAAGCAGCAATCTGTGATCCAGAAAAGAGCCCTCAGCAGAACCTTACTGTGCTATGACGAAGGCTATGCACTGTGATCAGGGTCTTCCAGCCTCCAGAACTATGAGATATAGATGTTTGTTGTTTATATCACCCAGTTTGTGGTATTTTGTTAAAGTAGCCAAAATGACTAAGATGTCATATTAAGGTACAAAATATAAGCTCTTTTCATATAAAGTTTATTTCAAGTCTTTGCAAATAGGGTTTGAGTAAAAATATCAGGACTTCCCATTTCAGCTCCAGTATGTAAAGAACATGGAAGTTGCCATTCCATCTTTATAATAAGAAAAAGCTGAACATATTTACAATCAATAAAATTTCTTGGAACTATCATGGAATTGAGCTATCAAGGCAAACTACTATCCTGAAATCTAGAGGGACAAGATGAATCCAAAGAGTTCTAGCCAATGTTTTCTTACCTGGAGCAAGCTACTGAAGCCATAACTGGTAACAATTAAATGGTAATTTTGACAAGTTTCTGGAGGCTGGGTGTGGACTAGTTTGAGAATGAGAAACTCCTATTGGCCACAATCTCAGGGTATCACCCCCAACTTTGGTGGTCTTAATTCTTACCATGTTTTCATGATGTATTACTCTGTTCAGGCTTCCATAACAACAGACCACAGAATGGGTATGTTATACAGCAGAAATTCATTTTCTCCTAGTTCTGGAGTCTAGAAGTCCAAGATCAAGGTTCTAGCAGGTTTGCTTCTCTTAAGGCTCTCTCTTTGGTGTGTAGATGGACTGCCTTCTTCCTGTGTCCTTACATTGACTTTTCCTCTGTGTGCATGTGCCCCTGGTATGTTTTTGTGTGTCCTAATCATCTCTTATAAGGACACAAGTCAAGATGGATTAAGGCCAACCCTAATGACTTCATTTTAACTTAATCAACTTTTTAAAGACTGTATCTCCAAACATAGTCACATTGTGAAGTACTGACTGTGAAGGATTCAACAAAGGAATTTTGAAGTGGACACTATTTGACCTATTACATATGGCAAACAACAAAGAAAATTAACCTTAAGCCCTGGCAGGAAGAGGGGGGAGAGTAACCATTTTGAGATATATCTATAACAGAAGTCTACTATGCCGAGGAAAATTTTACCTATCCCATATCCCACCTTAAGAAGGGAATTTTTCCCACTGTATCCACCCCCCACCCCGGTTTCTGGTATCAGAAGATAGGGATTGAGGCAGGAATGGTAACTAAGAAATATTTGCAGAGTTTATAGCCCAGGGACACAAGATCTCTCAATGACTGAGATTTAACCAAAAGATTATAGAATGCTTTCCTTCTCCAACATCTTACCAATACACTAATAGGGCTCCAGTATTATAACTTTGGTTTTAATGCTGAAAGAATTGCAAATTGCAGACACTCTTTTGAGGAGTACTTAGGGAAGTCAAAAGTCAGCAGAGGAGACAAAAACAAGGACAATAAAAGAATTCAAAGGCTCTGGAATCTACATCTATCTATAGGAACTTTACCATAGAGTAACTCCTGTCCATAATAACATAATACTTCACAGTAAAGGTTCTTTTGTCTCAGTTCCTATTCCAAGTACATCATGGCCACCTTTCAACATAAAAATTAAAATGTATACTAAAAGGCAAGAGAAACACAGCCTGAAGAGACAAAGCAGGCATCAGAATCAGATATGACATATAATTAGGAATTATCATATGAGAAACTTAAATTAACTGTGATTAATATGATAAGGGCTCTAATGGCAAAAGTAGATAAAATGCAAAAACAGATGTTTAATGTAAACACAGAGATGGAAACTCCAAGAAAGAATCAGCAGGAAATTATAGAAATCACAAACACTATAACAGAAATGAAGAATGCCTTTGATGCCTTATCAGTAGGTTGGACATAGGCAAGAATCTCCCCAAACTGTAATTCAATAATAAAAAGAACGAAAAGAGAAAACAGAGAACCAAGAACTCTAAGGAAATTGTCAAAGGTGTAATATATATTTAATTGAAATACTGGGAGAAAGGAACATGTGGAAATGCAAAATGGTAGACTACCTTGGAAGAAACTTCGGTGGTTTCTTACAAAGCTAAATATTATGTCCATACAAAAACCTGTGCACAAATATTTATAGCAGCTTTGTTCATAATTGCTTAAACATGGATACAACCAAGATGTTCCTTAAATGGTAGGTGGATTAAAAAACTGGTATATTCATTAAATAGGATATTATTCAGCAATAAATGAAATGAACTAGAAAGCCATAAAAAGACACGTAACAACCCTAAATGCATATTACCAAATGAAAGAAGCCCATCTTAAAAGGCTACATCCTGTATTGTAGGATCATAGACCTAATGCAAAATACGAACTTACAAAACTTTTAGAAGAAAGTTAGGAGAAAATCTAGATAACCTTGGGTTTGAAGGTCAGTTTCTAAAAACAGTTTCAGAAGCATAATCCATGAAAGAGAATACCAGTAAATTTGACTTTATTAAAATTAAAAACTTCTGCTCTGCAGAATACACTGTTAAGAATATGACAGACCAGCCACAGACAGGGAGAAAATATTTGCAAAATACATATCTGATAAAGTACTTCTTTTGAAAATATAAAAAAAATTTAAAATATCAACTATAAGAAAGTAAGCACCCCAGGTAGAATATGGGCAAATATCTGAACATACATCTCACCAATGAAGAAAAACTAATGGTAAATAAGCATATGAGAAGGTGCTCGACATCCTTTTTATCACGGAATTGGCACTTAAAATAGCAATTAGATAACAGTACAATTATGGTTTAAATTGTGACTCCTCAAAGATATGTTGAAGTTATATTCCCCACTACTTGTGATTGTGATCTTATTTAGAAATAGGATCTTTCAGATTTAATCAAGTTGAGGTCATTAGAGTTGACCCTAATCCAGTATGACTTGGTGTCCTTATAAGAAAGGAAATGTCAGGTAATCACAAACGCATACAGGGAGAATGCTATGTGGTTGCAGTGGCAGAGACTGCAGTGATGCAGCTGTAAGCCAAGGAATACCAAAGATCAAAGCTAAGAAGAGGCAAGAAAGGATACGACTCATAAACTCAGTGATCATAGCCAGCTGACACCGTCATTTCAGACTTCCAGCCTTAAGAACTCTGAGAGAATGAGTTTATGCAAACTACCCAGTTTGTGATTTGTTACAGCAACCACAGGAAACTAATACAGATACACACCTATTAGAATGGCTAAAATTCAGAAAACTGACATTACCAGTTGTTTTGTTTCCAAGTTGTTTTAATTCCAGTTAGTTAACATAGAATCTAATATTACACTAATGTTAACCAACTGGAATTAAGAACTTAAAAAATGAATTTCAGTTAACATACAGTGTAATATTAGTTTCATGTATAGAATTTAGTGATTCACCACTTACGATACAACACCCCATGCTCATCACAACAGGTGCACTCCTTAGTCCCCATCACCCATTTCTCCCAACACCTCACCCACCTCCCCTCTGGTAACCAGCAGTTTGTTCTCTAGAATTAAGACTCTGTTTTATGATTTGACTCTCTCTCTCTTTTTTCCTCCCATGTTCATCCTTTTTATTTATAAAATTCCACATTTGAAATCATATGATATTTGCCATTCTCTAACTGACTTATTTTGCTTAGCATAATACTAGCTCTATCCATGCCATTTCAAATGGCAAGATTTTATTCTTTTTTTATAGCTGAGTAATAGTGTCTCTCTCTCTCTCTCTCTCTCTCTCACACACACACACACACACACACACACACATACACACACACAAGCACATACCATATCTTCTTTATCCATTCATCAGTCAATGGACATTTGGGTTCTTTCCATAATTTGGCTATTGTTGATAATGCTGTTGTAAACATTGGGGTGGATGTACCCTTCAAATTAGTATTTTTGTGTCCTTTGGAAGTGTAATACACAAAGTATAATACCCACTAGTGCAATTCCTGGAGCATAGGGTATTTCTATTTTTAACTTTTTGTGGTACCTCCATACTGCTTTCCAGAGAGGCTGCACAACGTTCCTGCCAGCAGTGTGAGAGGGTTCCCCTTTCTCCACATCCCTGCCAACACCTGTTGTTTCCTGTGTTGTTAATTTTTTTAGCCATTCTTTTGGGTATAGGTGATATCTCATTGTAGTTTTGATTTGCATTTCACTGATTATGAGTGTTGTTGAGCATCTTTTCATGTGTCTGTTGTCTATCTGTATGTTTTCTTTGGAAAAACATCTGTTCATGTCTTCTGCCATTTTTAAGTTGGATTAATTCTTTTTTTTTTTAAAGATTTTATTTATTTATTTGACAGAGAGAAATCACAAGTAGATGGAGAGGCAGGCAGAGAGAGAGAGAGGGAAGCAGGCTCCCTACTGAGCAGAGAGCCCGATGCGGGACTCGATCCCAGGACCCTGAGATCATGACCTGAGCCCAAGGCAGCGGCTTAACCCACTGAGTCACCCAGGCGTCCCTAGTTGGATTAATTCTTTTGGGAGTGTTGAGTTGTATAAGTTTTTTACATATTTTGAATTCTAAACCTTTATTAGATATGTCATTTTCAAATATATTCTCCCATTCTGTTGTCTTTTAGTTTTGTTGATTGTTTCCTTTGCTGTGCTTGAGCTTTTTGTTTTGATGTAGTCCCAATAGTTTATTTTTGCTTTTGTTTCCTTTGCCTCAGGAGAAGGTGCTATAGCCAATGTCAAAGAGGTTACTGCCTGTGTTCTACTCTAGGATTTTGGTAAGTTCCTGTCTCATATTTTGATCTTTAATCCATTTGAATTTATTTTTGTATATGGTGTAAGAAAGTGGTCCAGTTTCATTCTTCCAAGTGTGGCTGTCCAATTTTCCCAACACCATTTGTTGAAGAGACTGTCTTTTTTCCATTGGACATTCTTTCCTGCTTTGTCAAAGATTAGTTGACCATAGAGTTTAGGGTCCATTTCTGGGTTCTCTATTCTGTTCAATTGATCTATGTGTCTATTTTTCTGCCAGTACCATTCTGTTTTGATCACTACAGCTTTGTAATATAACTTGAAATCTATAGTTATGTTGCCTCTAGCTTTGCTTTGCTTTTTCAGGATTGCTTATGATAATACCAGTTTTTAACTAAATTACATAGGAACAACAACTCTCCTTAATTGCTACTGGGAATGAAAAATGATACAGCCACGTTGAAAACAGTATGGTAGTTTCTTACAAAACTAAACATTTTCTCACCATATAATCCAGCAATTATGCTCCTAAATATTTCTCCAAGTGGTATGGAAACTTGTACTCATCCAAAAGCTAGAAAATGAATGTTCACAGTAGCTTTATTCATAATAGCCCCAAACCAGGAACAATCAAGAAGTCTTTCTTTAGGTGAATTGATAAATAATCTGTGGTTCATCCAAACGATGAACTATTATTCAGGGCCAAAAACAAGTGAGTTATCAAGCCACAGAAAGTCATGGCTGAATTTTACATGCATATTGCTAGGTGAACGAACCCAGTCTAAAAAGGCTATATACTGTGGTTCAAACTAGATGACATTGGGGAAAAGGCTAACCTAGTCTGCAGACATATATTTCCTTGCACTGTTACCTGAGGAGGACTAGAAGCAATGATAACCCTAGCAGCAATTAGCATACCTAATGCCCTGTTCCTGGTTTCAAATGCTATTGTCTAATAAAAGGGCTCCTTGGAGAAATGGCTCATTCTAGGACTAGAGGAGGAAGTACACAAAATGAATCTGGATCATCTTCTGGTTGCCAGAAAGTAAGTGTTTAAGACACACCACAATGCTGGGGTTATATTCAAGAAACAGAGAAGAAAACTGAAGACCTTTCAATGACCAAAGCTGAAATCTTTGACGATCAAATTTGGATTATAACCAAACATGCACAATAAATACCCATGACTTCATATTGGTATAAATGGTTGAATAAGTAAATAAATGAAGTGAATATGCAAATCTCCCAAGCAGAATAATTCCAACAGATTTATGTAGATCTTCTGTCCTCAAGAAAATGAGGCATAGTTCCCCACTTCCTAACTGTGAACTATGCATAGTGACTTACTTCCAAAGAGGACAGTATGGAAAGGGAAAAAAAGAGTGACTTTATAGTGGAGAATCCTGAAAAACACTATGTAATCAGGTGATCAAAGTCGACATTAGCAGTAGTAAGTACTGCAGATACGATGTAATGAGAATAGCTCCTTACCTCTCTGATCTTCCAAAAACACATAATCCCAGTCAAGTAGTCAGGAAATATATCAGACAAATCTCAGTAGAGTGTCATTGTACAAAGTGACTACTGTTCAAAACTGTCAAGGTCATCAAAAACAAAGAAGGTCTGGGAAACTGTCAGAGCAAGATGAGCCTAAGGAGATATGATCTCTAAATGTAATGTGGTATCCCAGAGGGGATTCTGGAACAGAAAAGGGTAATTAGTTAAAAACTAAGGATATCTGAGTAAGGTATGGATTTTAATTAATAAAATGATTCAGTATTGGTTCATTAGTTATAGCAAATGAACCATACTAACAAAATATGTTAATAGCAGGGGTAAGTGGCTGTGGGGTGTTTGGGAACTCTGTACTATCTTTGCAGTTTTTTTGTAAATCTAAAATTGTCCTAAAGTAAAGATCTTCTTCTAAAAAAAAAAGTATATCACACCAGAGTGGCAAGTTTAGAAAACTTAAAAATATCAATGGGAACAACATATATATGGCATCATCTCTAGAAGCCTTCTATTAACTCCACTTTTTCTCCACTAAGGCTAAACTAGATGTTTTTCTGTATAGTTGTATATTTCCCAGTAGTTATTTCTTTCATGAGATCATGCATGACAGTAAATGTATTACTTGATTCTAAGCTAATCAAAGGCATGGATTGTCTTAGTTATTTTTGTATCCCTGTCATTTACCATAGTGCTTGGCACATAGTATGTCTTTCATAAATGTTTACTAATATATAAATAAATGAGAAGAACTATGATTCTCCTATAATAATTAAGACAACTTGATTCTTAAATTTGTCTAAATCGTTAGCATTCATAATATATACAGTACATACAATAAGTGGTGGCATTCAGAAGGGTTCTATAGCTAATAAAAATGAAAGTTCAAATAATTGTTGCTCAGTTGCTTTTTTATTAAAAGATTTTATTTATTTATTTATTTGACAGAGATCACAAATAGGCAGAGAGGCAGGCAGAGGGGTGGGGAGGCAGGCTCCCTGCTGAGCAGAGAGCCTGATGTGGGGCTCGATCCCAGGACCCTGAGACCATGACCTGAGCCAAAAGCAGAAACTTAACCCATTGAGCCACCCAGGCACCCCTCTCCATTGCTTTTTATTGAAGAATTTTGATTATCCTCTTTGAGATCTTTCTCTCCACACTCTTCCACAAAAGCAAGGGGATATAGACATCCAGTCACTTGTTAAGGAAGAGAGGCCACTGAGGCTATCAAGGATTGCAACAAGACTCTTGACCCATTGCTATTTACAATCAACAAAAAGTTGATTTTAAACCTTGGTTTAAAATCAACTTCCTCTCTTTGGAATAGTTGTTCATTATCTTTTATTTATAAACCATGCCACTTAAAAAATATTTCAAATAAAATTATGGGTCTGTTCTTTTGAGATAATAGAGAACTAAATTTTCTAAACCATGACCTTTAGAAAGGTCTTTCTGTGCCATCAGCTTGTAATATTTAATTTGCTTTCAGCTTTGTACAGGGTCTCTCAAAACAAAAATCAAATCACTGTTATTACTATTCCTGTAAGTTTTGTTTTGATTTAGGCTTTTGATCTTGTTATTAAGCATTACTGATTATGTAGTCTCTTTATTGTACACTAGTCATTAATAGGCTACATTGTTGGGTGAGTACTAATTTTGGCAAGTGAGCAACAGATATTTTGTTTTAAAATAAATTGTTAAAGGGAACAGAGCAGAATAGTCACTTTCAAATTTTTTTCCTACATGATATCTTATAAGCAGAACTCATGTCTTCTTCATTAAGTAAATATTAAATGTCATATGGAGTATTGTCTGGTTGCCTAGCACTGTGCTTTATAAGGTTGGTAATACAGAAGCTTTAAAGAGAACCATAAAATTGTTTTAACTGTTTATTAAGCATAATAAAGGATTTTTTTATTAATTAACTTTATTCAGTTATACAATACATGATCGTGGTAAAAAATTGAAACAGTGAAGAAGGGTGGGTGGTGAAATGTCAGTCTCCCTTCTTGCTTTCCTGATACTGCCATCCTCCCTTCCTGGAGACAAATGCTAATCAGTGTCTTGCATATCCTTCTAGAAATCTTCTATGTATACACACACAGTTTCTACCATAAAAATAGAACCGTATTATACATACTTTTCTACATTTAATTTTGCTTTTTTTTTTTTTTTTGCTTTCTAAATCAGTATTTAGGTGTTTACTTTATTCTTTTAAATGGACCTATTCTGAGATTCTAAGAATATTACATTTATGACAAATGCATTTCTATGACATATAAAATGAGATTTTTGTTCTAAACCAGACACACTGTGGAAAACTTATGTTTTGTTTATTCTCCTTAACAAATATAGCTCTTTACTATAACATGGGAGGAGACTTATAAAAATCTCTTGAAATTCTTTGTGTAGATTAATATTTATATATATTATTTATTAAACACCCTTTATTGCCAGAACTCATGCTAGTTACTTAATACATATTATATTTAGTGGTCAGAAGAGGCATTATGACCAAGAAAATTTGGGTTTCATTTCCCAAGGGGCTTAATAGCTATATAATTTGGGGTATTACTGCCTCTATTTCCTAATCTTTAAGGTGAAAATAATGTTACATATTCAAGTGGGTGTATGTACTAATTAAATGATACACCTGTAGAAATGTAACTACCTTGAGGGTTGTAAGTTCCATGCAGGGTTACTAAATAATAGCAGACTATGTATTTAGCACATTACTCATAGCTCGTTTGATTAATAATGTGAGTCACTAATTATGCTAGAACTTAGATATATGATGGAATATTCTGGCCATTTGAAATTAATTTATATTTTACCAGTTGTATGTGCGTATAGGTTTTTTTAAAATTTTCAGCATAACAGTATTCATTGTTTTTGCACCACACCCAGTGCTCCATGCAATCCGTGCCCTTTCTAATACCCACCACCTGGTTCCCCCAACCTCCCACCCCCCGCCCCTTCAGACCCTTCAGATTGTTTTTCAGAGTCCATAGTCTCTCATGATTCACCTCCCCTTTCAATTTCCCTCAACTCCCTTCTCCTCTCTAACTCTCCATGTCCTCCATGCTATTTGTTATGCTCCACAAATAAGTGAAACCATATGATACTTGACTCTCTCTGCTTGACTTATTTCACTCAGCATAATCTCTTACAGTCTCATCCATGTTGCTACAAAAGTTGGGTATTCGTCCTTTCTGATGTGTATATGGACCACATCTTCCTTATCCATTCATCCGTTGAAGGGCATCTTGGTTCTTTCCACAGTTTGGTGACCGTGGCCATTGCTGCTATAAACATTGGGGTACAGATGGCCCTTCTTTTCACGACATCTGTATCTTTGGGGTAAATACCCAGTAGTGCAATCATGCCTGTAGTTTTTAAAAACAGAATACAAAATGCTTGTAGTAAGAATTTATCTCTGTCTATCCCATCCTTCCCTGTCTCTTAGTTCTGCTTTTGAGAGGCAATCAATTCAACACTGTAGATGTTTTAGCTCATATTAACTGCCATATATGCAAATAATATACATGCATTGCTCTTTTTGGATACATCAGTTTCAGACATTATCTGCTGACTATTGAAAACACATTATGACTTTTTTAAAAAGTATTTTATTTATTTATTTGACAGACAGAGATCACAAGTAGGCAGAGAAGCAGGCAGAGAGAGAGGAAGGGAAGAAGGCCCCCTGCTGAGCAGAGCCACCCAGGCTCCCTGCATTATGACCTTTTTATACTACATTTCTCCCCCCTTTTCCAAGCCAGTTTCTGCATGTGGATGTATCACTTTTTATTGTTGTTGCTGTTAAATCAATATTCAACAGTTGCATCAATGACATAAATACTGCTCATTGATGGTCCATATTTTGAACTATAATTATGTTTTCTTTTTCTTAAAACATTTCATTTGTCCTTGATCTCCACTATAGGATTGGCTTTTAAGAACCTGTTGCTCCTGGGGCTCCTGGGTGGCTCAGTGGGTTAAGCCTCTGCCTTCTGCTCAGGTCATGATCTCAGGGTCCTGGGATCAAGCTCCGCATTGGGCTCTCTGCTCAGTGGGGAGCCTGCTTCCCTCTCTCTCTCTGCCTGCCTCTCTGCCTACTTGTGATCCCTGTCTGTCAAATAAATAAATAAAATCTTAAAAAAAAAAAAAAAAAGAACCTGATGCTCCATTTTTCTCCACATAAACCTGTTGGTGTAAAACACCTATTAAAAGTATCTCCAAGTGTTCCAAAAACATCATATAACCCATAAACTTCCATTAAAAAAAAAAAAAACAAACAAACTTAGCTTCCTCCCAGAGGTTTCAGTTCCCTCTTTCCTGACCAGGCTTAGTTGTCCTATGCCTGCTTCAAAAACTGTTATTCTAAGACTTCCCTTCACCATTCCCTAGGCTTGGATCTCCTATATCTAGAGTCCTATGTCTTCCTGTCTTAGTTTCTTCTTTTCTATCCCCCAGTACTTTTCTCAATTAGAGTTCACAGTGTGCAAAATTTTTTTTTAAAAAGATTTTATTTATTTATTTGACAGAGAGAGATCACAAGGAGGCAGAGAGGCAGGCAGAGAGAGAGGAGGAAGCAGGCTCCCTGCTGAGCAGAGAGCCCGATGCGGGACTCGATCCCAGGACCCTGAGATCATGACCTGAGCCGAAGGCAGCGGCTTAACCCACTGAGCCACCCAGACGCCCCAACAGTGTGCAAAATTTTGAGTCTTCCCAGGTCTAGAAGCATTTATCTTCCATTTGATTGATCACTGGATTGGTATAGGATGCAAAGTTGAAAATATTTAGTGTCTGAAAGTCTTCTTACTGGCTGTTCAGTGTCTTCAGAAAAGAATTTTTCAATTACCTGATTAAGGATATCTATGCCTGACTGCCTATATGCTGGGGTCAAGGTGGAAGATGATGGCACAGATATAATAGCTTAACTTTTACTTAATTTCCCTTTAGGTCTGTGTTACATTCAAGTTTTCTTTCTACTTGGCACCCCCAGGTTGAGAGACTCTCGGATTTATTAAGATTTAATTTATTTATTTGACAGACAGAGGTCACAAGTAGGCAGAGAGGCAGGCAGAGAGAGAGGGGGAAGCCGGCTCCCCGCTGAGCAGAGACCCAATGTGGGGCTCTATCCCAGGACCTGGGATCATGACCTGAGCCAAAGGCAGAGGCTTTAACACACTGAGCCAACCCAGGTGCCCCAAGAGACTCTCAGATTTAATTTCACTCAGAAGTTGGAGGTCACCTACCTGACAGGTTAGGAGAGGAACTAATTTCTGATATTATCCATACAACTTACTTCTCCTTTTTGTATTACCTAAGAACTGTATCCCTAAAAACTGAGGCCCACAGGAGTCCTACAGGGTAAATTGTTCTGTTTTCATCAGTGCCCTCCTCTTTTGACACATTCTAGCTTCCTCTGTGCTTTTTTTTTTAAGATTTTATTTATTTATCTAAGAGAGGGAGAGACAGAGAGAAGAAGCAGAGGGTGAGGGGCAGAGGGAGAGGGAGAAGCAGACTCCCCACTGAGTAGGGAGCCCAATGTGGGGCTCAGACCCAGGACCCAGGGATCATGACCTGAGCTGAAGGCAGATGCTTAACTGACTGAGCCATCTAGGCACCGCACTTCCTCTGTCCTTGTAAATTAACTCTTAGGCCCCTATCTTTGAAAAGAATTTAAATCTCTCATCTGTTGTCTTTGTGTGTGTGTGTGTGTGTGAAATATTTATGGGCTTATACCTTACAGTCCGTGGTAGGCAGAATAATAACCTCCCAAAAATATCCACATCTACTCCCAGCAACCTGTGTCTTTAGGTCACTTTCCATATTAAAAGGGATCTTGCAGATGGGATTGAATTAAGGATCTTGAGCTTGGGACATTGCAGCGGGTTATCTAAGTGAGCTCAATGTAATCACAGTGGTCTTTATATAAGGGCAGTAGGACGATCAGTCTTGACTAGTAAGAGATAGGAGGGTGGAAGCAAGAGGATAGAATAATGTAATGAAGGGGCCATGAGCCAAATAATACAGACCTCCTCTAGAAGCTGAAAAAGTCTAAAGTATTCTTACCTGAAGCCTCCGGAAGTGTTAACACAGCCATGGATAACACCTTGACTTTAGGTTTCTGACTTCTAGAATTCTAGCCAAATAAAGTTGTGTTGCTTTAAGCCACTAAACTTATGGTAATTTCTTATAGCATCAGTAGGAAGCAAATAAAGATTTTGGCGCCCACTGTGGGATTCTGTAACAAATATTTAAAAATGTGGAAGTAGGTTTGGAACTGAGTAATTGGCAGAGGAGGGAAGAATAAGAAAAGCCTCCTTTGCCTTGAATAGACTTTTAGAAATATGGACATTAAAGGTGTTGCTGGTGAGGACTCAGAAGGAAAGGAGAAGCATGATAGAGAAAACTTACATTGTCTGAGAGAAGACCTAAGTTGTCATAAAGAGACTTCTAGTAGAAATATAGATGTTAATAAAGGTGCTACTGCTAAGGGCTTAGAAGGAAATGATGAACATGTTATTGGAAACTGGAAGAACGGGGACCTTTGTTATATCATTGCAGAAAGATTTGCTGAATTGTGACATACAGTTGCATGGAAGGTGAAACTTGTAAACAATAAATTTGGATATAGTCAAGATTTCCAGGCCAAGTGTTGAAAGTAAAGCCTAGTTTCTTCTTGCTTCCTATAATAAAATGCGAACCAAAGATTAAGGGAAGAACTATTATGCAAAATGGAACCAGACTTGATGATTTGTGAAATTCCCAGCCTATCCAGATTATAAAAGATGCTAAAAGAAGGAGATTCCCTGCCAGAAATTGTACTCTGGAGAGAATATGAAGGCTGTGGCTAGACACCTTTTTGCTAGTGCCTCCAAAGGCACAAGAGAACAGAGTATTTACTCAGAGGGCTCTTTGAAGAGATTAGTCAGGTGATTCATGAATCTGGTCAGCCATCTCAGCAGGAGTCAAAAATAGATATGGGATTATCTAGGAAAGACCTTTGGAGAGGCCTCTTCTCTAACAGAGTAAATCCTCCCTGTTTTCAGTCTCTGGTCACTGATTCTTTCTTTTTTTAAATTACTGAACTATAATTGACATACAATGTTATGCTGGTTTCAGATGTATAATTTATTTGACAATTCTATGCATTACTCAATGCTGACTACAAAAAATGTAGTCAGCAAACAATATTACTATAATATTGTTGACTCTATTCCCTATGCTATGCTTTTCATACTCATGAGTACTTTATTTTATAACTGGAAGTTTGTACCTCTTAGTTCCCTTCATCTATTTTACCCGTCTCCTCACCAACTTCCCTTCTGGCAACCACAAGTTTGTTCTCTGTATTTAAGAGTCTGTTTTTGTTTTTGTTTTTGTTTTTTAGATTAGACATGTAAGTGAAATCATATGGTATTTGTCTTCCTCTGACTTATTTCACTTAGCATTGTACCCTCTAGGCTCTAGGTTTATCCATGTTGTCACAAATGGTAAGATTTTATTCTTTTTATGGCCGAGTAGTATTCCATTGTATGTATATGGCACATCTTACTTATCCATTCATCTATTGATAGACACTTGGATTCCTTCCATATCTTGGCTATTGTTAATAATGTTGCCATAAATGTAAGGGTGCATATATCTTTTCAAATTCATGTTTTTGTTTCCTTTGGGTAAATATGGAAATGGAATTATTGATCATATGGTATTTCTGTTTCTATTTCTTATTTTTTGAGAAAGTTTCATACTGTTTTCCACAGTGGTTGTACCAATTTATATTCCTGCCAACAGTGCAGGATCTCCACCTCCTTACCAGACTTGTTATTTCTTATCTTTTTGATACTAGCCATTCTGTCTGGTGTAAGATGGTATTTCATTATGGTTTTGATTTGCATTTCCCAGTGATGTTGAACCTCTTTTCATGTGTCTGTTGGCCATCTTTATGTCTTCTTTGGAAAAATGTTTAGGTCCTCTGCCCATTTTTTAATCATATTGCTTTTTCATGTTGAGTTGTGTAAGTTTTTAATATATTTTGAATATTAACCCCTTATCAGATTTATCATTCATAAATATCCTCTCCCGATCAGTAGGTTGCCTTTTTGTTTTGTTGATGGTTTCTTTGTTGTGCAAAAGCTTTTTTATTTTCATGTAGTCCCAATAGTTTATTTTTGCTTCTGCTTCCCCTGCCTGAGGATACATACCCATAAGTGGAGTGAATCCCCTTGACGTACATCAGAGACTTTTTGTGATTTTTTGTGAATGTTATATCAGAAGAAATATTGCCATCTGTACTGAAAGGGACAGGGAGAAGATGAATTGAAAGACAGTTAGCAGTCTCCCCAAAATCTATAGGCAAAGAGCATAGTGGTAAAACTGCTTAGAGGCAAACGCATGCTATGATTCATAAAAAAAGAAGGATGATTCCAAAGCCCAAGCCGAGGGCCCTGAGGATAGAGCTATAGGCTCAGAAGGAGGAACCAGGACTCACAGAGGATTAATTCCCAGGCCTCAAAATCTAGTGTAGTCTGCCCAGTTGGATTTTAAATTTTCTTGAGACCAGTGACTCCTTTTTTCCTTTCATTTTTTCCCATTTTGAATGGAAAGGTACATAACTGTTATCCTATGTCTGTTCCATTATTGTATTTTGGAATCAGATGACCTGTTCCCTTAGTTTCAGAGATTCACAGATGAAGAGTAATTTTGCACCAGGATGGATTATTCTGATAGCCTTACTCATAACAAATTAGGTGATTTAGATGATGATATTTGTGATTTTTAATATCATGAAGACAGTTGGATGAGATTTTGGACTTCAGTTGATACTGTAATAAGTAAAAAATTTGTGGGCCTTGATATAAGACATATACACTTTATATGTAAGTTAGATACGAATCTTCAGGGCCCAGAGGGAGGACTGTGGTAGGCTGAATAATGGGCCTCCAAAGATGTCCATGTGAACATGTGAATATGTTACCTTACATAGTAAAACAGACTTTGCAATTGTAATTATATTTAGGAAATTATAACACAGGAATAATAACCCAGGAAATTATCCTGGGTTATTCAGGTGGATCCAATGTAATCACAAGAGTCCCTATAAAGGGGAGGAAGGAGGATCAGATGCATTACTAATATATGTGAGGATGGAAAAAATAGGTTGAAATGAAATGAAGAAAAAGCCATGAGCCAAGGAATGCAGATAGCTTTTAGAAGATGAAAAAGGTAAATAAGAAGATTCTTCTGTGAAGCCTTCAGAAGTAATGTTGCTGACACCTAGATTTTAGAGTTTGCACCTCCAGTACTATAAGATAATAAACTTGAATTATAGTAAACCACAAAATTTGTAGTAAATTGTTATAGCAGCAAAAGGAAAGTAGTAAATATTTTAACACATTTTAATGGAATTTTGTGAAGGATTAGAGAAAAGTTGTATTTGTGTTTAATATCTCATATTTTAACTAGGATTATTTATGTTATTACTACTAAAAAATATTTAAGGGGCGCCTGGGTGGCTCAGTTGGTTAAGTGTCTGATTTCAGCTCAGGTCATGATCCAAGGGTCCTGGGATTGAGCCCTTTGTCTGGCTTGCTGCTTGGTGGGGAGTCTGCTTCTACTTCTCTCTCTGCCCCTCCCAACCCCCACTTGTGCTCACTCTCTCTCAAATAAATAAATAAAATCTCTAAAAATATTTAAAATATTTTCTTTTTGATAAAACCCTACCTGCCCTTTATAATCTAGCTAATGTCTCACCACATCTGTGAAAACCTTTTTTTTAAACTTCTTTAACACGCAGTGGCTTATCTTTTTTGAACCTTTGTAGTATTTACTTCTTATTTTTATACTTGATCATGTATGGTATTATCTTAGTGTCTAAAGACTTCATATATTAATTCCTTAACCATTATCAACATATTTTACCTATATTAATATTTCTTAGTGCCAGGCACCATGTTAAGTGTTAAGATGCAAGATTCAAAGAAGAATCAGAGACAAATCTTACCCTGAAAAGAACACATAATGTCCACTGTTCTCATTTTCTATTAACTTGTAAGTCTGTTACTAGACTATAGACACCCTGAAGACAGGGCATTTTACATTCCTCTACTATGCTCAACATGATATTAGAACCTTAGTAAAAATTTATTCATGAAAGAAAGAGAGGAAGAAAAAAGGGAAAGGAAAGAAAATACTGTAACTTCTAGGATGGGATAGAATTCTTTCTCCTTCCCACAATCAAAATGCCATCTAAATACTATTTTCTAGGATAGGATAATCTATTAAAATAGTTTATTTTCTTTGTGGGAGACTCTAAACAATAACAAAATTAGCCTAAAATCTACTGTGTAGATTAAATTAGAATGAGTCTCCTTGATTCTTGATCTGTGTGTTAAAATTAAAACATTTGCAGCCATTTTGTACTCATGGTAATTTAGAATTTTTGATTTGGCCTTTTATAATAAAGGTGATGTGTTTAAAGTCAAATTGCCTAAAATATATTTTATGTTTCCTCCCTTAACCTTTAAGAAATTTAGTTAGGCTATTAGTGCCTGTAATTAATGAAGTTAGTGATTTTAGCACTAGTGCAGCAGAATTTCTAAGAAGATGCCTCATACCTATCCAGTTGAGGGGGGGAAAACATGTTTTAATTTTCAGTACATGCCTTTGGTTCCCATGGAAACAGTTCAGGTAAAAGAAGTTTGAAATGTTACATATTATTTAATATCTTATATAAATATTGCCAGAAGATATATCATATCTATTCAGGTGTGAAGTATCATGGGAGTTAAGCAGAGGAATATATAAATTAGAACTCATTGTGGTCTATTGCTGTTGACATTGCTGGCCTGGAAGGAACTTCAATAAGAATCTCAAGGACTATCTTGAAAAAATAATCAATACCTTCAGTAGGAAGGTACTGATTTTGTTAGTGAGCATTCTTAAAATAACACCATACTTTTCTATTTTGCAGAGAAAGATTTCAGAACTTGAATTTAGCTTAGGTTTTGGGAAGATATCAATTTCAAATTTATTTACATTTATTCACTTAGATTTATGTGCAGACCATTAAAACTGGATGGATCCCAAATAAAAGAGGGTATTGGCTTTGCATTATAATGTAAAGTTTCAAAATGTGAACTATTCCAGTGAATAAGTTTTTCACTTTCAAGCAGTTCCATATGGTATCGGCCAATCTCAGCTATTGAGCCTAAACATCTAGTTGGTTCAGATCACTAAGAATTCTCATTTTTTGACCCTACAAATCTTTTATATTATAATAACACTGCTGGAGGGAATTTTGGAAGATACTCAAACATTTTCTTTCATATTGGGTTTTTCAAAAGTCTTAGAACATTGAGGAAGTTGGACATGATGAAATCTATATGTCACACTTTTTTTCTGTAGCATCTTTATATTGAGCATCACATGCAACTTCTAGTTCTGGCTGCTACACATCAGCTTGACCATTCCCTAATGCATTACTTCCTGTGGAATCTTACCCAGACTGCTTAGCCTCAGAATGTGAAAGGCTAAGTCAGGAATGGCACCCCGCACCCCACTTTCCAGTAGTACCTTAAACTGTTATGTTTGCTTCTTTGTATGTCAGTCTTGTTACACTGCAAACTCCCTCAAGCTGGGGGTCACATCTTACTGGTTTTTAATGTATCCTTGTCTAGCCTTTCTGAGATGGAACTTGATAAATTAATATTAAATTAATAAATCTAGTCTGAAATATGCTTTGCTTAGAGAAATATATTCTTGTATTTAACAATGTATATACTGGATAATTATTCTAAATAATTCATGAAATAATTCTTTGCATATATTTGAGTGTGTGGCACATGCTAAATTCCCAAACAGCAAATTAGCCTCTTGCTACCCACACAAAAATGCCTATGTGGCTTTTCTGTGAGAATGATATTTGACTTGGCTTTCAAACAGCTCAGAATTTAAGAGATAACTGGTAGATTATTACTTTCTTAAAAATCCATGTAATTGGGTGCCTGGGTGGCTCAGTGGGTTAAGCTGCTGCCTTCGGCTCAGGTCATGATCTTAGGGTCCTGGGATCTAGTTCCGCATCCGGCTCTCTGCTCAGCAGGGAGTGTGCTTCCTCCTCTCTCTCTCTCTCTGCCTGCCTCTCTGCCTACTTGTGATCTCTCTCTGTCAAATAGATAAATAAAATTTTTAAAAAATAGTTTAAAAAATCCATGTGATTGCATTGTCTAAGAAAGAGATAATTGCAAGAGATCTCCTTAAGTAAATATTGCCAAGTTTTTTTTTTCCAATATAAAACACTGTGATTTGCAAGTGAAGTGGTATTGCTGACAAGATCTAATGGTACCCAGGACCCTTGATACTCTCTGACTCACTGCCTGACCTTGTCAGTAAACTTTTTGTGCCTGTCAGTGTAGCAGTAAAACTAAAAAAAAAAGAAACAAAAAACAAAACAAAAATAAAAGACAGTCTCCCCTAGAAAAGACTCTTTACTGAGCTGTTCTGAGAAGTATATATCTTAAAAATCGGAGTAATTGTAAAGAAAATGCCATAAGGAATACTGTTGATCTCAGTAGCAAAAATTGCCCAAATATATACTGAAATCCTTGAAACAAGAATTTTTAAAACATTCTCTTTTTAAAGATTTTATTTATTTATTTGACACAGAGACAGAGATCACAAATAGGCAGAGAGGCAGGTAGAAAGAGGGGGGATGCAGGCTTCCTGCTGAGCAGAGAGCCAGATGTGGGGCTTGATCCCAGGACTATGAGACCATGACCCCAGCAAAGGCAGAGGCTCAACCCACTGAGTGACCCAGGCGCCCCTAAAACATTCTTGACTCACCTGTCTTCCTACCCCATTCCCTTAGAGTGTGGACTCATGAAATAGTTTATTGACACTGACTAAAGTCAGTTGAGTGATAAAATAGTATATGGTATCTAAACTATGCTCTCATATGCAGATTCAGTACAGTTCCTTTTATGTATAATTTAAATCTCTCTATGATCTTACACTTTATTGAACAAGACCTTACCAATTTCCAAATTCCTTACCAAATTTCTTACCAATCTTTCCATGAAGGTGGAATGGATATTTTACTATAATTACTGATCAGCTTTTTGATTACTATTTACTTCATTTGAATAAACTATTCTTCACTATATTGTAAATATAAAAGGGGCAAGAAATAGCCAAGGCAAGTAGGGTGGGGTCCATGCAGTTCAGTCTTAGTTATAATTTCTGCTTAATTTGATCACACTCAGCTGTGTTCTTGACTTGCCTCACTTCTGTGGCTATAAAAATGCAAATGCTCTGCTATCTCTTCCTTTTCCTGTCTGCTCTTCTCCAATATCTTACCTGTACATATGCCTAATTTCACTAATCTGACACATTCTATTTCTACTAGCTAAAGTGATGTATTTTCCTTATCCTATGCTAGATATATCTGTTCTGCTTGGAAAACCTGTCTAATTGTCTAACAACCATTAAATCAATTCTATGCTCTGGTGAGACTGTCTCAACTAGGCACTATAAGGAGGGTATTCAATACTGTTTCCAACGTCACCACACTCCTCACAAAGCAGCATCCAATGTTTTATATCTCTCCCACTTTGGCATACCATTCAGTTGAAACTGCCTTATTCTGGAGAAATCTGAGTATCATTCTTCTGCATGTTGCTGTCCAGTTTTCCCAACACCATTTGTTGAAGAGACTATCTTCTTTCTTACACAGAACACAAAAATAAATTCAAAATGGATGAAAGACCTAAATATGAGATAGGAATCCATCAGAATCCTAGAGAACACAGGCAGCAACCTCTTTGACCTCAGCCACAGCAACTTCTTCCTAGACACATCGCCAGAGGCAAGGGAAACAAAAACAAAATGAACTATTGGGACTTCATCAAGATTAAAAGCTTCTGTTGAGTGAAGAAAACAAACCAGAAAACTAAAAGGAAGCCTACAGAATGACAGAAGATATTTGTAAATGATATAACCAATAAGGGGTGAGTATCCAAAATCTATGAAGAACTTCTCAAACTCAACACCTGAAGAACAAATAATCCAGTTAAGAAATAGGGAGAAGGGGGTGGGATTATGGACATTGGGGAGGGTATGTGCTTTGGTGAGTGCTGTGAAGTGTGTAAACCTGGTGATTCACAGACCTGTACCCCTGGGGATAAAAATATATGTTTATAAAAAATAAAATTAAAAAGAAAATAAAAGGAAAACAAAGCTGCAAAAAAAAAAAAAAAGAAAGAAAAAAAAAGAAACAGACAGAAGGCGTGAACAGACATTTCTGCAAAGAAGACATCCATTTGGCCAACAGACACATGAAAAAGTGCTCAATGTCACTCATCACCAGGGAAATAGAAATTAAAATGATGGCAAATCAAAATCAAAACTACCTCATACCTGTCACAATGGCTAAAATTAACAACACAGGAAGCAACAAATGTTGGTGAGGATGCAGAGAAAGGGGAACCCTCTTGTACTGTTGATGGAATATAAACTGGTAGAGCCACTCTGGAGAACAGTATGGGGTTTCCTTGAAAAGTTAAAAATAGAACTACCTTATGATCCAGCAATTACACTATTAGGAATTTACCCAAAGGATACAAAAATACAGATTCAAATCGGTACCTGCACCCCGATCTTTATAGCAGCATTAACAACAATAGCTGAACTATGAAAAGAGCCCAATGTCCATTGACTGATGAATGGATAAAGAAGATGTGGTTTTTATATATACGCAATGGAATACTACTCAGCCATCAAAAGGGATGAAATCTTCCCATTTGCAATGATATAGATGGACTTAGAGTGTATTATGCTAAACAAAATAAGTCAGAGAGAGAAAAATACCATATGATTTCACTCATATGTGGAACATAAAAAGGAAAATGGATGGGCATTTGGGAGTGGGGGAAGAGAGGGAAACAAACCATAAGAGACTCTATAAACGATAGAGAGCAAAAGTGAGGGAAGGAGGTGGGTGGGGGAAGGACTTCATGAGTATTAAGGGAGAGACTTGTTCTCATGAGCACTGGGTATTGTATATAAGTGATGAATCACTGAATTCTACTCCTGAAACCAATATTGCTCTTTATGTTCACTAAATAGAATTTAAATAAAAATTTAAAAAAGAAATCTAAGTATCATTGCATTTCTCATAGGTTATACTATAGACAGTTTTTGTTAACCTTACAAATGTTTTTAATAAAATGAATTGTCTCAGCTCTCATTGATTAAAATTTAGTTTAGTTGGCATGATAAAATATCTTTGATGTGAACATTCTGATGGTTATCTCACACTGTTCATAATTTGGAGGTAAGATTATTCACATATAGAGGTAGATTTTTAAAGTCATTATTGTTTAAAAACCAAAGTTGGCTGTAGCTCTATTATACATTCTGAAGATAAACTAAGTGTGATTGAATAATGGAGGCTTTTCTTTCTTTAGGGAGTACGTCATGTTTGTTCAATTTTAAAGTGTTCTTTTTGATGTAGAATAAAATTGAGAAATAAATTACCCAGAAAAAACACTAAGTATACCATTAGGTTATTCCAGGAATATTTTAACTCCAAAAAATGAGTCGCAAAAGTTCACAGTAAAAGTATGATTAACACAAGGTATGTTTTAACACCATGTGCATTTATTTTAAAGGGTAAGTCATTTTATATCAAATGGCAAATATAGTCACCAAAATGAAATCTATCCATTAATGAACATTTAGTAAAAAGAAATTTAAGTACAGAAAATATTTTCCATCTATTTCAGAGTTTCTATGTCTTATAAATCATTTCAACAAAAATCTACAGATATAATTCAAAGTAACTATAATTTAACCAAAGTATTTGAATTAAAATACAGTATTTTAACCATCAAAACATAATATTATGGTATAATTAGATTTTCTCATATTGCTAGAGTCAGGAGGCATATTTTGTTTATTTTAGTATATCCTAAATCACTTAGTGCAGCTAAATAAAATTGATTTAATGAAGTAATTCTCTTCCTTTTTCCTGTTAATTTTCTTTCTTGGTTTTGAAATTCAAAGGTCATCCTAAATGAGAAAAAATATAATGGCTTGGCAAACCCATTAAAATTCATCCTTTTCCTCTGAATAGTTTTGCTGAATTAATTAATCTATTCATTGATCAAACATATATTGAGTGGAAACTATGTGTTACAATATGCCAGGCACCATGCAGGAACTGGCAAAGATGAATAAAACACAAGACTTCTCAAAATACAAGCTAGTGTGGAAGTCACATAATCAGATAATTAAAATATAACAAAAAATAATTTATGCATAACCAATATGATCTATTTTTATCAACTTTGGGTACAGATCAATCAAATCTCTCTTCTAAGTATCTATCATCTGATGTTAGCAGAAATTCCATAGTTTCTTCTTTAATCCCTGCCCATCCCTCTTGCTTTCATCTTAAAACCCAATAACCCGGGATAGTTATTCAGTACAAAGAGATCATTTTTGCTTCTAAATATTAGGAAGAGAGAGAACTGAGAAAAGGTATTTTAAGGCTATCAAGGTTTTCACTTTTGTTATTGCCACAGTGACCTGAATTTCCTGGATTTTATGGTTGAAGTCTTATTCTTTTGGTGCGTACTTACATGTTCAGCTATTAATCCAGAAACATTGGTGCAGACATTCTATGTCCCATTCTGCCGCACAGTTATTGTGTAAGATCTGGTCATCAGTCTAGACAACTTCTAAACTCAAGTTAAGGTCTAATTTAGAAGTCTTGACATCCTTTCTTTTCAATGAATCTCAGGAAATTATCAGTGCAATCAACTAGATTTCAGATAATATTGAAACTTAAAAAGGGATAAGAAGGATATCTGGGTGGTTCAGTCAGTTAAGCATCTGCCTTCAGCTCAGTTGTGATCCCAGGGTTCTCAGTTTGAGCCCCACAATGCTTCTCCCTCTGCCTGCCACTCCCCCTGCTCATGCTCACTTGCTCTCTCTCTCTCTGAAACATAAATAAGTAAAATCTTTAAAAAAATAAGGGATAAGAATTATAGCAATTTCTTTCTTTTTTGGATTAAACTTGACTTTTTTATTTTTTTAATTTAATTTTAATTTTTCAGTGTTCCAAGATTCATTGTTTATGCACCACACCCAGTGCTCCATGCAATATATGGCCTCCTTAGTACGCACCACCTGGCTCACCCATCCCCTCACCCCCAAAACCCTGTTTGTTTAGCAATTTCTTAAGTGTCTACTTAATCTTTATGCAAATTTAACGTTTTTATTAGATTATTTTTATTTTTAAAGGGTATTATGATATTGGGAAGGGCTGCTTTTTCAAGATACACATAACACACCTTTCCTTTAAAGCATCAGGTACCTATAAGCCTTTTATTTCTATGACAGTGGTAGGGAACACACACACACACACAAAATATGGGTTGTCTCCACCTCTAGACACAGGAAAACATCTCACTTATATTTAATATTTATTTTTTATTTTGATTCCTGGAACATGAGGACATATTCTGTAATATATACAGAAAGTAATCTGGACATATTGGGGAAACCCCTTCAATTTAATGAGACCTAGAGTAATATATTAGTTCACCCAATAAATATGTATTGAGGTTCTACAGGTCTTTTTTAAAAGAATTATTTATTCATTTTAGAGAGCGAGAATGGACGTGTATAAGTGAGGGGAGAGGCAGAGGTAGAAGGAGAGAGAGAAACTCAAGCAAACTTGTGCTGACCTTGGAGCCCAATACAGGGCTTAATCTCACAACCCTGAAATCACAACCTGAGCTGAAACCAAGAATCCAATGCTTAACTGCTATGGCACCTAGGCACCCCTGTGTCTACTATTTTCTAAGTGCTGGGGGTATAGCAGTGAATATAAAGCCCTATTTCTTATGGAATAAGATTTCTGTAGTTCTTATGGAATAATATTTTAGTGGTTGGAGACAAAATTACGAACAAATACATGTAATATGGTAGATAGTGATGTGTTTGAAAATAAAAATTAGTGTAAGGGAACAGAGGCTGAAGGTGGAGAGGATACTATTTAGAAAGCATTTAAAATTTTTTTTAAAAAAATATTTTATTTATTTATTTGACAGAGATCACAAGTAGACAGAGAGGCAGGCAGAGAGAAGAAGGGAAGCAAGCTCCCTGCTGAGCAGAGAGCCTGATGCGGGGCTCGATCCCAGGACCCTGGGATCATGACCCGAGCCGAAGGCAGAGGCTTAACCCACTGAGCCACCCAGATGCCCCTAGAAAGCATTTTAATATAGCACTCAAGGAAGGCTTTTCTTCAAGGTGACCTTTGGACCACCGTAGAGTGAAGAGCAAACCATGACAATATGTATACTAAGAGCATTCTATGTAGAGAGAACAGTAAGATCGGAGCATGCTTTGTTTGAGTCAGGATAATTGGCCAGCTATGAAAAGGGTGAAGATGGGGAGAGGGTGTTTACATATTTCTTTAAAGTTTTAGAAAATTGCATGATATATTAGTCTTCTACTGCAGCTGTAGTAAATTACCACAAATTTAGTGGCTTAAAACAGCACATATTTATTATATTAGAGTTCTGGAAGTCAGAAGTCTGAAAATGGGTATTATGGAGGCTAAAATCAAGATGTCTGCAAGGCTGTATTCCTTTATGAAATCTTTAGAGGAAACCTGTTTCCTTACCTTTTCCATCTTTTGGAGTCTACCTGCATTCTTTAGTTCATAGTCACATTCCTTTATCTTCAAATCCATCAGTGTGGCATTTCTCTGATTGTTTTTTTGTAGTTGCATCTCTCTCTGACCTCCTCTTCTGCCTCCCTCTTCCATTTAAAAAAAAGATAATAAGTAATCTCTATACCCAACTTGAGGCTTGAAATCACAACACTGAGAACAAGAGTCAGATACTCTATTAACTGAGCCAGCCAGGTTCTCCCTCCTTCTTCCACTTTTTAAGGACACTTGTGAATTCATTAAGCCCACCTAGGTAATCTAGGATAGCTTCTCTATTTGAAAGCCAACTGATTATCATTCTTAATGTGATCTGCAACCTTAATTTCCCTTTTGCCATGAACTATAAAAAAGTCACAGGTTCTGGGGATTAGGATATGGACATCTTTGAGGAGCCATTCTGCATATATATGTGTGTGTGTATATATGAATATATGTGAATTTTCACACACATATACACATCAGAGAGTTGGGAAGAGCTTTCCACGCATGAGAAAAAACCCTGCTACCATATAAGAAAAGGTGCATTCTGTAATTAAAAATGAGAACTTTTGGGGCACCTGAGTGGCTCAGTTTGTTAAGCATCTGCCTTCGGCTCAGGTCATGACCCAGAATCCTGGGATTGAGCCCAGTGTTGGGCTCCCTGCTTGGTGGGGAGCCTGCTTCTTCCTCTTCCTCTCCCTCTGCCTCCTCCACTCCTTATGCTATCTCAAATAAATAAAAATAAAATCTTTTTAAAAATTAAAACTTTTGGGTAAAAATACAATATGCAAAATTAAAATTAGAGGAAGAATTGCATCTTATATGACATATGAAGGACAGTTTTCTTACTAATATGTATTGAATATGTATTGAAGCACCAATAACCTAAAAGAAAAATGGTCAAAGGACATGAACAGGCAGTTCTCAGAAAAAAGATATACAAATAGATGATAAATATATAAAGAGATGCTTAAACACTGCTCATAATTAGTGTTGCCACATTTAGAAAATAAAAATACAGGATGCTTAGTTAAATTAGAATTTCAAATAAGGAATGCATACTTCCCAAACATCACAAGGGCCATACTTACACTAAAAATTATTTGTTGGTAACAGAAATTCAAATTGGAGTACCCTTTATCTGACAACTGTACTTATAATGGAAGAAGTATAAATTAAGGAAGCAATGTGATTCCATTTTAATAGCACCTGGAAAAATTAAAAATGGTTGTACCCTGTATGTTTAACCTTGTCTGAATTCTGAGTCACAGTAGACCTAGTCAAGAAGTACCTCAGTTAACCCAGTGCCTAGAGGTCATGGCCCAGAATGTTTTGTTTCCCTAAATCTGAGTTACAGTGTACCACAGATGAGTGTTGAGGTACTATGTTGCACACCAAAATGCAATTTTTCTTGTTCACTTTGTCAGAACAACCAGGTTCTTCTTCTTTGGTATTCTACAGGTACTGTAATTCATTTGGAGCATAGATCCATGTTCTTTTTTTTTTTTTTAAGATTTTATTCATTTGAGAGAGAGAGATCATGCACAAGTTGGAGGCAGAGGCAGAGGGAGAGGGAGAAGCAGACACCCGCTGAACAGGAACCCAACACAGTGCTCAATCTCAGGATCCCAGGAGCCTGAGATCATGACTTGAACCAAAGGCAGACTCTTAAATGATAGCCACCCAGGCACCAGTAGAGCCACATTCTTAATCCCAGCCTGGGTGCTTGAGTTTTAAAAGCCCTTACCTAATCTTACCAGCTCTCTCATCTTTGGAGCTGAATTCTTTTCACTATGTCCCCAAGACTTATTACCATGTATTGCTCTACTTGAGACCGTATGACCTGGAACCAAAAAAAGCTGGAGTTTTTATTGCCTTACTGTCAAGCATTCTTATCAAGGGAACACAGGCTTAGTTTAAAATGAGTTTCTAAAGGGTCCCTGGGTGGCTCAGTCAGTTGGGCATTCAACTTTTGGTTTTGGCTCAGGTCATGATCTCAGGGTTATGAGAATGAGCCATTGCATGGGCTCAGTGGGGAGTCTGCTTGAGATTCTCTCTCTCCCAGAGTGCTGGGTGGCTTAGTTGGTTAAGCAACTGCTTTCATCTCAGGCATGATCTCAAGGTCCTAGGACTGAGCCCTGCATGGACTCTCTTCTCAGTGGGGAGTCTGCTTCTCCCTCTCCTTATGCCCCCCAACCCCAATTGTGCTCTGACTCTCTCCTTCCTCAAATAAATAAATAAAATCTTAAAATAAATTCTCTCTCTGCTCCTCCCTCCCCACACTCTCTCTTTCTCTTTCTCTCTCTAAGAAAAATAAAGTGAGCTGCTGAAATGAAAGTTATGCCCATTATTAGTAAATCCCCCTTTTAGTTAAAAAGATAAATAAACTCTAGAGAGCTGCTGTAGGATATTGTATCTGTAGTCAACAATAATGTACTGTACACTTAAGAAATTGTTAAGAGGGTAAATCTCGTGTTAAGTGTTTTTACTACAATGAAATACAGTTAAAAATAATAAAGTGAGTTGTTGAGTGTTGTAGCCACTCAGACATTTTGCATGTCATGTTTAGCTGAAGAAGGACCCTTACAGGGGTGCCTGAGTAGCTCAGTTGATTAAGTGACTGCCTTCATCTCAGGTCGTGATGCTGGAGCCCCGGGATCAAGTCCCACATTGGGCTCCCTGCTCAGCAGGGAGTCTGCTTCTCCCGCTAACCTCTCTCCTCTCATGGTCTCTCTCTCTCTCTCTCTCAAATAAATAAATAAAATCTTTAAAAAAAAAAAAAAAAAAAGAGGGGCGCCTGTGTGGCTCAGTGGGTTAAGCCGCTGCCTTCGGCTCGGGTCATGATCTCAGGGTCCTGGGATCGAGTCCCGCATCGGGCTCTCTGCTCAGCAGGGAGCCTGCTTCCTTCTCTCTCTCTCTCTGCCTGCCTCTCAGTGTACTTGTAATTTCTCTCTCTGTCAAATGAATAAATAAAATCTCTAAAAAAAATATAAAAAAAAAAGAAAGTCTCTTACAGACTTATTACACAGGACAGGAAATATCCAGACCACTATGAGAACAGAGGCAAAAGTATAATCATAACCCTACAACTCACTGGGAAAATCACTACTACTGCTGGTAGTAGTAAAATCTTGCTATGGGAAGGTGAATCTACTTTATTTAATTTTTAAAAAGATTTTATTTATTTGTCAGAGAGAGAGAGAGCAGCAGAGGGAGAGGGAGAAGCAGGCTCCCAAGTGAGTAAGGAGCCCAATGAGGGACTCAATCCAAAGACCTGAGCCAAAGGCAGATGCCTAACTGACTGAGCCACCATAGGTCCCTGGTGCATCTACTTTAAAAAGGAAAATGCATCGAGAGTAAACTGCAGGAGCTTCTGTTTTATTATATATTCAGAAGTGTTGTTAGCAGAGCCTCTCTGATTATGCAAAATATCTTGAGAGATAAGTGAATTGGGAGGTACAAGATGTTTCCAGGACCTTATTATCCAAAGCAATTGAGGTTTAAAGAAAACTACTAATTTTCATGGAATAATCCTTGGCCTTTTCAAAGGCCAAGATAAGTTATCACAAAATGAAAAAATACATGTGATAAGGATAACAAAGTTGTAAGAGCCTTAGTAAATAAAGAGCTCTAAAAATCAAATGTTAACAGTTGAATACTTCTGTGTGTTGCTGTTTGCTACTTTACATCCATTCTTTTCTTTTTTCTGCTCTGCTTAGTATTCTGAGGTGCTAACCTATGAGAACCATATCATTAAGATTCCCTCAAAAGCTGGTTCCAGTTGAGTCCATCCAGTGGGACACAGTGGTACAAGAGCTGAGTGCGCTGAAAGTGCACTCTCATTTTACCTTGGAGTATCTGGGTCTCTAAAGAATTCCTTCAACAACTACATTTGGGAAACCATAACATGTTTTAGGCCAAGATGTATGAACACCCAGGGAAAACAACAGATTAGTAGGATATGTGCTTGACTCTTCAGATTCTGCCTTCCTGAAAGTCACATTTTCTGTCCTCAGTAAAGAGAACAAGTTCTACACACTTCACTAATCAAAACATAGTTGGGACAGTTCCTCATTTTGTAAATTCAATTTGTTAACTTTTCAGTTCTAAGGCTTTAGATATTTAGTTTCTACCATGTATTGAAAGGATTTATGGAGTTTTAAACTATTGTCACGTTTTTATGCACAGCATTATATTTGCCATACTTTCTTTGTCCAAAACTTTTTCTTCCACTTAATAAAAATTATTTCTTAAAGATGAAGCATCCATGATCCAGGCTTCTCCTCCTTTAAAAAAATGAACATGATGAGGACTCTGTTAATCTCAACAGGACAGGCATGTTCTCAGATGTAGAAAGGTGGGCCTCACAACAGCCCCTGCCCTCATGCCACCAGTGCAGCCCCCAAGTCTTTCTTGTGGAATTCGTCCATTTTACCGGAGGTGGGATTGGAGAGGGCTAGAGTAGTCAAGGAAAGGTGGTGGTTGTTAATAACTTATATCCCATCTACTACTAATATTAATTAACATATATAAAACATGGATAAAAAAGAATGATAAACCATTAAGAAAGGGGGAAATAAGTGTACAAAAATTGGGAAAATTACTATAAGTATTACATTTACTTCTGTACCTTTGGAGAGTTAAAAAATGGAAAGAGAAATATAACTCTCACTATCTGTTGAAAGGCAGGGAAGTTTTTCATGAATAAGGAAACCTGTATTTTGCAAATCTACCTCTGCTCCTCACCTGCTACAGATCTGGAACTAGTCACCTGACAATTTTTGCTTAATATTTGCATCAGAATAATGGATCACAATAAAGGATCAATTTCTATGGACTGCAAAGGATTTTTACAAGGGGAAAATAATCAAATGTAGAGAAAATATTTTGTGTATTGTAAAATCCCTTAGTGGGAATCATTAACCTAACTGTAGGTTAGGAGTAACCAAGTGTTCCTTGACCTTCATTTCTAGGATAAAATTGTATTGCATGAGTATTTTTTTTTTAAAGATTTTATTTATTTATTTGACAGAGAGAGATCACAGTAGGAGAGAGGAAGGGAAGAGATCACAGAGAGAGAGGAAGGGAAGCAGGCCCCCTGCTGAGCAGAGAGCCCGATGCGGGACTCGATCCCAGGACCCTGAGATCATGACCTGAGCCGAAGGCAGCGGCTTAACCCACTGAGCCACCCAGGCGCCCTGCATGAGTATTTTTACAAAGAACATTAAGTTAGTATTTTAACAGCAGTTTTGAAGCAGCTATACTAATGTTTTCAACTGATTGACTATATGTTGAGCAACATGTAAGCATAGTGCTTTTAAATCATGGATGTTTGGTGCAAATTTGAAAACTGTGACAATGAATATATGAATATATTAATTAATTGTGTATGCATGTATATGTGTGTATATCTACATGTATATTCATATTATGTGTATTTATAAGTATATATGAATAAATGATTATACGTTGTAAGTGGGAACATATTTGGATATTCCTCAATCAGAAGAAAAAGATGTGAGAGTGGTTATAAATCCTCAATGTGGGCAAGGAAGGTTATTTTGATTCTTCCTGGGTGTATCTTGATAACTTTGTTAAAGGACTCAACTTTCCATAGATAAAGGGAGATTAAAACTTGTTTATATATAGGGGTAGTATTGATTAGGGAAAGAGGATTACCTTGAAGCTTATATCTATATGTGTATTTTTAAAAAATAGAAAAGAAAAAGGAAAATACAGGTATATGTATGAAAAAAGTTCAAGCTAAAAGGTTATTACGGAATATGTTGTATTCAACCTCTAGTTGTAATGGTAACTAGGTTAAAAAAGTTTAAACAGAACAATAATAGTGAGAATGAATTAAAAATAAAAGTTGTATCCATGAAACTTACAGGCTCTAGGGCAATACTGGGAACTTAATATCTTCTTTTCCCCTGATATTGGGGTTTTATGGTTTTATGGGGACCCTGTGGTGCTAGTCCTCTTGTTCCTCCCCCCCCCCCCCCCGGCTTTCTGGGGGAGGGGCCTGTTGCATTGTTTTTCAGTCAGTCTTGCTTGGGTTGAGAGCTCCTGCCCCCTACCAAGGGTCTGGTCTCTGTGGAAATCAGTTTTTCAGGCTTTTGTTCTCTGGAGGGTTTTTTTTCCTCCCCCTCCTCTTTAGGGGCTTTTTGCAGCTTTTTGGAAAGTAAACTGCACCCAGTCCTCTACCTCAGAGAGAAGCCTAAGTCTGCTACCCTCTCTGTGGTCCAGAGCACACAGACTCTCTCTCTGCAAGTTCTGTTAAGTGGTGCAACCTCCTACAGGCAAAACATGTCCCCAGCCACCATCTCAGGGGTTGCCTTAAGCGCCCACTTGTCTCTGTACCTCCTTGCCAAAACTGCAAGTGAAATTGGTCCAGGGAGCCCGCTTCTGGTGGCTGCCTTTGCCTGGACTGCCAACCTCAGCTTGCCAGCTCCAGTGATTGCACTGAGGCTGGGAGAGTCCAGACCCTTGGCCAGTCCTAGAAATCACTGATTAGCTCCAGGATGGAGCTTTCTCAGGGCCAGCGGGGAGTGGGTCAGTTCCTGGTCGCACAGTGTAAAAAAAGTTCTAGGTAGCACAGGCTGGCACTGTCATCAGACTCTCATGCAGGGGCGTGAGTGGCCATGATGGAAGCCACACAACCCCGGGGGCTCAGTGCACTCTGTCTGACACAGGTGGTCACTGGCGGTGGTTGTCCTGGGTCCGTGGGTTTAGGTTGGTGCCCATGACCTCCCAATTCCACCAGTTGCCCATTAAGATCTTTTGCTCTTTTTGAGTGCTTTTAAACCAGACTCCAAGATAATGCTGGTCCCCAATCACAGGGTGCTCTCATATTGGGGTATTACTTTCCAATGGGTCACTTCTGGTGGCTCCCCCCGCTTCTGATTATCCTCCAATATCAGTCCAATTGAGATCGTTCCCAGTATGCTTTACCTCTCGACTGACATCTTCTGCCCCCGTAGAGATCCAGAAGTGTATAATCCTACATCTTAGGCTGATATCATGGGTGTTCAGAGTGTTCTGGTAGATAATTAGCTCACTTTAGGGACTGGTTGAAACAGGCTCTCCTACTTCTTCACCATCTTGCCCCTCCTCCAAAAAAAAATGGGCAGAAGACATGAACAGACATTTCTCCAAAGAAGACATACAAATGGCTAACAGGCACATGAAAAAATGTTCATCATCATTAGCAATAAGGGAGAGTCAAATAAAAACCACATTGAGATACCACCTTACACCAGTTAGAATGGCCAAAATTAATAAGACAGTAAGCAACAAGTGTTGGGGAGGATGTCGAGAAAGGGGAACCCTCTTACACTGGTGGTGGGAATGCAAGTTGGTGCAGCAACTTTGGAAAATTTTTATTTTCTTAATGTAAAATCTTTAATTTCTTAATTTCCTTAAGAAGTTAAAAATAGAGCTTCCCTATGACCCTACAATTGCACTACTGGGTATTTACCTATCTGTACCCCAATATTCATAGCAGCAATGACCACAGTCACCAAACTGTGGAAAGAGCCAAGATGCCCTTCAGTGGATGAATGGATAAAAAAGATATGGTTCATATATACAGTGGAGTATTATGCCTCCATCAGAAAGGATGAATACCCAATTTTTACATCAACATGGATGGGACTGGAAGAGATTATGCTGAGTGAATTAAGTCAAGCAGAAATAGTCAAGTATCATATGGTTTCACTTACTTGTGGAGCATAAGGAATAACATGGAGGACATTGTGAAATGGAGAGGAGAAGTGAGTTGGGGAAATCGGAGGGGGAGACAAACCATAAGAGACTGTGGACTCTGAGAAACAAACTGAAGGTTTTGGAGGGGAGGGGAGTGGGGGGTTGGGTGAGCCTGGTGGTGGGTATTAAGAAAGTCATGTGTTGCATGGAGCACTGGGTGTGGTGCACAAACAATGAATTTTGGAACACTGAAAAGAAATACAATAAAATGGATATTCCTCAGTCAGCTAGATGCCTTGAAATGATTTTGGTTCTTTAGGCTAAAAAGTGCTGTGATACCTTCTTAAAGTTTGTTTCTTGTTGTGATTTATCCCCTCTAGGAAAATGTATTTGTGTAGAAGAGCAAATGCAGTGTTTTTCTTTTTTAAAAATATAGGTCAATGAAGTTCTGATGATGCTAAAATTAGACCTGACACTGTATGCACCTATCACAATGTTTTAATTCTATTGAAATAAAGTTTGGCAGAGATTTCTAGAATGGCATTCTTTTCTTTGTAACAGCCAGATTATCAGCACCATTGTTAAAAGTTAATAATTTTTGCCTCTCCAGTGTGTCTGTGATATTGCCCTAGGTATTTGGGAAGAGGACACAGAGATTAATTAGAAAAGTCACATCCCTGTCCTTGCAACCTACATTTTTTAAGGCAACATCAATATAGTCTCACTAAGAATAAAAGAAACAAGATTGAACAAGATATGGACACATTGATTTCATTTCTTAGTGTCTAAAACATTCACTAAGAGTAATGAGGATTTTACGAAAGAGCATTAACTATTTCAAGCCACAGAGGAGATCTCATGGAAAATAGCTGATGGAATTATGCCCTGAGATGTCTAAATTATCCTGTTGTTTCATCATTTCTTCAACAAATATTTGTTTTTATGTTCCAGGCATTGTTACCAGCACTGGGAGTACAATAGTGGAAAAAAGAAAAGGCAAGGTTCCTGCTTACATGGAAGTTTATGTTATAAAGTAGAAACTAAAAATAAACAAACAAATGAAGGAGATTGCTTAAGTTAGTGTTGTTACAAAGAAAACATATGTGAAGATGAGTTAGTAATGGTGAGCAAGTGAAAGTTTAAACATGAATGGAAGCATGAAACTTCACCTTAATAATTTGGAAATGCATTTAAATAAGCACACTGATAAGAATCAATATGCTAATATTAAATCTCATTGATAAATGAACTTTTAAATGAGATATTATATTGTATCTATTATCTGAGTAGAAAAAAATCAGTGTTTACTCAGGATTGGCAAGGATTCGGTGAAGCTGGTAACCCCCACACGCCTATTGGCAGATTTCTTGGCAGAAATCTACAAAAGAGTGGCATGATATATTCAAAGTGCTAAAAGGAAAAAAAAAACTGCCAACCAAGAATACTTTATCTGGCAAAGTTGTCCTTAAGAAATGAAATAAGGTAAAGATTGTCCCAAACAAAACAAAAGCTGAAAGGAGGGTCTGGCCTGCTTAGTTGGTAGAGCATATGATTCTTTTTTTTTTTTTTTTAAGATGATTTATTTATTTATTTGACAGAGAGAAATCACAAGTAGATGGAGAGGCAGGCAGAGAGAGAGAGAGGGAAGCAGGCTCTCTGCTCAGCAGAGAGCCCGATGCGGGACTCGATCCCAGGACTCTGAGATCATGACCTGAGCCGAAGGCAGCGGCTTAACCCACTGAGCCACCCAGGCGCCCCAGAGCATATGATTCTTGATCTTGGGGTCATGAGTTCAAACTTCAGGTTGGACATAGAGCTTACTAAAAAAAATATTGAGGGAGTGCCTCAGTACTAGACTTGCCTTATAAGAAATGCTGTAAGGAGTTCATGCTGAAATGAAAGGAGGCTAATTAGTAACATGAAAACATATAAAAATGTACTTCACACTGAACCAGTAAGAATATAGTCAAACTCAGAATCTCTAACTGTGATATAGTGGTGTGTTAACCACTTATACTAATGCAAATGTTAAAGGACAAGACATTAAAAGTAACTATAGCTAAAATATTTTTAATGACTAAACAATATAAAAAGATGTAATTATGACATCAACAAAATAAAAGGGTGGGAGTAAAAGAGGAGAGTAGAAGGTAAGTTTTTGTATACAATCAATGTTAAGTTATCAGTTTAATGTAGAATACCTATACAATGCTTCATGGAAGACACAAAGCAAGAAACCTACAGTATATATACAAAAGGTCAAGGGAAGGTGATCAAAGCAGACCATGATGGAAAATTATCAATTCACAAAGAAAGACATCAAGAGAGGAATAAAGGAATAAGACAACTACATATAAACCAGAAAACCTTACCTATCAATAATTATTTTAAACATAAATGGGTTAAATTCTCCAATCAAAAGGCATAGATTATCTGGCTCAATTAAAAAAGTAAAACAAAACAAAACAAAACAAAACAAAACCCCAAAAAAACGGGACCGAGCTATATGTTACCTTTAAGAAAGTCACTTCAGCTTTAAGGACAGACATAGGCTCAAAGTGAAGGGATGATAAAAGACATTTCATGCAAAGAGAGCAGGGATAGCAAACTTTATTAGACAAAACATACTTTAATTCAAAAGTTGTAATGAGACAAAGAAGGCCATTGTGTGATATAAAAGCATCAATTCATCAAGGAGATATAATAATTATAAATACAGATGCACCCAACATCAGAGCACCAAAATATATTAAATAAATACTAACAGATCTGAAGGGAGAAAAAGACAAAAATACAGTATTAGTAGGAGATGTCAAAACTCCACTTTCCACAGTTGGTATATCATCCAGACAGTGTATCAATAAGGAAATGTTGGGTTCGAGTTACACTCTAGGCCAAATGGGTTGAACAGACATGTGCAGAACATTCCAGATAACAACTACAGAATTCATAGTCTACTCAAACACAACAGAACATTCTCCAGGAGAATATGTTAGGGCAAGTCTTAGCAAATTTAAGAAATCTGAAATCATACCAAGTACCTTTTCCAAAAATAATGGTATGAAGCAAGAATTCAAAAATAAGTGCACTCCTGGGTATTTACCCCAAAGATACAAATGTAGTGAAAAGAAGGGCCATCTGTACCCCAATGTTCATAGCAGCAATGGCCACAGTTGCCAAACTGTGGAAAGAACCAAGATGCCCTTCAACGGATGAATGGATAAGGAAGATGGGGTCCCTATACACTATGGAGTATTATGCCTCCATCAGAAAGGACGAATACCCAACTTTTGTAGCAACATGGACGGGACTAGAAGAGATTATGCTGAGTGAAATAAGTCAAGCAGAGAGAGTCTATTATCATATGGTTTCACTTATTTGTATGCTTTCTCTCTCAAATAAATAAATAAAATCTTTAAAAAAAGAACACTTATTTGTGGAGCATAACAAAAAGCATGGAGGACATGGGGAGTTAGAGAGAAGGGGTTTGGGGTAAATTAGAAGGGGAGGTGAATCATGAGAGACTATGGTCTCTGAAAAACAATCTGAGGGGTTTGAAGTGGCGGAGGGGTGGGAGTTTGGGGTACCAGGTGGTGGGTATTATAGAGGGCACGGATTGCATGGAGCACTGGGTGTGGTGAAAAAATAACGATACTGTTATGCTGAAAATAAATAAATGGAAAAAAATAAGTGAACAATTGGAAAATTCACATATATGTGCAAATTAATCAGCACACTCCTGAACAAACTGAGTCAAAGGAGTCAAAAGGGAAATCTCATTGATCTCTTTGTAGCTTTGATTTGCATTTCCCTGATGATGAGTGATGTTGAGCATATTTTAGTGTGTCTGTTGGCTATCTGGATGTTTTCTTTGGAGAAATGGCTGTTCATGTCTTTTGCCCATTTTTAATTGGATTATTTATTTTGGGGGAGTTGAGTTGTATACGTTCTTTATATATTTTAGATACTAACCCTCTATCAGGAAAGTCTTTGCAAATATATGCTCCCATTCTGTAGGTTGACCTTATTTCTGTTGATTGTTTCCTTCACTGTTCAGAAGCCTTTTATTTTGGTGTAGTTCCAATAGTTAATTTTTGCTTTTGTTTCCTTTGCCTCAGGAGACATACCTAGAAAGAAGTTGCTACAATTAATGTCAAAGAGGTTACTGGCTGTGTTCTCTTCTAGGATTTTTATGGTTTCAGGTTTCATATTTGTGTCTTTAATCCATTTCAAATTTATTTTTTTATATAGTGTAAGAAAGTGGCCCAGTTTCATTCTTTTGCATGTAGCTGGCCAGTTTTCTTAACACCATTTGTTGAAGAGACTGTCTTTTTCCTATTGATTGTCTTTCCTGCTTTGTCAAAGATTAATTGACCCTATAGTCATGTGTTTATTTCTGGTTTTTCTATTGTATTCCATTGACCTGTGTGTCTATGTACCATTGGTACCTATGTGTCACAGGTCTATATACCATTCTTTTTTGATCACTGCAGGTTTGTAATATAACTTGAAGTCTTGAATTGTGATACCTCCAGCTTTGCTTTTCTTTTTCAAGATTGCTTTAGCTATTTGTGGTCTTTTGTGGTTCCATGCAAATTTTAGAATTATTTGTTCAAACTCTGTGAAAACTGCTGGTAGTATTTTGATAGGGATTTCATTAAATGTGTAGACTTTGGGTAATATAGACATTTTAATAATACTTGTTTTTCCAATCTATGAGCATGGAATGTCTTTCCATTTCTTTGTGTCTTCAATTTCTTTCATCAGTGTTTATTTCAGAGTACAGGTCTTTTACCTCTTTGGCTATGTTTATTCCTAGGTATCTTACTGTTTTTGGTGCAATTGTAAACAGGGTTGATTCCTTAATTTCTCTTTCTGCTGCTTCATTATTGCTGTATAGAAATGCAACAGATTTCTGTATGTTGATTTTGTATTCTGTGACTACTGAATTCGTTTGTCAGTTCTAGCATGGTTTTGGTGGAGTCTTTCAGGTTTTCTTTATAGGGTATCATGTCATCTGCAAATAGTGAAAGTTTAACTTCTTCCTTGTCAATCTGGATACCTTTTATTTCTTTCCAATGTCTGATTTTTGTGGCTAGGAATTCCAGTACTATTTTGAATAACAGTGGTGAGAGTGGACATCCCTGTCTTGTTTCTGACCACAGAGTATGAAAAGCTCTCAGTTTTCTCCCCATTTAAGATGATACTAGCTGTGAGTGTTTCAAATATAGCCTTTATTATGTTGAGTTATGTTCACTCTAAATCTTTGTTGAGGGTTTTTATCATGAATGGATGTTGTACTTAAAATGCTTTTTCTGTGTCTATTGAAATGATCATATGATGATCATATGATCATATGATCTTTCTTTTAATAATGTGATATATCACATTGATTTGTGAATGTAGTATCACCCTTGAAACCCAGGAGTAAATCCTACTTGATCATGGTGAGTGATTTTTTAATGTATTGTTGGATTTGGTTTTGTAATATTTTGTTGAGGATTTTGCATCTCTGTTCATTCAGAGACATTGGCCTATAGTTCTCTAGTTCTCTCTCTCTTTTTTAAAATTGTGTCTTTTTCTGGTTTTGTTATCAGGGTAATGCTGGTCTCATAGAATGAATTTGGAAATTTTCTTTCCTTTTCTATTTTTTGGAATAGTTTGAGAAGGATAGGTATTAACATATATGTATTAACACTTCTTTAAATGTTTGGTAGAATTTTCCTATGAAACCATGTGGTCTTGGACTTTTGTTTGTGGGGAGTTATTTTTTTACTGATTCAATTTATTTCCTGGTTATCAGTCTTCTTAAATTTTCTGTTTCTTCCTGTTTCAGTTTTTGTAATTTTTCCATTTCTAGGAATTTATCCATTTTTTCTAAGTTTTCCAGTTTGTTGGCATATAGTTTTTCATAATATACTTTAACTTTTTTTTTTTTTTTGTATTTCTGTAGGTGTTGGTTATTTCTTCTCTCTCATTTATGATTTTGTTTGGGTTCCTTCTCTTTTCTTTTTAATGAGTTTAGCTGGAAGTTTATCAATTTTATTTATTTATTTTTTCAAAGAACCAGGTTCTGGTTTCATTGATCTGTTTTATTGTTTTTTTTTAAGTTTCTATATTATTTATTTCTGCTGTAATCTTTATTATTTCCTTCTTTTTGCTAGCTTTAGACTTCATTTTTTTGTTCTTTTTCTAACTCCTTTAGGTATAAGGTTAGGTTGTTTATTTGAGAGATTTCTTGCTTCTTGAGATAGTCCTGTATTGCTATATACTTCCCTCTTGAAGCCACTTTTGCCACATCCCAAAGGTTTTGGACCATTGTGTTTTCATTTTCATTTGTTTCTATATATTTTTTTATTTTCTTCTTTCTTTATTGATTGACCCACTCATTGTTTAGTAGCATGTATTCGTGGTCTTTCCGGATTTTTCTTGTGTTTGACTTTTAATTTCATAGTGCCGTGCTGCATGATATGACTTTGATCTTCTTGAATTTGTTGAGGCCTGTTTTGCGGCCTAATGTGTGATCTATTCTGGAGAATGTTCCATGTGCCCTTGAAAAGAGTGTGTATTCTGCTGTTTTATGATGGAAAGTACTGAATATACCTGTTAAGTCCTGGTCTGGTGTGTCATTCAGAGCCATTGTTTTAAGAAGGAAGTTTATAGTTATAAATACCTGCCTTAAAGATGACCTCAAATAAACAATTTTATACCTCAGGGAAGTAGAGGGGCACCTGGGTAGCTCAGCTGTTAAGCATCTACCTTCGGCTCAGGTCATGATCTCCAGGTCCTGGGATTGAGCCCCATATTGGGCTCTCAGCTCAGCAAGAAGTCTGCTTCTCCCTCTCTTTCTGCCCCTCCTAGCCTGCTCATGTTTGCTCTCTCTCTAATAAATAAATAAATAAATACAATCTTTTTAAAAATTAGGAAAAGAAGAACATGCTAAGTCCAGAGTTAGCAGAAGGAAGGAAATAACAAAGATCAGAGAAGAAATAGAGGCCAGAAACAAAATAGATAAAGATCAACAAAATCCTACTATGTGTGACAACATGGATGGAGCTTGAGAACATTATGCTAACTGAAATAACTCAGAGAAAGACAAATATTGATTGATCTTATTGATATATGGAATCAATCCAAAAAAGCTGAACTCATAGAAACAGAGTAGAGTGGTAGTTACCAGAGACTGGGGAGTGGGGAATGTGGGGAGATGTTGGTCAAAGGGACAAACTTACACTTATAAGATGCATATGTTCTGGAGATCTAATATATAGCACAGCGACTACAATTAAGAATATTGTATTATATATTTGAGATTTGCTAAGAGTAAATCTTAAATGTTCTCAACACACACACACACACACACACACAGATAATTATATGAGGTGATGGAAGTGTTAACTAACCTTATCATGGTAATTATTCAGCAATATATACCTGTATCAAATCATCCTATTATATACCTGAAACTTGTATAATGTTATATGTCTATTATATCTCAAGAAAGCTCGAAATAAAAAGAGAATTTAGTGAAACTGGTACTTTTAGTGGTGGTGGTATAAACTGATATAACTCTTTTGGGAACTAAATTGCCAATATTAATTAAGCCATAAAATATACATGCCTTTTGACCCAGAAATTTTGTTACTAGGAATGTAATCTAAGTAAATCAAAAATAAAAAAGAAAATATCTAAGTCCAACTATGTATATTGCTACATTGTTTGTAACAGGAAAAAATGGATCATGTCTGAGATGTCCAACCAGAAGAAAAAGGGTAAGTAAAAATTATAGCACATCTCTACTGAATATTTGAATATTGTACAGTTATTAAGTATGGTGATTAATGACATTTTGGCACTAGGCCTGTAATTTAGAAAGTTTTAAATATGAGCTGACCCAGTGAAATTTTTTTAAGATTTTATTTATTTATTTGACACAGAGAGCGATATCACAAGTAGGCAGAGAGACAGGCAGAGGGAGAGGAGGGGAAGCAGGCTCCCTGCTGAGCAGAGAGCCGGATGCGGGGCTCTATTCCAGGACCGTGGGATCATGACCTGAGCCAAAGGCAGAGGCTTAACCCACTGAGCCACCCAGGTGCACCCCCCCGACATTTTAATGGCATATAATATGTTCCAAATTCAGCACATGAAAATTATCTTCTCTAACTCCCATTTTAGTCATCCATAAGCAACATATATTCCCCCTTTGTTCCTTGTAATGATTAATGGCACCACTGTCCACTCAGGCACCTAAGCCAGAAACTTGAGAATTATTTTCAATTCTGTCTTTGTTGCTCATAATCGATCAGACATCTGTACTTCTTACAATGCACACTTTTTTCTTTGCATCAACTTTGAATCAGGCTTTCATTGTATCTCAACAAAACTTTTAAAAATAGTCTTTTTTTTTTTTTTCCCCAATCTAGGCTTTCATTCTCCAGTTCTTCAAAAAATCTGCTATCAATCCTTGTACCAAAATATAAACTTGATTATGCCATTCCCTAGTTCAAAATCCTTCAGTGACTTCTCATTCCCTGTAAGAGATTTTCTTGGTACATTATTCTGATCTCTGCACCTTTTGACTCAAATGCAGGAGCATGCTGAAACTGGATCATACCAGCTTTCGGGAGCCCATTATATGCATCTCTTCCCAATCCTGTGTTCACTGACAGATGTTGGAAGCTTGAAACTGGCCATAGTGAGAATATTCTATACCATATAAATTGCTCAATCCTATATATCAGGGCTTCCTAGAGAGCTGGTTGTTAATTTATGAGCACACCATTGCCTAACCTGTTTTCCCAGGTTTCTCTCTCATTCTACTTTTCCAGTGAAACCTCTTCCTTGTTCATTCCACTCTTTTTTCCTTTACTTATCTTTCCTAATTCTTGACCTTTCCTCAATTTGTTCATTTTGTTAGGAATGCTCTCCTCCTACCTCTGGTCCTTACCTATCTATGAAAATCATATGCAAGTCAAATCCTTCATCCATGAATATTATAATATATCCCTCCCAACAATCTCCTTCCATACTCACAGAGTATGGAAAGCAAGTAGAATTTTTGATATTATTTGATGCTTAATTGTCCACATAGCTGCTTCCTTTATAAGTGTGTGAATACTAGTTCAGCATAAACAGTTAGTTTTATACTTGTCTTGCTTTCTTCCAGCAATTCCAACAGAATGCTTTGTACCATAGAAAGTCATTAGTAATAATAATAATATAATAATAATTAAAATGGACTGAAACAGGATGTCTCATGATCTTGTGGTACAAGTGCTTGAAAATCTTCTAAATGACTTCTGGATCTTTAGAATTATTGAAATGGAACAAATATTCACTTACTAAAACTGTACATTGATTTCTGAATAGAGTCAAATAACATATATTTCAACTTTTATGATGCAATGGAGTATTAAATATTTTTAGTGAACTTGTTAAAGACTTCTTTATATCACAAAATATTTTTTGTAAACAATTTGGCATTTATCCAGGCTTATATAATTTACTTGGGTCCCTTCCCATTTAAGTTATTATTGACATCTGCATGATATTTAAACAATTTGTACTTACCTTTATTCATATTTCCATTTATCTTTGTCAATTGTTCAATCAACTTGCCTCTTTTATGACAGTGTTGGCTTCAGAAGTACAGAAAATTGATTCATAAGTGGGTTACTAATACACTGACTTTTGGACTTAACTACTTTATTCACTTGAGAGTATGGTCTGTGAATTTTTTTTTTTACCTTCACATTCTCCTTTTTATTTTTTTTTAATTTTTAAAATTAACATATCATGTATTATTTGCCCCAGGTGTACAAGTCTGTGAATCATCAGGCTTCATAGCACTTTCCATAGCACATACCCTCCCAAATGTCCATAACCCCACCACCCTCTCCCGACACCCCTCCCCCTGGCAACCTTCAGTTTGTTTTGTAAGATTAAGAATCTCTTATGGTTTTTCTCCCTCCTGATCCCATCTTGTCTCACTTTTTCCTTCCATACTCCCAAATCCCTCACTCTGCCTCTCAAATTCCTCATATCAGAGAGATCATATGATAATTGTCTTTCTCTGATTGACTTCTTTCACTCAGCATGATACCCTCTAGTTCCATTCACGTCATCGCAAATGGCAAGATTTCATTTATTTTGATGGCTGCATAGTATTCCATTGTGTATATATACCACCTCTTCTTTATCCATTCATCTATTGATGGACATCTAGATTCTTTCCATAGTTTGGCTATTGTGGACATTGCTGCTATAAACATTCGGGTGGATGTGGCCCTTCGGGTCACAACATTTGTATCTTTATGGTAAATAACCAGTAGTGCAATTGCTGGGTCATAGGGTAGTTCTATTTTCAACTATGTAAGGAACCTCCATGCTGTTTTCCAAGGTGGCTGCACCAGCATGCATTCCCACCAACAGTGGAGGAGGGTTCTCCTTTCTCCACATCCTCACCAGCATCTGGTGTTTCCTGACTGGTTAATTTTAGCCATTCTGACTGGTTTGAGGTGGTATCTCACTGTGGCTTTGATTTGTATTTCCCTGATGCAAAGTGATGTTGAACAACTTTTTATGTGTCTGTTAGCCATTTGGATGCCTTCTTTGCAGAAATGTCTGTTCATGTCCTCTGCCCATTTCTTGATTGGATTATTTGTTCTTTGGGTGTTGAGTTTGACAAGCTCTTCATAGATTTTGGATACTAGCTCTTTATCTGATATGTAGTTTGAAAATATCTTCTCCCATTCTGTCAGTTGGCTTTTGGTTTTGCGGACTGTTACATTTGCTATGCAAAAGCTTTTGATCTTTATGAAGTCCCAGTAGTTCATTTTTGCCCTTGCTTCCCTTGCCTTTGGCAATGTTTCTAGGAAGAAGTTGCTGCGGCTGAGGGCGAAGAGGTTGCTGCCTGTGTTCTTCTCAAGGATTTTGAATGGATTCCTCTCTCACATTGAGGTCTTCCATCCATTTTGAATCTATTTTTATGTGGTGTTAGGAAATGGTCCAGTTTCATTTTTCTGCATGTAGCTGTCCAATTTTCCCAACACCATTTGTTGAAGAAACGGTCTTTTTTTCATTGGACATTCTTTTCTGTTTTGCCAAAGATTAGTTGACCATAGAGCTGAGGGTCCATTTCTGGGCTCTTTATTCTGTTCCACTGATCTATGTGTGTGTTTTTGTGCCAGTACCATACTGTCTTTTTTCATTTTTTTTTTTTTTAGTACCATACTGTCTTGATGATGACAGCTTTGTAATAGGGTTCAAAGTCTGGAATTGTGATGCCACTAACTTTGGCTTTCTTTTTCAACATTCCTCCAGCTATTTGAGGTCTTTCCTGGTTCCATATAAATTTTACAATTATTTCTTTCATTTCATTGAAAAAAATGGATGGGATTTTGATAGGGATTGCATTAAACATGTAGATTGCTTTAGGTAGCATAGACATTTTCACAATATTTGTTTTTCCAATCCATAAGCATGGCACATTTTTCCATTTCTTTGTGTCTTCCTCAGTTTCTTTCATGAGTACTTTATAGTTTTCTGTGTACAGATTCTTTGCCTCTTTGGTTAGTTTGTTCCTAGGTTTGGGGAGCAATTGTAAATGACATTGACTCCTTAATTTCTCTTTCTTCTGTCTTGTTGTTGGTGTAGAGAAATGCAACTGATTTCTGTGCATTGATTTTATATCCTGACACTTTACTGAATTCCTGTATGAGTTCTAGCAGTTTTGGAGTTGAGTTTTGGGTTTTCCACATAAAGTATCATATCATTGGCAAAGAGTGAGAGTTTGACCTCTTCTTTGCTATTTTGGATGCCTTTAATTTCTTTTTGTTGTCTGATTGCTGAGGCTAGGACTTCTAGTACTATGTTGAATAGTGGTGATAATGGACATCCCTGCTGAGTTCCTGGCCTTAGGGGAAAAGCTCTCAGTTTTCCCCCATTAAGAATGATACTCGCTGTGGGTTTTTCATAGATGGCTTTGATGATTTTGAGGAATGTGTCCTGTATCCCTACACTTTGAATATTTTTGATCAAGAAAGGTTGCTGTACTTTGTCAAATGCTTTTTCAGCATCTATTGAGAGTATCATATGTTTTTTTCTTTTATTAATGTATTGTATCACATTGATTTATTGGTGGATGTTGAACCAACCTTGCAGCCCAGGAATAAATCCCACATGGTCATGGTGATGAATCCTTTTAATGAGCTGTTGTATCTTATTATTTTGGTGAGAATTTTTGAATCCATGTCATTAAGGATATTGGTCTATAATTCTCTTTTTCATGGGGTCTTTGTCTGCTATTGGGATCAAGGTAATGCTGGCCTCATGAAATGAGTTTGGAAGTTTTCCTTCCATTTCTATTTTTTGGAACAATTTCAGGAGAATAGGTATTGTTCTTTAAATGTTTGGTAGAATTCCCCTGGGATGCCGTCTGGCCCTAGGCTCTTGTTTATTAGGAGATCTTTGATGACTGCTTCAATTTCCTTATGGCTTATGGGTCTGTTCAGGTTTTCTATTTCTTCCTGGTTCAGTTTTGGTAGTTTATAGGTTTCTAGGAATGCATCCATTTCTTCCAGATTGTCAAATTTGTTGGCGTAGAGTTGCTCATAGTATGTTCTTATAATTGTTTGTATTTCTTTGGTGTTGGTTTTGATCTCTCCTCTTTCATTCATGATTTTATTTATTTGGGTCCTTTCTTTTTTCTTTTTGATAAGTCTGGCCAGGGGTTTATCAATTTTATTAATTCTTTCAAAGAACCAGCTCCTAGTTTCGTTGATTTGTTCTATTGTTTTTTTTGGTTTCTATTTCATTGATTTCTGCTTTGATCTTTATGATTTCCCTTCTCCTGCTGGGTTTAGGGTCTCTTTCTTGTTCTTTCTCCAGCTCCTTTAGATGTAGGGTTAGGTTGTGTATTTGAGACCTTTCTTATTTCTTGAGAAAGGCTTGTGCTGCTATATATTTTCCTCTCAGGACTGCCTTTGTTGTGTCCCACAGATTTTGAACTGTTGTGTTTTCATTATCATTTGTTTCCATGAAGTTTTTCAATTCTTCTTTAATTTCCTGGTTGACCCATTCATTCTTTAGAAGGATGGTCCTTAGTCTCTATGCATTTTGATCCTTTCCAAATTTCCTAGTTCATATGTCCCTAGAAATGTATCCATTTCTTCCAGATTGTCAAATTTGCTGGTGTATTGTTGCTCATAATATGTTCTTATTGTTGTTCATAATATGTTCTTATAATTGTATTTCTTTGGTGTTGGTTGTGATCTCTCCTCTTTCCTTCATGATTTTATTAATTTGGGTCCTTTCTCTTTTGTTTTTGAGAAGTCTGGCCAGGGCTTTATCAATCTTATTAATTCTTTCAAAGAACCAGCTCCTAGTTTCTTTGATTTGTTCTACTGTTCTTTTAATTTCTATTTTATTGATTTCTGCTCTGATCTTTATTATTTCTCTTCTCCTGCTGCATTTAGGCTTTCTTTGCTGTTTTTTCTCCAGCTCCTTTAGGTATAGGATTAGGTTGTGTACTTGAGACCTTTCTTGTTTCTTGAGAATGGTTTGTATGACTATATACTTTCCTCTCAGGACCACCTTTGCTGTGTCCCAAAGATTTTGAACAGTTGTGTTTTCATTTCACTTGTTTCCATGAATTTTTTCTATTCTTCAATTTCCTGGTTGACCCATTCATTCTTTAGAAGGATGCTGTTTTGTCTCCATGTATTTGGGTTCTTTCCAACTTTCCTCTTGTGATTGAGTTCTAGCTTCAGAGCATTGTGGTCTGAAAATATGCAGGGAATGATCCCAATCTTTGGTAGCAGGTAGCAGACCTGATTTGCGACCCAGGATGTGATCTCTTCTGGAAAATGTTCCATGTGCACTAGAAAAGAATGTATATTCTGTTGCTTTGGGATGGAAATGTTCTGAATATATCTGTGATGTCCATCTGGTCCAGTGTGTCATTTAAGGCCTTTATTTCCTTGTTGATCTTTTGTTTGGATGATCTGTCCATTTCAGTGAAGGGGGTGTTATAATCCCTTACTATTATTGTATCATTGTTGATGTGTTTCTTTGATTTTGTTATTAATTGGTTTACATAGTTGGCTGTTCCCGTGTTAGGGGCATAGATAATTAAAATTGTTAGATCTTGTTGGACAGACCTTTTGAGTATGTTATAGTGTCCTTCCTCATCTATTGTAATCTTTGGCTTAAAATCTAATTTATTTGATATAAGGATTGCCACCCAAGCTTTCTTTTGATGTCCATTAGCATGGTAAATGGTTTTCCACCCCCTCACTTTAAATCTGGAGGTGTATTGCCTCTAAAATTAGTTTCTTGTAGACAGCATATGGATGAGTTTTGGTTTTTTACCCATTCTGATAATCATGTGTCTTTTGATTGGGGCATTCAGCCCATTTACATTCAGGGTAGCTATGGAAAGATATGAATTTAGCCATTGTATTGCCTGTAAGGTGAATGTTACTGTATATTGTCTCCATTCCTTTTTGGTCTGTCACTTTCAGGCTCTCTTTTTACTTAGAGGACCTCTTTCAATATTTCTTGTAGGGCTGGTTTGGTATTTGCAAATTCTTTTAGTTTTTGTTTGTCCTGGAAGCTTTTTATCTCTCCTCCTATTTTCAATGACAGTCTAGCTGGATATAGTATTCTTGGCTGCATGTTTTTCTCATTTAATGCTCTGAATATATCATACCAGTTCTTTCTGGCCTGCCAGGTTTCTGTGGATAAGTCTGCTGTCAATCTAATATTTCTACCATTGTATGTTACAGACTTCTTGCCCCGGGCTGCTTTCAGGATTCTCTCTTTGTCACTAAGACTCGTAAGTTTCACTATTTGATGATGGGGTGTGGACCCATTTTCATTGATTTTTGACGAGGTTTCTCTGTGCCTCCTGGATTTTGATCCTTGTTCCCTTTGCCATATTAGGGAAGTTCTCTACAATGATTTGCTCCAATATACCTTCTTCTCCCTCTTTCTTCTTCTTCTGGAATCCCAATTATGCTAATATTATTTTGTCTTTTGGTATCACTTTTCTCTTGAATTCTCCCCTCATGGTCCAGTAGTTATTTGTTTCTCTTTTGCTCAGCTTCTTTATTCTCCATCATTTTGTCTTCTATATCACTAATTTTCTGTTCTGCCCCATTTATCCTAGCAGTGAGAGCCTCCATTCTTGATTGCACCTCATTAATACCTTTTCTTATTTCAACTTGGTTAGATTTTAGTTCTTTTATTTCTCCAGAAAGAGCTTTTATTTCTCCAGAAAGGGATTCTCTAATATATTCCATGCCTTTTCTGATCCCAGCTAGCACCTTGATAATCGTCATTCTGAACCCTAGATCTGACATATTACCAATGTCCGTATTGATTAGGTCCATAGCCATTGGTTCTGCCTCTTGTTTGTTTGTTTGTTTTCTGTGGTTAGTTTTTCTGCCTTGTCATTTTATCGAGATAAGAATGTATGAAGTAGAATAAAATATTAAAATGAGGCAAAGACCCCAGAAAAATGTTTGGAAAGCAAATCAGAAGAGACCCCAAACTGGGGGGAGAAGAAAGGGTGTAAATATATATATATATAAAATAACAATAAATATGTATATATATTAGGATATATAATATATATACATATATATATTAGACTGGTGAATAGAACAGAGTCACCCACTTTATTTTGGGTGTATTTTGGTCTCTTAGAAGAAACTACCTCCCAAAATTTTAAAGAAAGAAAAACTTATATATATACAAAAATAAGGGTAAACACAATGAAGGGATGGAATATGACTGTAAAGATGAAAATTTAAAAAGTATTCTAAAAAAGGAATTGATAAGATAAGTTGGTTGGAAAAGGAAAGAAAAAGAAAGTGGAGAGAATTTCCTCATGCTGGGGACGAGATTAAAACCCTGTGCTAGATTTAGGGTATATTTTGATCTATTAGAAGAAATCGTATCCCAAAATTTGTTAGAAGAAAAAAACCCTATACTATACAAAAGAAAAGTGAGATACAATGAAAGATAAAATATGACTATAATAATGAAGGTTTAAAAAGATTTTTTTTGTTTTTTGGAACAGTTTCAGGAGAATAGGAATTAGTTCTTCTTTAAATGTTTGGTAGAATTCCCCCGGGAAGCCGTCTGGCCCTGGGCTTTTGTTTGTTTGGAGATTTTTAATGGAAGGAAAACTTCCAAACTCATTTTATGAGGCCAGCATCACCTTGATCCCAAAACCAGACAAGGATCCCACCAAAAAAGAGAGCTATAGACCGATATCCTTGATGAACACAGATGCGAAAATACTCAACAAAATACTAGCCAATCGGATTCAACAGTACATTAAAAAGATTATTCACCACGACCAAGTGGGATTTATTCCAGGGCTGCAAGGTTGGTTCAACATCCGCAAATCAGTCAATGTGATACAACACATCAATAAAAGTAAGAACAAGAACCATATGATACTCTCAATAGATGCTGAAAAAGCATTTGACAAAGTACAACATCCCTTCCTGATCAAAACTCTTCAAAGTGTAGGGATAGAGGGCACATACCTCAATATCATCAAAGCCATCTATGAAAAACCCACCGCAAATATCATTCTCAATGGAGAAAAACTGAAAGCTTTTCCGCTAAGGTCAGGAACACGGCAGGGATGTCCATTATCACCACTGCTATTCAACATCGTACTAGAGGTCCTAGCCTCAGCAATCAGACAACAAAAGGAAATTAAAGGCATCCAAATCGGCAAAGAAGAAGTCAAATTATCACTCTTCGCAGATGATATGATACTATATGTGGAAAACCCAAAAGACTCCACTCCAAAACTGCTAGAACTTATACAGGAATTCAGTAAAGTGTCAGGATATAAAATCAATGCACAGAAATCAGTTGCATTTCTCTACACCAACAGCAAGACAGAAGAAAGAGATATTAAGGAGTCAATCCCATTTACAATTGCATCCAAAACCATAAGATACCTAGGAATAAACCTAACCAAAGAGACACAGAATCTATACTCAGAAAACTATAAAGTACTCATGAAAGAAATTGAGGAAGACACAAAGAAATGGAAAAATGTTCCATGCTCCTGGATTGGAAGAATAAATATTGTGAAAATGTCTATGCTACCTAAAGCAATCTACACATTTAATGCAATTCCTATCAAAGTACCATCCATCTTTTTCAAAGAAATGGAACAAATAATTCTAAAATTTATATGGAACCAGAAAAGACCTCGAATAGCCAAAGGGATATTGAAAAAGAAAGCCAACGTTGGTGGCATCACAATTCCGGACTTCAAGCTCTATTACAAAGCTGTCATCATCAAGACAGCATGGTACTGGCACAAAAACAGACACATAGATCAATGGAACAGAATAGAGAGCCCAGAAATAGACCCTCAACTCTATGGTCAACTAATCTTCGACAAAGCAGGAAAGAATGTCCAATGGAAAAAAGACAGCCTTTTCAATAAATGGTGCTGGGAAAATTGGACAGCCACATGCAGAAAAATGAAATTGGACCATTTCCTTACACCACACACAAAAATAGACTCAAAATGGATGAAGGACCTCAATGTACGAAAGGAATCCATCAAAATCCTTGAGGAGAACACGGGCAGCAACCTCTTCGACCTCTGCCGCAGCAACATCTTCCTAGGAACAACGCAAAAGGCAAGGGAAGCAAGGGAAAAAATGAACTACTGGGATTTCATCAAGATCAAAAGCTTTTGCACAGCAAAGGAAACAGTTAACAAAATCAAAAGACAACTGACAGAATGGGAGAAGATATTTGCAAACGACATATCAGATAAAGGACTAGTGTCCAGAATCTATAAAGAACTTAGCAAACTCAACACCCAAAGAACAAATAATCCAATCAAGAAATGGGCAGAAGACATGAACAGACATTTCTGCAAAGAAGACATCCAGATGGCCAACAGACACATGAAAAAGTGCTCCATATCACTTGGCATCAGGGAAATACAAATCAAAACCACAATGAGATATCACCTCACACCAGTCAGAATGGCTAAAATCAACAAGTCAGGAAATGACAGATGCTGGCGAGGATGCGGAGAAAGGGGAACCCTCCTACACTGTTGGTGGGAATGCAAGCTGGTGCAGCCACTCTGGAAAACAGCATGGAGGTTCCTCAAAATGTTGAAAATAGAACTGCCCTATGACCCAGCAATTGCACTATTGGGTATTTACCCTAAAGATACAAATGTAGTGATCCAAAGGGACACATGCACCCGAATGTTTATAGCAGCAATGTCCACAATAGCCAAACTATGGAAAGAACCTAGATGTCCATCAACAGATGAATGGATCAAGAAGATGTGGTATATATACACAATGGAATACTATGCAGCCATCAAAAGAAATGAAATCTTGCCATTTGCAACAACATGGATGGAACTAGAGCGTATCATGCTTAGCGAAATAAGTCAAGCAGAGAAAGACAACTATCATATGATCTCCCTGATATGAGGAAGTGGTGATGCAACATGGAGGCTTAAGTGGGTAGAAGAATAAATGAAACAAGATGGGATTGGGAGGGAGACAAACCATAAGTGACTCTTAATCTCACAAAACAAACTGAGGGTTGCCGGGGGGAGGGGGTTGGGGAGAAGGGGGTGGGACTATGGACATTGGGGAGGGTATGTGATTTGGTGAGTGCTGTGAAGTGTGTAAACCTGGTGATTCACAGACCTGGGGATAAAAATATATGTATATAAAAAATATATGTTTATAAAAAATAAAAAATAAAAAAAAAAAAAAAAAAAAAAAAAAAAAAAGATTTTTTTTGAAAGGTATTGTTAATATAGCAAGTTAAAAAATATTGAAAGAGCAAAGAGGGTAAAAAGAGGAAAGAGGAAAGGTTAAAAAATTAGAATAAGAAAAAAAATAAAATTTAAAATATTTAACTTTGCAAGACTTAAAGACCATGTGGAAAAAGCCTTATGCGTTACTTTCCCCTAGCTCTGGAGGTCTGCTATTGTCCTTGATAGGTGATCTTGTTCTTGGCTGAATGTTCTTGATTTTCTGGGAGAGGGGCCTGTTGCAGTGATTCTCAAATGTCCTTGCCTGGAACAGAATTGCACCACTTGATTTGGTTCCTTCCCAGGGACTAGGCTACCTAATCTGTTCAGGTTCGCTCTCGGAGCTTTTTTTCCCTGAATGCTTTCCATAGAGCTCTGGAGGACGGGAATGAAAATGGCAGCCTCCCAGTCTGTGGCCGAAGGAGCCAATAGCTGGTGCCCCGCTCCTCAGTGCACCCTCAGAGAAAAGCAGTTAGTCCCTCCCTTCTCCCTGGTCTCCAGCCACACTGAGTTCGCCTGGCCTGTAACCAAGCATTTCTATCTCTGATGCTAGGCACTGTTTAGAGTCTCCAAACCCCGCAGATTCCTGCCATGCTCCTCCTCTGGAGGAGGAAGGTGAGTCTCCCCGGATCTGCCACTTGTGGGGTTCCTGCTCAAAGAACAGTGGCCCGACTGTGCTGCAGATCACAGTTTTAGGTAACCCTGAGCTGAGAGCCCACTCTTCATCTCTGTCTCTTTAGCCGGCTTTCCTGCTCTGATACCTGAGAGGTCTGCCATCCTCAGACACCCCCAATCTTTCTGTGACCCTGTGGGACCTGAGACCACAATGTCCCTGTGAGGGCTCCATCCCCGCTTAGCCTCTGGAGCAATGTCCCCCATGGAGCAGACTTCTAAAATTTCAGATTTTATACTCTGTTGCTCCACCGCTTGCTAGGAGCCGGTCCCTCCTCCTGTGGTCTATCTTCCCATCACTTTGGATTCACTTCTCAGCATGTCCTCCCTTTCAGAAAGTGGTCGATTTTCTGTTCCAAGAATTTCTGCCCTTCTTCTCTTCAATCTCCTGTTGGGTTTGTAGGTCTTCCAAATGGTTTGATAACTATCTAGCTGAACTCCTGTGACCTGATGTCATCTCAGTCTGCTACTCCTCCACTATCTTGACTCTCCCTGGTCTGTAAAATTTTTAATGGAAAAGAATTTCAATTACATTTTTCCTATAGGAAAATCAACAAGTTCTCATTAACAAAATGAGGTAACAAAATGACTCATTTCATCTACCCAGTGAGAAATACAACTGCTGTATATCCTTTCCCTTTATATGCATATATTTACTCACTCTTTGATCAGTCATTCAATCATTCATCAAATATTTATGTGCCAAAAACATTTCTAGGTCTTGGAGATAGACAATTGAATAAAACCAACAAAGTACCTGCACTAATGGAACTTAAACTACAAAGAGAGATACAAAAAAATAAATTATGCATATATTTATAAATATTAGATAGTTTTTAAGAGATAAGTCTAATCCAAGTAAAGGAATAAAAAATATGGTGATGGAGGTGTTATAATTAAATAAAGTAATCAAGGAAGTCCTGTTTCAGAGGGTGACATCAAAGAAGAGGTTTGAATAAAGAGAGAAAGAAGTACATGTAGATATCTGAGGTAAGGGCACAGTAAGCAAAGAGAACATCATCCTGCAAACAGAAAAACGAACTTATATTTAAGGAGGCATAAAAAAAATCAATTATGTTTGGAGCACAGTGAGTGAAGGGGTGACTGATATGAAAAAAGTCTGGAATATGCATGGCATCAGAATATATAGTGCCCTGTCTGCCATTTGAAGGATTTTGTACTTTGAATATTAATATAAAGACATTTCAGAGTTTTAAATGGGCATGAAACATAATGTGATATATATTTTTAAAGGGATTGTTTGGTTGGTGTGTAGTCCAAATTTGGGCAAAGTTGAAAGCAGGGTGATAAACCCTCTTTGGATGCATTTTGGAAGTAGAATTGACAGAATTCAATAACTGGCTGGGCATGGGACATGAGAAGTGCAGGGGAAGTCAAAGATAAATTCTGGTTTTTGGTGAGAACAACTGGTAAAATGGAGTTGTTGGAGGAGTAGGTTTGAGTAAGAAAATCCTGAATTTGAATTTTGAGCATGTTTATGATGTTTATCAAACATCCAAATGAAAATATTAGCGAGATAGTTGGATATAGGGACACGTATTTGAATGCAGTTTGAATTTCAGCACTAGCTGAAAATAAAAAAATTAAGAATCACAAAAGGATGCAATATAAAGTCATAGGACTCGGTGACTTTACCTAGGGAGGAGGAATAAACAGAGATGATAAAATTTCCTGGGATGAGCCTTGGAACACTCCAACACTTAGAGATCCAGAAGAAATTAGAAGGGAAAAAAAAAAAGACTAAGGGAAATGGTATGAAGTGGGAGGAAACCAATTTAATATCCTAGAAGCCAATGAAGAAAATATTTTAACAAGGAATTGATCAACTCTATTAAAAGTGTTTAGACTGGCAATTGGATTTGACAATTATGGCACTCATAGATGAAATTTTCAAGATCATTTTATAGTTAGTATGGTTTTTTGTCATGTTATATTTAAATGTGATGAGATTGGATATAATAAGTAGACATATTAGAGCCATGCAGTTTTGTCAATTGCTTTAGTAGGGTTAGGCAGGCCCCTATTGTATGCTCTTTAAGTGTTTGAAAACAGAGAAATAACTCCATTCATTGAACAAATAATAAGTGCCATATATTCTTCTGAGTGCTGAGGGTGGGGCCGATGCAAATAAGACAAATTTCTTAATGCAAGGAGGTCATATTTTAATGGGTAAAGATAGTCAATGTGCTAAATATATGGTGTGTCAAATGGCAATATATGTTACAGAGAAAAATTAAATGAGAAAAGAGTGTAGTTCGTGCTGGGGTGGAGAAAAGGTTACAGGTTATTTTTTTTTAATTTTTTATTTTTTATAAACATATATTTTTATCCCCAGGGGTACAGGTCTGTGAATCACCAGGTTTACACACTTCACAGCACTCACCAAAGCACATACCCTCCCCAATGTCCATAATCCCACCCCCTTCTCCCAACCTACAGGTTATTTTTTAAAAATTTTTCCAGCTGTATCAATTGAGAGGACCATGTGGTTCTTGTCTCTTCTCTTATTTCTGTGTTCTATCACATTGATTGATTTACAAAAGTTGAACCACCCTTGCATCCCAGGGATAAATCCAACCTGTATGTAATGAATAATCCTTTTAATGTACTGTTGGATCCTATTAGCCAGGATCTTGTTGAGAATTTTGGCATCCATATTCATCAGGGATATTGGTCTGAAATTCTCCTTTTTGATGGGGTCTTTGCCTGGTTTTAGAATCAGTGGAAGGCTGGCCCCATAAAAGGAGTTTGGGTTTTCCTTCTATTTCTATTTTTTTGTAACAGTGTCAGTAGTATAGGTATTAATTCTTCTTTGAATGTTTCATAAAATTCACCAGGGAATCCATCAGGCCCTGGACTCTGTTTTTTGGGAGGTTTTTGATCACTGCTTCAATCTTGTTACTGGTTATTGGTCTATTCAGGTTGTCAGTTTATTCCTGTTTCAATCTTGGCAGTTTATATGTTTCCAGGAAAGCTTAGTTTATTGGCATATAGTTGTTGATAATAAATTCTGATGATTGTTTCTATTTCTTTGGTGTTAGTTGTGATCTCCCCTTTCATGTATAATTTTATTAATTTGGGTCCTTTCTCTTTTCTTTTGGATAAGTCTGGCCAGTATTTTATCGATCATAATTCTTTCAAAGAACCAAATCCTAGTTTCATTGATCTTCTTTACTGTATTTCTGGTTTCTAATTCATTGATCTCTGCTCTAATCCTAATTATTTCTCTTCTAATGCATGGCGTAGGCTATATTTGTTGTTCTTTCTCCAGTTCTTTAAGGTGTAAAGTTAATTTGTGTATTTTGAATTTTCTGAGGTTTTTTTTGAGGGGGGGTGGGGCTTGGATGGCTATATATTTTCCCCTTAGAACCACTTCTGCCATACCCTATAGGTTTCAGACTGATGTGTTTTCATTCTCGTTGGTTTCCATGAATTGTTTAAGTTCTTCTTTGATTTCCTGGTTGACCCAAACATTCTTAAGCAGGATATTCTTTAGCTTCCAAGTGTTTGCATTTCTTCCAAATTTTTTCTTGTGATTGAGCCCCAGTTTCAAAGCATTTGGCAAAATACATCATTCTTTCCTGATTAAAACTCTTCATAGTGTAGGGATAGAGGGAACATTCCTAAATTTCATAAAAGCCACCTATAAAATGCCCACAGCAAGTATCATTCTCAAGGGAAAAGCTAAGAGTCTTTCCCTTAAGATCAGGAACACAACAGGGATGTCTGCTCTTGGCACTACTGTTCAACATAATACTGGATGTCCTAGCAACAGCAATCAGACAACAAAAAGGAATAAAAAGTATTCAAATTGGCAAAAAAGAAGTAAAACTCTCTCTCTTCACAGATGATATAAAACTTTATGTGGAAAACCCAAAAGACTCCACCCCCAAATTATTAGAATTCATACAGCAATTCAGGAGTGTGGCAGGATACAAAATCAATGTACAGAAATCAGTTGCTTTCCTACACACTAACAATGTAACTGTAGAAAGAAAAATTGGTAATTGATTCCATTTAAAATAGCACCAAAACCCCTAAGATATCTTGGAATAAACCTAACCAAAGAGGTAAGTGATCTATACTCTAGAATATACAGAATATTTATGAAGGAAATTGAAGAAGACACAAGGTTGGAAAATATTCTGTGCTCATGGATCAGAAGAATAAACACTTAAGATGTGTGTGTTGCTGAGAGCCATCTATACTTTCAGTGCCATCCTGATCAAAATACCAATGGTATTTTTTCACAGTGCTGGAACAAATAATCCTAAAATCTGTATGGAACCAGAAAAGACCCTGAATCACCAAAGAAATGATGAAAAAGAAAAACAAACCTGGGGCATCACATTGCCTGATTTCAAGTTATATTACAAAGCTGTGGTCAACAAGATAGGATGGTTTTGGCACAAAAACAGACACATAGACCAATGGAATGGAACAGAATGGAGAGCCCAGATATGGACCTTCAACTCTATGGTCAACTAATCTTTGACAAAGCGGGAAAAAATATCAATGAAAAAAGACAGTCTCCTTAATAAATTGTGCTGGGAAAATTGGACAGCTATATACAGAAGAATGAAACTTGACCATTCTCTTACACATACACAAAGATAAAGTCAAAATGGATGAAAGACCTCAATGTGAGACAGGAATCCATCAAAATCCTAGAGAATGTGGGCAGTAACATTTTTTACATTGGCCACAGCAACTTCTTTCAAAAAATATCAACAAAGGCAAGGGAAACAAAAGTGAAAATGAACTTTGGGGACTTCATCAAGATCAAAAGCTTCTGACATACAAATGGCTATCAGACACATGAAAAAATGTTCATCATCACTAATCATCAGGGAAATTCAAATTAAAACCACATTGAGATACCACCTTACACCAGTTAGAATGGCCAAAATTAGCAAGACAGGAAACGTGTGTTGGAGAGGATGTGAAGAAAGGGGAACTCTCTTACACTGTTGGTGGGAATGCAAGTTGGTGCAGCCACTTTGGAGAATAGTGTGGAGATTCCTTAAGAAATTAAAAATAGAGCTTCCCTATGACCCTGCAATTGCACTCCTGGGTATTTACCCCAAAGATACAGATGTAGTGAAAAGAAGGGCCATCTGTACCCCAATGTTCATAGCAGCAATGGCCACAGTTGCCAAACTATGGAAAGAGCCAAGATGCCCTTCAATGGACGAATGGATAAGAAAGATGTGGTCCGTATACACTATGGAGTATTATGCCTCCATCAGAAAGGATGAATACCCAACTTTTGTAGCAACATGGATGGGACTGGAAGAGATTATGCTGAGTGAAATAAGTCAAGCAGAGAGAGTCAATTATCATATGGTTTCACTGATTTGTGGAGCATAACAAATAACACAGAGGACATGGGGAGATGGAGAGGAGAAGGGAGTTGAGGGAAATTGGAAGGGGAGATGAACCATGAGAGACTATGGACTCTGAAAAACAATCTGAGGGTTTTGAAGGGGCGGGGAGGGGTAGGAGGTTGGGGGAGCCAGGTGGTGAGTATTGGGGAGGGCACGTATTGCATGGAGCACTGGGTGTGGTGCATAAACAATGAATTCTGTTACACTGAAAAGAAATTAGAAAAAGAAAAAGAAACAAAGCAAGCATTAAAGGGGAAGAAAATAAAAGAGAGAGGCAAACCAAGAAAAGATCTCTTAAGTTTGGAGACCAAATGGATGGTTACCAGAAGGGAGGTGCGTGGGGGGAATGGGTTAAATAGGTGATGGGGGATTAAGGTCTGCACATGTGATGAGCACTGTGGGTTGTATGGACAAATCAGTATATTATACACGTGGAACTAATAACTATATAACTATAATAACTAATAACACTATATTATACACCTGGAACTGTATGTTAACTAAGTGGAATTTAATGCAATATTTTTTTAAAAATTGCAAGTTCAATAATGAATAAAGCTTGTCCAACTTAAAAAAAAAAAAAAAAAGAAGGTGGGTTCTGGAGCTAAGCAACTTGGGCAAAACTGTAGTTAGGCCGGTTACACACTATGTGAAGAAACTACTTAATTTTTCTATACATGTGTTTTATCTTTTTAAAATCACAACAATGTTTTAAGGAGTAAATTAATTGTTATTTAGGTAACACTTCAAATAATTCCTGGCACATAGGAAGTTCCATTAATTTAATGGCTCTTAATTTGATTTTTACACTTAAATTCTTAGCTAGTTTTAGGACTCTTACATCCATTATAATTTAATCAATGCAAACCCCTGTGTTTACTGCTCTGTCCCTTAAGACCCTTCATATAGTACATGCTCAGTAAATATGTGCTCAATAAATGAACTTAATTTTGCAGAGAAAAAAAAAACATCAAAAGCTTCTGCATAGTAAAGGAAACAGTCAACAAAACAAAGAGGCAACCAATGGAATGGGAGAAGATATTTGCAAATGATGCTACAGATAAAATGCTTATGTCTAAGATCTATAAAGAACTTCTCAAACTCAACACCCCCCCAAAAAAATAATCAAGCCAAAAATGGTCAGAAGACATGAACAGACACTTCTCCAAAGAAACATACAAATGGCTAGCAGACACATGAAAAAATGTTCATCATCATTAGCCAACAGGGAAATGCAAACTAAAACCACATTGAAATACCACCTTACACCAGTTAGAATGGCAAAAATTGACAAGACAAGAAACAACAAATGTTGGAGAAGTTGTGAAGAAAGGGGAACCCTCTTACATTGTTGGCGGGAATGCAAGTTGTTATAGCCACTTTGCAAAACAGTGTGGAGTTTCCTCAAAAAATTAAAAATAGAGCTATCCTATGACCCAGAAATTGCACAACTGGGTATTTACCCCAAGGATACAGATGTAGTGAAAAGAAGGGCCATCTGTACCCCAATGTTTATAGCAGCAATGGCCATGGTCGCCAAACTGTGGAAGGAGTTGATATGCCCTTCAGGAGATGAATGGACAAAAAAGATATGGTCCGTATATACAATGGAATATTACCCAGTCATCAGAAAGGATGAATACCCAGCTTTTGCATCGACATGGATGGAACTGGAGGAGATTATGCTAAGTGAAGTACATCAAACAGAGAGGACAGTTATCATATGCTTTCACTTGTTTGTGCAATATAAGGAATAGCATGGAGGAGATTAGGAGAAGGAAGGGAAAAATGAAAGAGGGGAAATCAGAGGTAGAGACAAAGCATGAGAAAGTATAGACTCTGGGAATCAAACTGAGGGTTTTAGAGGGGAGGGGGTTTAAGGGATGGGTTAGCCCAGTGATGGGTATTAAAGAGGGCCTATATTGCATGGTGCACTGGGTGTTATATGCAAACAAGGAATCATGGAACACTACATCAAAAATGAATGATGTATTGTATGGTGATTAATATAACACAATAGAAAAAAAAAAAACACTGTGGCTGTTTTTAAAATTTTTCATTATTGGTGCACCTGGGTGGCTCAGCCCATCAAGTGTCCTCCTTCAGTTCGGGTGATGATACCGTCCTGGGATCCTGGGATCCTGGGATCAGGAACCCTGTGTCAGACTCCCTCCATCTCCCTCTGCTCCTCTCCATGCTTGTGCTCTTTCTCCCTCACTATCAAAGAAATAAAATCTTTAAATGAATAAACAACAAAAAGTAAATTCTCATTATTATTTGTTTTTAGTAATTTGATTATAATATACCTTGATGTGACTCTCTTTAGGTTTATTTTCCTTGGAGTTCATATTTCTTAGATCTGTGAATGTATAATTCTCCTCAAATATAGAAAATTTCTAGGCATAATTACAGTTTGATATTGTTTTACAGTTCAGTGATGCTCTATTCATATTTATAATTCATTCTTTTTTTCTCTATGTGCCTTAATTTGGATAAATTCTATTGTCATAGCTCCAAACCCACTGATATCTCCTTTTGCAAGTCTAACTTGCTAATAATTATATCCAGCATTTTTAAAATTTCACATATTTTGTATCTCTACAAGTTTCATTAGGTACATTTTTCCTCTTCTCCTCTTTGTTCCTATTTAGCAACACCCTATTTCTGTCTACCATCTTGAGCACATGAGGCCTATATACTAATATACACATATTAGTTATTTTGTTGTCTCCTGTTAGTTCTACCATCTTTGTTATTTTTGGATTTGTTTCTATTGGTTGATATTTTTTCTCCTCATTATAATGGATTATATTTTCCTGCTCCTTTGCACCATTGAGAAATTTTCTTTTTAGATACTAGAATTTGTTGCAATTTAAAAACAGTTCAGTTTTATTCTGACTTGCACTTTAGTTACTTTGAATCAATCAATTAGGTCAGTTCAAGGCTTGATTTTAACTTGTTAGGTATGTTCCAGAGCAACATTTTTTTTTTTCAGAGCAACTTTTAATCTAGAGATAATATAGCCTCACTACTAAGGTGATAGCATTCTGAGGATTCAACCAATATATGATCCATATATTCCATATATTACAAAATCTTTCCCCTCTGTTTGTGGGAGAACGAACTGTTCCTAGATGTGTGTGGACTTTAGTAACTGCCCTGCCTAGTCCCTTCTGCTTGTTCCATTCAAAACCTCAGGTAATTGCCTGTCATGCAAACATAGTTCAGTACTCAGCCAAGGACCTGAGGATCCCCTCTGTGTAAATCCAGAGACCCTTCTTTCTTTTTGTGCAGCTCCTTATTCTCCAGTAGTACGTCCCACAAATTTTTGCCTCTTTGGTCTTCCCAGGTTTCTACTTATATCTTTTTGACTCAGGATTACTGCGGGCTCTGATTGGGTTCTCCCTCCCTGAGATGTAGCCTACAAAGGGCTACAGGGAAATAAGCTGGTAAAATAATAGTGCTTATCTGTTGTCCTTCTGTCAGGGATACTACTCCTGTTTGTTGTCCAATACCTGAAACCCTTGCTTTATATTTTTTCTGGTTTCCTATTGCTTAAAGCAGGAGGGTCAATCCAATTCTTATTACTTCATCTTGACCAACATTTAGGTTTTGAGATCCCTCTGGGTGCGGCTATGTGGAGAGTAGACTGAAAAGGGGCAACAGGGACACCAATTAGGAAGCTACTGTGCAAAAATTCCACTAGATAACATGATGGCTTGGATATGGGTGGCCCAGGGTGGATTGAGGGGCATGGTCACAGTTTGGATATACTTTGAAGGCAGAGGCAATAGGATTTCCTTACAGAGTAAGTGTGAGTTATGAGATATAGAGAGGAATCAAGAAAGACTAAAATGTTAACACTTACTTTCTCATTTATTTCATGGTTATTAGTTTGCTTGATTTTCTAGCTCTCTAACTTCAGTCACCTGCTTTCTTAAAATATTGTCCATTTGACTGAGATTTTGAAATGTATTTCCATATAGTTATAAATATTCTTGGGGCACCTGGGTGGCTCAGTCATTAAGCATCTGCCTTCCACACAGGTCATGATCCCAGAGTCCTCGTATGGAGCCCTGCATTGGGTTCTCTGCTCAGCGGGAAGCCTGCTTCTCCCTCTCCCACTCCCCCTGCTGTGTTCCCTTTCTTGCTGTCTCTCTCTCTGTCAAATAACAAATAAAATCTTTAAAAAAAATCCTTTACTTCTTCAAATCCATATGTAAATATACCCACTTTTTTATTTCTAAAAATGTATAGTTTTTTTTCTTTTTCTTGTATTTTCAACTGGATTGCCAGAGGTGTGACTATTTTTTTTATTGAAGTATAATTGACAAATAATAATCTATTAATTTCATGTGTACAACATGGTGATTCAATATTTATATACATTATGAACTGAATCACTACAATAAGTCTAGTTACTGTCACCATACAAAGTTAATACAATATTATTGACTGCATTCTCTGTGCTGTACATGACATGCTCATGAATTATTTATTTTATAACTTGAAGTTTGTACCTCTTGATCCTCCAAAAATCTTATTTTAATCAAGTCTACACATGCAGCTAGTGGATATTACTATTTTAACTCAAATCTGTCACACGGAAAAGTTACTAATTGCATTAGAATCAGGATTCCACAATATGATGTGGGAAAATTCATCACATTTATATAGCCAGTAAAATTGTGTCTTATCAATGCATAGATTCATTCTAGAAATGTTTATTTATTTATTTATTTATTTATTTATTTATTTTTTAAAGATTTTTATTTATTTATTTGACAGACAGAGATCACAAGTTGGCAGAGAGGCAGGCAGAGAGAAAGAGAGGAGGAAGCAGGCTCCCTGCTGAGCAGAGAGCCCGATGGGGGACTTGATCCCAGGACCCTGAGATCATGACCTGAGCCGAAGGCAGAGGCTTTAACCCACTGAGCCACCCAGGCGCCCTAGAAATGTTTTTTTTAAAATATTTTATTTATTTGACAGACAGAAATCACAAGTAGGCAGAGAGGCAGGCACAGAGAGAGGGGGAGGCAGGCTTCCCGCCGAACAGAGAGCCCAATGCGGGGCTTGATCCCAGAACCCTGGGATCATGACCTGAGCGGAAGGCAGAGGCTTTAACTCACTGAGTCACCCAGGCACCCCTAGAAATGTTTTTGAGCTAACTCTATATCCAGAATTTTGGAAGAGAAGGGCAGCAAAAACAAAAATCTTCTATGCGTATAGCACTTTGTAGTTTCTACAATGAACATTCACATTATTTTCTTTGATTATCTTAACTACAACATGAAAAAACCCTCATCAGTGTTTTACAGGGTAGAAAATACAACTCAATGGTAAATTCCTTTGCCTAATATCATATTTAGTAAATGCCAAAGCCAATGCTCTTTTCCCCCCAATGATATTCTGCTTTTTGTCTAAGGGCATTAGGTATATGTTGATGTGTGTATGTATGTGGGGTGGGATGATGAAGTGTTTGTAGTTATTTTTATTTTCCTTGTGTTTTTGCCATTAAATTTGGATTGATATTATGGCTTATAGAGCCACAGTAAGGATGAAAATAAAAAGTGTCTGATGTAGTATAACATAATTTTCATGTATTATACCCTCCCGAAATCTCTACTTTGTTTTCATTTTTTATTTAAAAAACTTACCTATCCTAAAATGCTTTTTGAATATTAAATTGATAATTAGGTATAATGAAGCTATTTGTCATGAAGTTGGAGTAATTTAAAATAATTATTTAAACTTCCACTTTATATGTGTTTATTTCCCCATAGATCTGAATGGGGATATTTGTAAGTGAAATGAAAAGAACACAAATTATTTTGAAGCATATTAAACTAAAATATGATTCTGATGACAGAGAACAGTGTAAAATAAAAGGAGAAAAAGAAAGAACTGCTTGATTTTTATCAGCCCTCTGTATACAGTTGTTCTTACTAAGTATTGGAAAAGAGTGATCTAGGCATAGGACTGGATATCATACATCCACAGGTATGGTAATGAATCAAAATTTAAAAGAAACTTTTTATAAAAAATACCTTTTGAAATGACAGCACTCTTGTATCCAAAGGCACAGTTTGTTTTCCATGCTTATTTTCTGGTTGTTGAAGTTCAGAATTTCTACATAAGACTAATTCAATAGCAATTTTAATTTATGAAAAAAATGCTATATACCAGACAGATACTGCTTCCTATTCAGCCATCACATAGACGATTTTTATGCTATCACAAGACATCAAACAATAAAATCACTGCAGTATATTTTAGAAAAGATAGATAACATACTGGAATCTGTGAGTCAGAGAATACAGTTTGCAGAGGGCAAAGCATTTTACAAGGATTCTCATATATTTTCATGCCAGTCTAAGGGTGTTTCCACAAAGTAAAACACATGACCCTTATTTTATATTGTGCCATGTATATCTGGCTTATGTTTAGTTTCACGAAGAGACCAAAGTGACCAAAAATTCTTTGTATTGGACACAGAGATATTGTTGAGAATCTTTTTTTTTTAAGATTTTATTTATTTTAGAGAGAGAGAGATCACAAGTAGGCAGAGAGGCAGACAGAGAGAGAGGGGGAAGCAGGCTCCCTGCTGAGCAGAGAGCCTGATGTGGGGCTCTATCCCAGGACCCTGGGACCATGACCTGAGCTGAAGGCAGAGGCTTTAACCCACTGAGCCACCCAGGCGCCCCTATTGAGAATCTTTTAATTGAAAAGTTTTGCTATTCCAGGACAGTAAACAAGACCCACTCACTTACATATTCAGTAGCTGGAAGCCAGTATATTTTGCAAACCCTAAGAGGAGATTTATTTACATAATGATGGCTATCATACCACTAACTATTTTAACTGAGATGACTACTTTGCATTAGATCAAGCATAGAGAATAATCAGTCAGTCTCACTAGCACCATGTCACAGCTGGAGGGATGATAGGTAAGTTTTCTAAAACATTTCATTAGGGTAATTTCTATTATAAACAGATACCTGGAAACACACATGCACATGCGCATCCAAACACAAACACACACACACACACACACACACACACACACACACACACACACTTCACTTTTTAAAAAAAAAAATTACATTTACCTCGACTTGCCTGTGCTTTTGCCAATAATTCTACTGGCTGGCCTGTGGGGGATGTTTGCAAAAATATTTGCATTTCCCTCCTGTCCCCTTCCAAACCTTTGTTTCACCACAATTATGAAGAGAACAAATGTTCACATTTTCCAAAGGTTTACCATTTTCAAGAAAAACACAAAAGCTCAACTGCAATGAGTGTTCACTTGCTGGGAGGGAGCCAAATACAAACAGATGTTTAGTTTTTATGCGTTGAACTTTTTTGTTTCTGGGCTTGCTACTTAGAAGAACACATTTTGTTTCTAGACATGAATTGATTCCTAGCATCAGAATTCTGCATCATGAAAGGGAGAATTAACCAGCCATATTCTGGCTTATCCAGAAGGTAGTGCACTTCCTGATGTTTGAGATTTTAAGAACAAATTTTTGTGTCCTCCCAAGTGGCTATAGACAGAGCAGCCTTAGATAGGAGGCCTAGATCCTACTTGTGTGACCATGAATAATCATCTGTTTCTCTCTAAGTCTTAGTTTCTTGTGTGTATGAGAAGAGATACCATCTAAGATTAAGTAAGTTAAAATAAAGCCTTAATATTCATGGGGAAAATATTGACAGTTTAAAGTTTGTTAGAAATAAATTCTTTTTTTTCAACCTTTAATTCTTTTTTATTTTTTATAAACATATAATGTATTACTTGCTCCAGGGATACAGGTCTGTGAATCACCAGGTTTACACATTTCATAGCACTCACCATAGCACATACCCTCCCCAATGTCTATAACCCCACCAAACTCCCTCTACCCTCTCCCTCCTGCAACCCTCAGTTTGTTCTGTGAGGTTAAGAGTCTCTTGTGATTTGTCTCCCTCCTGATCCCATCTTGCTTCATTTATTCTTTTCCTACCCCCCAAACCCCTCAGGTTGCATCTCCACTTCCTCATATCAGGGAGATCATATGATAGTTGTGTTTCTCTGATTGATTTATTTTGCTAAGCATAATACCCTCTAGTTCCATCCACATCATGGCAAATGGCAAGATTTCATTTCTTTTGATGGCTGCATAGTATTCCATTGTATATATATACCACATCTTCTTGATCCATGCATCTGTTGATGGGCATCTAGGTTCTTTCCATAGTTTGGCTATTGTGGACATTGCTGTTATAAACATTCGGGTGCACGTGCCCCTTTGGATCACTACGTTTGTATCTTTAGGGTAAATACCCAGTAGTGCAATTGCTGGGTCATAGGGCAGTTCTATTTTCAACATTTTGAGGAACCTCCATGCTGTTTTCCAGAGTGGCTGCACCAGCTTGCATTCCCACCAACAGTGTAGGAGGGTTCCCCTTTCTCTGCATCCTCACCAGCATCTGTCTTTTCCTGACTTGTTAATTGTAGCAATTCTGACTGGTATGAGGTGGTATGTTTTGTGGTTTTGATTTGTATTTCCCTGATGCCAAGTGATGTGGAGCACTTTTTCATGTGTCTGTTGGCCATCTGGATGTCTTCTTTGCAGAAATGTCTGTTCATGTCCTCTGCCCATTTCTTGATAGGATTATTTGTTCATTGAGTATTGAGTTTGCTAAGCTCTTTATAGATTTTAGATACTAGCCCTATATCTGATAAGTCGTTTGCAAATATCTTCTCCCACTCTGTCAGTTGTCTTTTGGTTTTAACTGTTTCCTTTGCTGTGCAAAAGCTTTTGATCTTGATGAAGTCCCAATAGTTCATTTTTGCCCTTGCTTCCCTTGCGTTGGCGATGTTCCTAGGAAGAAGTTGCTGTGGCTGAGGTCGAAGAGGTTGCTGCCTGTGTTCTCTTCAAAGATGTTGGTGGATTCCTTTCTCACATTGAGGTCCTTCACCATTTTGAGTCTATTTTCATGTGTGGTGTAAGGAAATGGTCCAATTTCATTTTTCTGCATGTGGCTGTCCAATTTTCCCAACATCATTTGTTGAAGAGGTTGTCTTTTTTCCATTGGACATTCTTTCCTGCTTTGTCAAAGATTAGGTGACCATAGAGTTGAGGATATATTTCTGGGCTCAATATTCTGTTCCATTGACCTATGTGTCTGTTTTTGTGCCAGTAGAAGTAAATTCTTTTGTTTATTTATTTTTTAAATTTCTTTTCAGCGTAACAGTATTCATTGTTTTTATACCACACCCAGTGCGCCATGCAATCCATGCCGTCTCTGATAACCACCACCTGGTTCCCCCAACCTCCCACCCCTCACCCCTCCAAAACCCTCAGATTGTTTTTCAGAGTCCATAGTCTCTCATGGTTCACCTCCCCTTCCAATTTCCCTCAACTCACTTCTCCTCTCCATCTCCCCTTGTCCTCCATGCTATTTGTTATGCTCCACAAATAAACAAATTTACTTTTATTCTCTTTGTCAATATGGATAACAACTTGATTTATATACCTTATAGAGAGTTTTTTTTAAGGCTCAATGAAAGGGGTGCCTGGCTGGCTCTTTCAGTCAACATTGGACTCTTGTTTTTTGTTCAGGTCCTGATCTCAGGGTGTGGAATTCAGTCCCAGGTCAGGCTTCATGCTCAGCACAGAGTCTGCTTGGGATTCTCTCTCCCCTCTCTCTGTCTCTCTCCCAACTCACACATACACACTCTCTCTCACTCTAAATCAATCAATCTTTAAGAAAAACAATTAATAAAAGTCCCAATGAAAGAGATGATATGGGTGAGAAAAAGGGGCAACTAGAATGCTATAAGCAGAGACTTTAGAGCAAGACTGTTGGACAAAAATCTCTGTCTCTGTGTGACCTAGAGGAAGTTTCCAGAATCTCAAGACATCTCATTTCCTTCATCAGTAAAATGGATATAGTGGTACAAGTAGCCACCACATTTAGTTGTGAAGATTAAATGAGTGGATAATGAGGACAAACGGTAAAGTCTTAGAAGATATAGCTGTAATTTCTCCAAAATATTATTTGATATACCAAGATATTAGAAATTATATAGAGCATTATGAAGAAAAGATGAGCTCCAAGAAGTTAAAGTGATAAATAAGTGCAATTATGTTAAATACACTATCCTCCAACAATAGTATATTTGTACCATGATCTAATATTACTGCTACTACTTTCTCACAGTATACATTAAACATTTCTTTTGGATATACTATGTTTCAGGCCCTGGCCCACCATTATATAGACTGTCCGAAAAAGGGAAGTTCAGAGTATCAGTATTCTACTACTGACCCTAAAAGTGTGTGAATGATCCCAGAATAGTTCAATACACAATCCAATTAAATTTATTGAATTTTCTGTACAATTTAATCTTCATTTGGCACCCCAAACTGCAATACTACTGATTAAACCTCAGTTAACAAGAGGATCAAGAAAGCAAAGTAACTGAATTTTATTACTAATATATTTTATAAGTTACATATTTATAATTAATATATATCAGTGTACTGAATATTAATCAGGATGCCCTTTCAGTTTTACTCCAGAGCTAATAAATTTGTCACAGTAAAGATAACAAATATAATATTTTCCCCCATACTTCAGCAATAGCTGGTTAAATTATCCTTTCAAAATTCCATTTAGGGGAACCTGGATGGCTCAGTCAGTTGGGTCTGATGCTTGATTTCTGCTTGGGTCATGATCTCAGGGTCATAGGATCAAGTTCCACATGGGGGTCTGTGCTCAGTGCAGAGTCTACCTGTCTTTCCCCCTCTCTTCTCTTTCTCTTTCTCTCCCTGTCTCTCTCTCTCTCTCCCTCTAAAATAAATAAATAAAATCCTTCAAAAAATTCCTTTTATAGGAGAAACCTAAACTCTAATAAATAACAAATAAGCTTAATGCATGTGTGAAACCTGTATGAGGAAAGCTATAAAACTATTTGAAGTCATCAAGGAAACTTTAATAAATAGAGAAGCATATTATGGTGCTGATTTGGACGTCTAAATATTATAAAAATGTTTCTTTCTTTCCAAAGTAATTAATGAATTTAATGGGATCCCAATCAATATTGTAACAGATGTTTTTAAACTTGGCAGTTACATTCAGAAATCACTGGGAGAACAAATGTGTTCAAACTGGGAAAAATATTGTTAATGACTTTCCCTCTAAGTATCTACCTTTATATCTATATAGTCTATATATCCTATTGGTTCTGTTTCTCTGGAGAACCCTAATAGAAGGGCCTGATAGAAGACAAATAGAATAGATTGTTATCACACAACTGCTTTCCTGCTACTCTCACATTGTTTTCTCTACTTAAGAAAAGTATAAGAGAAACAATAGATAAAACATGGATCTATCTGCAGCTGGTGCCAAATTGTTGGCAGGTGGCACTTTCTTCCAGGACAGATGAAAGGCTAGAGGCTCTTAGTGACCAGCTTTTTTTTTTCCAGGTACTTAGAAAAGAGCTGCATGTAATCTGCTTTTGATTTTCAATTACTTTATCAGAAAGGTAAACTGAAAATGTATCCTGGCATTCTAATCTTTTTTCTGTAACTTATTTTAAAATTATTTTATACATTTGCTACCTCATTTAATTAACCTTTTCATTTATTTTGTTAACATCTTAATTTTATTTTTTCAGTGTTCCAAGATTCATTGTTTATGCACCACACCCAATGCTCCATGCAATACATGCCCTCCACAATACCCACCACCACACTCACCCAACCTCCCACCCCTCTCCCCTCCAAAACCCTAAGTTAGTTCCTCAGAGTTCACAGTCTCTCGTGGTTTATCTCCCCCTCCGATTTCCCCCAACTCCCTTCTCCTCTCCATATCCCCATGTACTCCGTGTTATTCCTTATGCTCCACAAATAAGCGGAACCATATGGTAATTGACTCTCTCTCTCTGCTTGACTTATTTAACTCAGCATAATCTCCTCCTGTCCCATCCATGTTGATACAAAAATTGGGTATTCATCCTTTCTGATGGCTGCGTAATATTCTGTTGCAAATGTGGACCATATCTTCTTTATCCATTCATTTGTTGAAGGGCATCTTGGCTCTTTCCACAGTTTGGCTATTGTGGACATTGCTACTATGAACATTGGGGTGCATATGAACCTTCTTTTCATTAGGGTAAATACCTAGTAGTGCAATTTTTGGGTGATAGGATAGCTCTATTTTTAATTGTTTGAGGAAACTCCACACTGTTTTCCAAAGTGGCTGCACCAACTTGAATTCCCACCAACAGTATAAGAGGCTTCCCCTTTCTCCACATCCTCTCCAACAGTTGTTGTTTCCTGTCCTGTTGATTTTGGCCATTTGAACTGGTGTAAGGAGGTATCTCAATGTGGTTTGATTTGAATCTCCCTGATGGCTAGTGATGATGAACCTTTTTTCATGTGTCTGTTAGCCATTTGCATGTCTTCTTTGGAGAAGTGTCTCTTCATGTCTTCTGCCCATATTTTTTTTTTTACATGATTATCTGTTTTTTGGGTGTTGAGTTTAAGGAGTTCTTTATAGATCTTGATATCAGCCTTTGGTCTGTATAGAAGAATGAAACTCGACCATTCTCTAACCTTTTCATTTCTGTTTGGCACTGAAAAGACTGTATGGCCCTTCCTGTGTCTTCCTCTTAGGTCTTAGCCCTGAGACTCTGGACAGTCTTTGCAAGAAACCCTGTACCTCTGAGGTCTGTGAGTAGGCAGCAGAGTCACCCTGTACGTGGGCACTGCCATTCCTTTCATAGCACAGCACTCACCCACTATGAGCTCGCTTTCCACAGGATTGCTAAGAGTCTGTATGGTTTGTTGTGTGCTGTATAGATCAGCTCTCAGTCCTCTCAGAGCAGAGTTCATCTCAGTTTTCCTATAAGTGAATGTAGCAAATGTAAATCTCAGCTCAAACTTTCAAGTATGCAAGAAAAATGACCTTCCTAATTTCTTTTTTTAAATTTAAATTTATTTATTTTCAGCATAATAGTATTCATTATTTTTTCACCACACCCAGTGCTCCATGCAATCCGTGCCCTCTATAATACCTACCAGCTGGTACCCCAACCTCCCACCCCCCACCACTTTAAACCCCTCAGATTGTTTTTCAGAGTCCATAGTCTCTCGTGATTCACCTCCCCTTCCAATTTCCCCCAACTCCCTTCTCCTCTCTAACACCCCTTGTCCTCCATGATATTTATAATGCTCCACAAATAAGTGAAACCATATGATAATTGACTCTCTCTGCTTGACTTATTTCACTCAGCATAATCTCTTCCAGTCCCATCCATGTTGATACAAAAGTTGGGTATTCATCCTTTCTGATGGAGGCATAATACTCCATAGTGTATATGGACCACATCTTCCTTATCCATTCATCCGTTGAAGGGCATCTTGGTTCTTTCCATAGTTTGGCGACCGTGGCCATTGCTGCTATAAACATTGGGGTACAGAGGGCCCTTCTTTTCACGACATCTGTTATCTTTGGGGTAAATACCCAGGAGAGCAATTGCAGGGTCATAGGGAAGTTCTATTTTTAATTTCTTGAGGAATCTCCACACTGTTCTCCAAAGAGGCTGCACCAACCTGCATTCCCACCAACAGTGTAAGAGGGTTCCCCTTATCTCTTTTAAATCAACTTAATGCTGACCTTGAGGCCACGTGTTTCTCAGTTGGTATGAAAATCCATCTCAGTCATTAGTGTGATGCTCCCCACCCTCAGAATAATAGAATGTGAATGTGATAATAATAGACTGTGAATGTGATTCTAATAATAGAATGTGAATGGCTTTAGATTTTGCCCAGAAAATTATCATTATAACCACCACGTCACACGGGTATATAGCAATCACTTTGTTTCAGGAACCAGTGTGTGTGTATGTGTGTGTGTGTGTGTGTGTGTGTGTGTGTCTGTTGAGGGATTATAACTCAGGTTATTTGGGCTCTTTTATGGGCTGAATTGTGTTTTTTCCCCAAAATTCATATATTGAAGTCCTAAACTCCAGTATTTCAGAATGTGACTGTATTTGTAGATAGAACTTGGAAGAGAAGATTAAGATAAAATGAGGTCACTAGGGTAGGCCATAATCCATTTGAACTAATGTCCTTATAAGAAGAGGAGATTAGGACAGACACACGAGAATGACCATGAAATATGGACATCAACAAGCCACAGAGAGAGTCCTTGGAAGAAAGCAACCATACCAACACCTTGATCTTGACTGCTAATATCCAGAACTGTGAGAAAATACTTATCTCGTTTAACCCTCAAATCCAGTATTTTGTTATACCAGCTCTAGCAAACAGGCTTCAAAGCCTGTGTGCCTTTCATTTACTACCTGTAACCCCACTCTTGCCCCTTCTTTTTCCAAACAGAATGGTTATTACTTATTTTAATGATGGTCACAAAGAATCAAAGAAATTTTAGCATTATTTTAAAAATAAACTTTATTTTGGAATAATTTTATATTTACAGAAAATAATGCAAAAATAGTACAGAGTTTCCATATACCATGTGTTCCTAATGTTAACATCTTACGTTATCATGGTACATTTGTAAAAACTAGAACCAACATTACTACTAACTAATCCATTAATGTCCTTTTTTTCTGTCTCAGGATCCATTCCAGGATAGCACATGGTATTGAGTCATCGTATCTCCTTAGGCTTCTCTTGGTTGTGATTGTTCCTTAATCTTTCCTTGTTTTTCCTGACATTGCCAGTTTTTAAAAATGGCTGGTCAAGTGTTTTTAATGTCCCTCTGTTGAAATTTGTCATATTTTTCTTATGATTAGACTGAAGTTAGGGGGTTTTAGAGAAATACCACAAAGGAAACTGCCTTTTCCATCACATCATATCGGAGGGTACATTTTGTCAACATGATCATTACTGGTGATATTAACTTTGATCATTTGGTCAAGATACAATGGACCGTATGTGTCCCCACAAAATTCATATGTTGAAATGCTAATTCTTAATGTGGTGGTATTAGGAGGTGATTAGGTCATGAGAGTAGAGCCTCTATGAATGGGATTAGTACCCTTATAAAAGGAACCCAGTGACATTCTTTGCCCTCTTTCCTCCATGTGAGGATCCAAAATGAAGTTGATAGTCTGCAACCCACAAGAGGGCTCTCATAAGAACTCAACCATCTTTTCACTCTGATCTTGGACTTCCAGCCTCCAGAACTGTGAGAAATAGATTTCTGTTATTTATAAGTCACCCAGTATATGGTATTTTGTTATAGGAGCCCACACTGACTAAGACAGAAGTCTTTGTCAAGTTTCTTCATTATAAGGTTTCCCCTTTTACACTGTCTTTTGGAAGAAGTCATTAAGTGCAGTTCACACTCATTGGAAGGTTGGGGATTTAATTCCATCTCCAGGAGGGAATAACATCTGCATATATCATTTGGGCCAACCCTCTATGTGATACCTTTCTACTACCATGTTTGTCCAAGTGCCTATATCACGCTCCTGCTTCTTGTCTTTAGTAGCCTACCTCCCTGGACCATAATTTAGATCATTTCCTCATCAGAGATCACCTATCTCATCATTATCTCAATACCTTTCTCTATGTTATGTGAAAGCTAAACAATATGACAGTGATCACTCCTTAGCTGTTACTGGTGATTTACTTTGTTAGCCTGATCACACCACATTTGAATTTTAGAAGATTTTTAAGGATATCATTTGATAAACAACATGAGCAGTTCTAATAATAGGCACTTCAATCACAATGACAGGAAAACAGGCTGGTTCCAGGCAGCAAAACATTTATTTTCTTCATCATTTAAGAATCTTGGAAAATTTGAGAATTGTCTTGCCTTTTCTCTAGTAAGACATTATTACATGAGTGGTTTGTTTTCTAAAAGAAAAAAAATCATTTGTATCTGTCACTATGTATTTATGATTTCTCCTTCTTTTCCTAAGAGTCTTGTCCTTTAATTCTGTTTTGTGAACCTTACTGTAAGCTTAGAGAAATGTGAAAAACTTCAACAGGATGTGGTATACAAGCTACATCATTCTTGTAATGATTTAGCTGTGAGTAGCTCTTGATTGCAAGTTAAATCTATATATATGGCTGATGTGCAGTTTATTGTACGTTCTGTTCAGCAAATTTTAACAGATACCTTAAGGTATTGCTGATTGACAAATGAAATGTTGCTTCTTTGAAGGAGAAAGCTATATCAGACTGCTATTAGTGTCAGGATCGTGAAGTACCATTTTAATTACATATATAAAGAGATACCTGATAGCAAGGAATAACTGAGAGAAGATGGGAGGGAACAATTTACAAGTATATATAATGCTATCTGGATGATTCAGGCATGTTTTTAAAGATGAGTCCCTTCTTTCTGTGATTTTTAGGAGCAAAAAGGTGTCAAGGTTATGAATTAACTTTCCAATCTATCAGTACTGTATTACAGAGAGATTTGGAAGGCTCAGAGCAATATTTCACTCTCAGTTGAAAATCCACATAAAGGGCACATTCCCATGCTTTTGTTTCTTATGTGGCTAGTGTAGCAATAGAATGTGGCACACTGTTTTTATGGTACACTTTCAATTTGTTTTTTGATGAAAAACAAGCTGAAATTTGGAAGATGGAACTATAAAAGTGTCCAGGTGTTCTAGTAAAGGAAGTTATGAATTGAAGGGATGTAAATGATATTCTTTCATAATCATAGCAAACCTGTTTTTTTGTCTTTTCAAATCAGTATTTTTTCCCTTAAGATGTCAGTTTTTTATTTTAATTTTTATTAAAGCTTTTAATTTTAATTCCAGCACAGTTAACATACAGTGTTATATTATTTTCAGGTGTACAATATTGTGATTCACCAATTCTATCATTTTTAAACCCATTTGAAGAAGGTAGCATTTTCTATTTTCAACACCTACAGCCTCATTCCCACCCTCCATATCCTGCCATTTTTGTCCATCTATATTTGTTTGATTGATTCATTCATTCAACAATATCTGTTGAACACCTATAATATTCCAGGTATTATGCCAGATTTTAGGGATTCAGCAGTGAGTGTAATAGATACAGTCTCAGTGCTAGTGGAGTGTATTCTTGTGTGAGAGACTGGCATTAATTAAATAGCCAAAAGAATGAGTATAAAATGACAACAAGACAAGTAGCATGATGGCAAATGACATGGGGCTAGGAGAACTTAAAACAGGATAATTTGACCTAGTCTCTTAGTAAGGAGTCTCAGAAACAATTCCCTCTCAATGCCAGGGCCCCTAAAACAGGTGTTACTTTATAAGAAGACTGTGTTTTCATTGTTAGACCTGTCCCTGAATTAGTTGAAGAAAGTTATATTCCTTATATATAAAACTGGCTTATATACTTTGATTATAATGTAAAAGTTTGAATTCAGGTGTTAACTTGATGTTTGAAATAAAAATCTAAGATTCCTTTAAAAATCATCTGATTGAAGTATATATACAGAAAAGTGCAAACATAATCTTGTGTCTCGATGAACTCTCAAAAAGTGAACACATCCACTTAACTAGCATTTAGAAGAAATAAGACATTACCAGTTCCCCAGAAAGCCCTTCTCATACCACTTCTAGCTATGTGTTTTCAAAATATATCAGTGGATACGTGTGTCTCGGAAACTCAGTCTGCAATGTCTGGTGACCCCCAGTGTGCCTGGGCAATGCAGTCCCTGCTTGCCTGATCACTTCTGATAAGTCAGGATGACTCTAAGTTGATCCCATTAGAGGGAGGCATGGTGGACATCCACCCGAGGAAGCCCAAGGCATAAAGTCCATGTGGTTGATGTGGCAGCATTCAGACCAACTGATGGCCATTTCTCCTGACCAGACAAGAAAAGATCCTTGAGAAATTGTGGGCCATCAGACTGGCTTCGTCTACGTTTCCTGACTGTCAGTATGCATCAAACTCTGTCTGGGGAAGTTTTGTCACCATTAACACCTCTGCTTGTCTACAGACCCTCTCTTTTCTCCATAAAGGCCTTAGGAAGTTGGAGACAATGTCTGAGTGTGCACAATCTTTATCCATTTTCTATGATTCTGTTCTCTGCTGAAGGCTGACCCATCAGAAGGAAAAGAGTGTGCTCCTAGCTCCACCAGTACAACTGGAAAATTAGTCCTTAAACACTCTAATGCTCCAGAGAGGTATGTCAGGAAATAATTCTTAGGATATATCACCTTAGCTGGGATCTAAAGGGCGAGCAAGAGTTAAAGAGACAAAAAGGGGGGAGGTTTCCATGCTGAAGGACTACTCCATGCATAAGCTCTATGGCAGGAGGGAGCAGAGGGCATAAACAGAGATTAGGAGGAAGAATGATGGGAGATGAAGTGAGAAAGGAGGTAGAAGCTATACCGTGTAGGACCTTGTAGGCTATATTATATTTCTCCTTTAAATTAATTGTAATGGAAACCTCCTATTTAATTGGAGAAAGAACATTTATGTAAAATGATCAAATTTGTATTTTGAAAAAGATCGATCTGGCTGAAGTGTGAAGAAGATATTGGGGCTTGTGCATAGATGCACTGATAATAGCTAACAAAGAATGAGCATTTACTGAGTGACTTACATATATTAACTCATTTAACTCCTGACTCCTCTATCCCTGTGAATAGATTCTATTCTTATCTTCATTCCACAGATACAGTCATACCAGTAACAAGTAGCAAAGGCAGGATTTGAACCCAGGCAGACTGACTTCAGAACCCATGTATCTAAACACTAGGCAGAACTGTCTTTTGTTAGTTCTGAGGCTTATCTTTAATAGATGATGGTTACTTGGATTTAACAGATGGTGGAGACAGAAAGAACTGGACTGATTTGAAAGACTGTTAGAAGATAACAATGACAGAATACAATGACAGGTTGAGTAAGTGGGAGTTCAGATTACCAAAGATGATTCCTTAGGTTTGGAATATGTAATGAGATCTGTGGTGGTATCATTGACTGAGATAGGGAACACCCATTAACAAGAGCCAGGCTTGGAAGAGAGAATTATTTTGTTCTGGAATGTACTGAGTTGAAGAGAACTATGAAACAATAGGCAGAAAAGTAATGTCATATGAGCAGTATGTTATGCCTACCAAACAGCAATGTAGCAATGTGTGAACATTCAGCCTATACATAATGATTACCTTGGTCTGAAACTTCCAAAACTCCAATATTCTGTGTTCATGTAGAAGAGGATGAGCCACAAAAGAGATAGATAGAGAAGCAGCCAATGGGATAAGAACAAGAGAGGCAAGGAGAACAGGAGAGTCTCATAAGCCCCCAAATCAAGGTATGAGCGTTACAACTATAATGACATATTTTTTTTTAAATGGGATTTATGATTTCATTCATATATGGAATTTAAGAAACAAAACAAATGAGCAAAGAGGAAAAAAAGAGAGAGAGAAGCAAGCAAGAAGCAGACTGTTAACTCTAGAGAACAAACTGATTGTTGCCAGAGGGGAGGTGGGTAGGAGGATGGGTGGAGTCATTTCTGGGGTACAATATAGCAATTCAACATACATTACTCGGTGCTCATAGTAAGTGTATTCTTTAAGCCCCATCACCTATTTTCTGGGTATGTCACTAAAGTAATTTGCAGGGTCTCAAACAGATATTTTTATGTCAATAGTCCTTGTAGCATTATTCACAATACCCAAAGATGGAAAGAAATAAGTGTCCATCAACAGATGAATAGATACATAAAATGTAATTTACACATATAATGAAATATTGTTTAGCTATAAAATGAATGAAGTTCTGATCCATGCTACAACCTGAGTGAACCTTTCAAGTATCCCAGAAGTCACCACACGGAGTTCTTGCGCAAGCAGACAGCTTTTTTTTTTTTTTTTTTTAAGATTTTATTTATTTATTTGACAGAGAGAAATCACAAGTAGACAGAGAGGCAGGCAGAGAGAGAGAGAGGAAAGCAGACTCCCCACTGAGCAGAGAGCCCGATGCGGGACTCTGCGGAAGGCAGCGGCTTAACCCACTGAGCCACCCAGGTGCCCCAAGCAGACAGCTTTTTGTATCTCTCTGCTGAGGGTGTTTTCTACCCACTAGGGCAAGCTCAGCCTGTCTGTGGGGGTAGCCAGGTATTCGGGGCAGCTGTTAACTTCAGAGTGACAAGCAAACAGTGAAAGGAATTCATGAATGAAATAGCCAGTTTCCTTATCCCTCAGCGGAACAATGGGATTGAATCCCCATTCCCCACTCTTTTACAGTGCTTTCTGAGATTAGCTTCCAAATTAACTTCTTGCCAGCAAATTCAGTCTCAGAATCTTTTGGCAGGGAGCGGGGAGGGAGGCCTGCAAATGAACACAGCTTGTGTTATCTTCCGCAGTGTGATAAAATCATGGAGAAATACATATAAACCTGAATTTTCAAACCAGTCTGGTATATTCAAGGATTCACTTTGATTAGGAATATTATGTGAACTTAGATCCAGATATAATTCTGCATTTACTTACCAAGTGTTAAAAATGATTCATAGAAATTTTCGTTAGTACAATTTTATGACAAGTAATGGTTAGCTTGATACCAATTTGCATTTTCGTTCTGTTTGATCATAAATCTGTCTTTTGAGTTCTCTATCCCTATATTATGGACAAACGACATACTTGCATGCTCAATTAATCTGCAAGAGTGCCCCCCAGGAAGCCATTCACAGATACATAGGGCTGCAAACACAGGCAGATTTTCGGCAATTGTCAATTACTTCTCCTCTGTGAAAAAGAGTCAAAACTGCTCATTTATAGGGTAGATCATAGACACACACAAATATAAAATAAAGGTATAAATATATACACATGAACAATTTCTGCAGGCAAAATCAGATGAAAAAGAAAAGAACTTCTAGACATAAGCAGAACTCCGAGAGTCTGTGTACTCATTCTAGTCTATTTTTTTTTTAATAGAGGTATTTAGTATTCTTCAGATGAAAGACATAAAGACCACTTGATGACACTAATTTCCCTCCCATTCATGCTGGGATTCTGCAGCCACCAATCTACAGCATTTCTTAAACAAAGGAAGCATGCCCTGCATGTCCTTAAGTCTGTGTTTGCTTCAACTTTTGATATTGTGCAAACTTTCAGATACAAACAGTGGTGCCACAGCTGGAACACCATGCTCAAGCCTTTGGTCTTTAAACTGAAAGATGACCACAGATGTCTTCTAGATTCTTAATCTGTAGACCCCCTCCGGCACTGATAACAGGTCTTTCAGATTTCTTGGAAAACAATCACCAGGTCCTATCAGTTTCCAACTGGCAGACAGTAGTAACGTATAAAAGCAGAGTTCAATTTTAAAACATGAAAATGTCTTAAAGACAGACTTCGTCATGTCGGATCTCTGAAAATATGCCTAATTTGCCTATTCCCAGCTCAAACCCGACAGCTGATCTTAGTAGCTCTGGAATAGGGAAGTCAGAAAAAGTTGTAAAATCCTACAAGGAGCTCCTGTTATGACATTCATTGACTAAGGGTTGCTCTCTTCTCCAGTGCTTCCTCTGGCAGTGATTACATCTAGGTAAACTACCAAAAACTCTGAAAACATATAACCCAATTGTTAAAGATACAGTTCTCATAAAAATATGTAGTGAGCCTGTGTCGAAGTTTTTTTTTTTTTTTCCAACTTATTACTGAAGGAACCAGAGAAATAACAGACCTAGTTCCAAAAGGATTTTAAAAACTTGGATTTATATAATTGCTGGGGACAGAGATATTGAAATACATTTGCTGGGTTAGATACAAAAGTGGTTACTATCCTATCAGGGAATAAAACCATAACCTTTGGTATTATATTCTCTATCTGTCAGAGAAAAAAAAACACATTATTTCACTCTTTCAGTGTTCTGCAGTTTAAGGCACTGTAGAACATCTGGGCTCTGATGATCAGATAAAGGTGCATTTCCTGAGAGAGGTTCTGACTTTCAATGGACTCAATAGGAAATACTCTGATGTGATATTAAAAGGTCATATAATGATAGTTTTGCTTTGTTTTTAAGTTTGGGGTCTTTTTTTTCCCCCTGAAAGCTGAGAATAAGTGGTTTCTGTGCAATGGTATGGGAAGGATAAAGGCAGTTCTCAAACACAGTGTAACACAATGTCCAAAAGCTGAAACATCAAAACATGAGAAATGTTGAAATGTTTACTATTAACCTTTGAAAGGATTTGCAGATACACCTCGAATTACCTGACACTCATCTGCATTCTTTTGTAGAAGAGTACTTAAATCAGAATCTCTGGGGGGAAAAGCCTGCATGGATAGTTTTTAATAGCTCCCCAAATGATTCTTATGTGCATCCAGGGTTAAGAAGTCCTGATCTAGAATGGGAACTGTTAGATATAAGCTAGATATGAGCAGTGGAAGGAACTCCCCAAGGCAGAGTCCCAAATCTTTGAGGAGGTAAGATAGAGATGTGAGCAGGAGGCATGGACGGTGATAAATAGGTTACACATATGAAGTCTGAGGGTACAACCTTGTGGTGTGGCTTCCAAGGCCCTGGGGCTAACAGACCAAGAGTCAAAGGTGCAGAACACTGTGCTCTCCTCTTCCACCTCTGCCCCAGAGTAACCACTAGGCTTGTTATAATGCATTTACGTTGCAGTTATAGCCACCCCTCATGGGGAAAGCCTGCTATGAGGGTTCCAGTACAAAACTTATGGGGTCAAAACCTGCCCCCCGTCCCAGCCAGTGGGAGGAGTCTCCCAAATGATGGAAACAGCCTCCATTACAGACTACCCTACCCATGATGCAAGACCCCCCCCACACACACACGTAAAAGGAAAGGACCTCTGTAGCCTCAGGGCAGTTGCCTCCTCAAGGCCTGCCCCCTCTTCCAACTTGAGTGTACTATTGCTTTAATAAAGTGCCTTGTGCTTGGTACTTTCCTTCTGGCTGTCTTTCTTCCAGTGTAGATCCTCACATAAATCTTTTCATGGGAAATCTGAGAACCAAGATGTCCATGCACACAATGCAGACTGTCCACTAGTAACAAAACGAGTACCCATTCTGGCATAGTGAGCCCCTGGCTCCACTCACTCTGAAGCAAGACTGTTGAAAAGTACCACCCAGTGCACAATGTTTTTAGATAACTTACCGATAGCTTATCTATTGCCTCATTCTTAAATATGAATTTACAATCAGAGTTAGCCAGGTATTTAAGGGAACTCGTCAAACTTTAAGAGTAAAAAAAATAAAAATATAAATATAAATGAACAGTGGGGAAGTGACTCCCCAGAAATGCAAAATTTCAAGCAGACATATTTTTAAATAATTGAATTAGACACTTCAGTATATTAGGCTATATTTTAAGAAGAATATGCTCTAAGAATCTGAACGTCCTGTGTCCCACCATTTAAGTTTTTCTACATGTGGAATTAATAAATTGTTAATAAATGTCTTGTTCCTGAGCTGACCATGGCCCAAGCTATTACTCCAAATCCATGACACCAAATTCATGCAGGTCTTTAATGTGCCACAGTCCACTCACTCACTCTTAGCTCAAGTTCCCAGTCTCTCTTCCCACCCCTACTCTCATCTAACAACACTGCTGCCTCCTTCACTGAGAAAACAGAAGGGATCCAAAGTGAGTTTCCTCATATACCCCCCACATCTACCCACCTACTAGCATATATAGCCATGTGCTCTACCTTCTGGCCTGCTGTGAACTTTTCTTATTCCTGTCTGGGGGGCAGCAGCACCATTACTGTATACCAACTCAAGTACTCATCTCAACACTTTCACAACTCAAATACACATCTCCAGGGCTTCTCTCCTTTCTCACTTTCATCCACTTTCATTTTCTAGTGGAGAATTCTGGTTTACTCAACATGTTCTTATTTCTCCCATTGTTCAACACACACACACACACACACACACACACACACACACACACAAAACCTTCTCTTAACCCCCACATGACCCTTAAGCTATTGCTTCATTTCTCTCCTCCATTTTATTTATTTCTTTTTTAAGATTTTATTTTTAAGGAATCTCTACACCCAGCATGGAACTCAGATTTATAATCCCAAGATCAAGGGTTGCATGCTCTACTAACTGGGCCAGCCAGGCGCCCCTTTCTTCTCCACTTTAAATCTCTTTGAAAGAGTTTTCTACACTTCCTGTCTACTTCTACTCCTCCCATTCTTCCTCGATCTTCCTCTATTCAGGCATTTGTTATTGTCACTCCATTGAAACAGTGCCTGTCAAGGTCACTAGTGGGTACCACATTGCTAAATTAAGTGGTTAATTCTCAGTTTTCATTTTATGTGACACAATTACGATTTCCTCCATGAATCACTTTGTTCACTTGGCTTCAGGGGTACATCTTCCTACTCATTGTTCACTTCCTCTTTACTGATATCTCATCATTTATCTTACTAATAACCAGTGGAGAGCCTCTACACTCAGTCATTGGTCTTCTTCCCATCTCCGTTTGCTCTCATTCCTCTGATGGCTTCAACCATAAGGTTTTATATATTACCTAAAAGCTCCCATTTTTTCTATACCATAGAAATGACTCCTGAAATTACACCTTTAGTCTGATCTTTCTTCAGAACTCCACTTATTTCTAATAATTTACTTGACTTTTCTACTAGGATTTTTTTTTAAACCATAACGAAAACTCAAGTTTAATTTTTCTAATATATTGAACAATATTAGGATGACCATACATCCCAGTTCATGACTTTTGGTTATTTTGAGTGCACTGCTTCTCCTTTTGGACCTAGCACCTTTTGGCTAGGATCAAGTGATTATTTTTTCACTATGAAAAATGTTCCTAAAAAAAGATATTCCTGTTTGGATAAAAAGTACATGGTTACCTAAAGGAATATAGCTCTGTGTTTGAGAGTACTAAATTGAGGTCCTACTCTCAACGTAGTTCAGTTTACCACAACATTCCTATTTTCTTTCTCACACAAAGAGAAAGAACCTTTAGTTTGTTTAATGACATTGAAGACCATTTTTATAATCCTGTTGTATTTAAATGATTGTATGAACTTGATGAGTTCTATTAATATAAAGTTGTAATTTACTTTTTGATAGGTTGTTATTTCTTCTGACTCTACAAGGATTTATAGTTTTCCTATGCTGTTAAAACAGGAACTAGCAAATTGTTGTTCAGTTGATTTTGAGAAATTAGATTTTTAAAGGGCTTATATAGGAAAATTATATTTAAGATTTCTGACATACCTGTCACTAAGTCTACAGTTATATTAAAATCAGTGGTTCTTAATTTTTCCAGCTTTATTGAAATATATATCTGACATTTTTTTAAGTTTAACACATATATATAATTAAAATATGCATATATTTTATAAAATAATTACCACAATAAGGTTACTTAACACATCCATCCCCTCATGTAATTACAACTCTTGCTTTGTTGTTGTGGTAGTGATGGTGGTGACATTTAAAATCAACTCTCTTAGCAACTTGCAAGTATACAATACAGTATTATTAACTATGAGTGACTCTTGAAAAAAACAGGGGCTAGGGGGCCAATACCCTAAACAGTCAGGAGTCAGAATTTAACTTTTGACTTCCCCAAAACTTAACTACTAAGAGCCTACTATTGACCAGGAGCTTTACTGATAACATAGTAGATTAACATGTTTTTGTATGTTAAATGTATTATATACCTTGTTATTATAATAAAGTAAACTAGAGAAAAGAAAATGTTATTAAGAAAATTATAAGGAGAAGTACCTGAGTGGTTCAGTTGGTTAAGTGGCTGACTCTTGATTTCAGCTCAGGTCATGATCCCAGAGTCCTGAGATTGAGTCCTGCATCATGCTCTGTGCTCAGCAGGACTCTGCCCCTCCCCACATTTGCATGCTCTCTCTCACTCTGTCTCAAATGAAAATAAATCTTAAAAAAAAGAAAAATAATAAGAGAAAATACATTTACAGTACTGTACCATATTTACTTTTAAAAATCCACATATAAATGAACCCACATAGTTCAACCTGTGTTGTTCAATGGTCAATAATCACCATGCTATACATTAGATTCCCAGAATGTATTAATCCTAAAACTGGAATTTTGTACCCTTTGTCAAACCTCTCATTTCTCCCCTCTCCCATCCACTGGCAATCACCAGTCTCCTCACTGTTTCTATGAGTTTGGCTTGTTTAGACTCCACATATGAATAAGATCATATAGTATTTGTCTTTCTGTATCTTACTTATCTCACATAGAATAATGCCCTCAAAGTTAATCTAAAAATCCTGAAAGTGGGCACCTGGGTGGCTCAGTCCTTAAGCATCTGCCTTCAGCTCAGGTCATGATCCCAGGGTACTGGGATCAAGCCCCACATCAGGGTTATTGCTCAATGGGGAGTCTGCTTCTCCCTCTCCCTGCTGTTCCTCCTGCTTGGGCTCTCTCTCTCAAATAAATAATAAATAAATAAATAAATGAATGAATAGAATTTTAAAACCCCTGGAAACAGCCAAATAGGAAAATGAATAAAGGTAGGAACAGGAAATACAGATTTTTTTCAAAAGCAAACAATATTATAACAGTATGTTCCACCTTTCTTGTAAAGGCCTATTAATGATGGGCAAGTTAGAAATTTAAATAATCACCCACAAAATTAAATACTATGAATCCATTTAATCACTAATGAGATCTCTGTATGCTTACATGGAAATATGTTCATGATATATTGATAGTTAAGAAAACCAGTGGCAGAACCATATGTGAATTATTAATTTATCTTAATGTTAAGTGCATATTTTCTTTGTACATCATATTATGTTGTTATGGGGTGTCTTCTATGATGCTGCGAAATAGAAGGGCTCTTTTCATGGAAACACTTTGGGATTAGCTTGGGTATAATGTTCTTGGTGATGAGTCCTTCAGCCTACCATTTTGTTAGGAAGAGGGTTTATCAATTTTTATTTCTTTGAAATTAATACCCCACACACTTCATAAAGAACATGTGGAAGCTTATAATCAAGATATTTAAAGCAATTAAATATTTTAAAAAATAGACAGTAAGGAAGAAAGGTCAGAATAATATAGAAGAGATACAAAGTTGCACTTATTTTTACCATTGATCATGCAGTTTATCTCTAGTTTTCTGAAGGCCAAGACAGAAGAGGAAATAAATTTTTAAAATAGGAACAAAATTTCCTGGAGAGCTTGTATGCCCTAGTGGAATTGAGAGCCTCAATTGTAATAATGGAAAGAAAAATGCTTTATACAATGTAAAGTGCCATATAAATTTAAGGGATTGATTTGACTGAGTCCGGAAATTCGTAACTTATCTTTCTTTGGGAAGCTACTAAATGGACCTTCCTTTGGCTGTGAATTACATTTTATGAACATAATACAGTAGAGAAAATCTTTGTAGAGTCTCTTGGGCTCATTCTTATAGCTATTCACCATATTGCCTTTGCAGAAGTGCTCTTTCAATCAGTAGATGTGTGGCCAATTTTATCAGGGGCTAATTTGCACATTAAGTAAAAAGTTCTTAAGGAAGACATCAGTTATTTGCATAGCCATTTAAATGAATCTAATTTATGGGTGAAGTTTGTCAAGTTTAAAATTTAGTGATTGCCCTTAAATCGTTGTTCTTGACACTTAAAATTCTCACACCATATAGTTATTATCGTGGTGCTTGTGACTTCATTTGTAGTTGGTATGCTTAGATATGTTGGAATCACTTGAGACTATTGATTATGAAATTCAATCAGTAGAAGAGGCAAGCCAGTTAGATCTTGACTTGATTATTAGTCATTTTCTTCTTTCAACATGAGGATCCCAAGAGGTATTCTACAGTATTGGAAAAACCATATTAAATGATGATTGAAGTAGTTAAGAGCTCTTCTTTAAACTGTGTACAAACTTCTTAGAAAAGTTTGCCTGAATAGCCTAGTTTCTAGGGAAAGGCTGGCAGTTTAGACTCCCTTTTCTCTCAATGAGCTGTCAGTATCTTGAACAAGGACATTAATAATTCTGTGACTCAGTTTCCTCCTATATAAAATTGAGACAAGTAGGGTACCTACTTCAAAGCATTGTTGTGGGGATTAAATGAGGCAATACTCATAGTATTTAGGTTTAGGATGGTGACGGGCCATTAGCATTCATTAAATGATAGCTAGTAGTAAGAGTAGTATTGCATAGGTCAGAAAACCATAGGTCATGCTCCAGAAACATTTTCTCTCTTAGGCCAGGTGGTTAGGAAATGTTCTTTTATTGGCTTTGTGTCAGAACAGTTTTTTCAAAAGCAGGTCACCAAAGAAACTGGTGTCTGGAGTTGTGTTGCAGAATCCTACTGAAGAAAGAAGGAGAAGAATCAGAAAGGTTTCTTAGAGATAGTCAGAGATTAAATAAAAATCATTCAGTCCACAGGGCAGACATAAGATTTAAAATGGGAGAGAGAAACATAGGTAAAAGCCAGTCAGAGGTAGAGTGGAATAGGGAAAATATGAGAATTATGGGATTACCTTCACTCTTACTTAAATCTTCTATTACTTGGTACACCCAGGGCCTAAATGGGTTAGGTTGGCTTAAAAGTATAGGGACAGTTCTATTTGTTCTTGTATATGTCTTCCAAACTTCTGTTTAATGGGAAAACAAAATATTAACTCTGAGTGTTAGAAAATTTAAGGTAAAGTCTATTCAAGGATCAGTAAATCTTCACATGTTTTTAGGAGAGAGAAAAGCAGCGAATGTCCAGAAACTGAAAATGCCAGAATAAAGAGGCATAACTGATAAGGTAAGTTTCTGGAAGAGGCAGGAATAAACATATTGCCTGTTACCAATGGGGACATTAGTATCAGCATGGAAGAGAAGCTGCTCTTCCTTTGAGAGATAAAGAAAAATAATAAAAATGAATTAACAGTTTGGATGTATCCTTGGTTTCCAAAAGGGTCTCTTGTATACAACATATGGACGGGTCCTGTTGTTTTAGCCAATCTCCAACCCTGTGCCTTTTTATGGGAGTGTTTAGGCCATTCATATTGAGAGTGATTATTGAAAGATACATTTTTAAGGTACTGTTTTAAGCCTTGCTGGTCTTGGAAGCTCTTTATCACTCCATCCATGTTGAATGCCAGCCTTGCTGGATAAAGTATTCTTGGCTGCATGTTCTTCTCATTTAGTGCCCTGAATGTCTTGCCAGCCCTTTTAGGCTTGCCAGGTTTCTGTGGACAGGTCTGACATTATTCTGTACATATGAAATCTCTTCCCCCTAACTGCTCTCAAAAGCTCTTTTCTAAAATTATGATTCATCAGTCAAATCAAGTGCCTCAAGGTCTTTCTAGATTTGTTGATCTTGGAGGGTATTCTTTCTACCTCTAGGACCTGAACGCTGGTTTCATTCCCCAGATTGAGAAAATTTTCATGGAGCATTTATTCAATATCTTCTAGTCTTCTTTCTTTCTCCTCCCCCTCAGGGATCCTAATAATTCTGACTTTGGAACATCTCATGGCATTATTTATTTCCCTAATTCTGCTTTCATGGCTTCTAAGCTGTTTGTTCCAGGCCTCCTCCTGATCCTTTTTCTCTATCAATTTGTCCTCTACATCACTAACTCTATCTTCTGCCTTGGTTACCCTAGCTATTAGAGTATTTAGATTAGATTGGATCTCATTGATAGCATTTTTAACTTCTTCCCAGGAGGCTTTCACTTCTGTCCTTAGAAATTCCATGTTGACCAGGTGATTCACAGACCTGTACCCCTGGGGATAAAAATATATTATATGTTTATAAAAAAAAAAAGAAATTCCATGTTGTCACTAATGGCTTTCTCCAATCTAGCCATTACCTGGATAATTGTTACCTTGAATTCCCTTTCAGACATACTGTTTATGTCCATATCCAATAGTTCTGATGGAGAGGGCACAGTCTCTGAATTTGTCCTCTGTTGGGTGTTCCTCCTCCTAGTCATTTTGGTGAGAGGTGGCTGAGGGGATGTGTAGCTGAATATATCAACCACGATCCGGGCAAGGTGAATCCTGGAATGAAGTCACCACCAAAAAGAAAGAAAAAAGAAAAAGAGAGAGAGAGAGAGAGAGAGAGAAGAGAGAAGAGAGAAGACCAGCCAGAATGGGCCCCAAAGGTAAGATTTATAAGGTATACAAACAAAAATGGACAAACAGAAAGACTGACAAAAGTGAATGACAAGAGAAAAAAGAAAAAAGAATCCAGCCAAAATGAACCCCAAGGATAAGATTTATATAATACCAGAACAAAAACAAATACACAGAAACACTGACAGAAGAAAAAGATGGGAGAGTGATTATAAATTCTTGATGTGGGTGAGGAAAGTTATTTTGATTCTTCCTGAGTGTATGTTGATATCTTTGTTAAAGGACTCAACTTTCCAGAGCTAAAGGGAGATTAAAACTGGTTTATATATAGGGGTAGTATTGATTAGGGAAGGAGGATTACCTTGAAGCTTATATCTATATGTATATTAAAAAAATAGAAAATCAAAAGAAAAACATAGGTATATGTATGAAAAAAGTTCAAGCTAAAAGGTTATTATGGAATATGTTGTATTAAGCCTCTAATTGTAATGGTAAGCAGGTTAAAAAATTAAAAAGAAAAAGAATAATGAGAACAAATTAAAAATAAAAGTTGTAGGGCAATACTGGGAGCTTAATATATTGTTTTCCCCTGATATTGAAGGGATAGAGAAGCATCTTTCATGCCAATGGGCCTCAAAAGAAAGCTGGGGTAGTGTTTCTCATATCAGATAAATTAGATTTTACACTAAAGACTGTAGTCAGAAATAAAGAAGGACATTACATCATTCTTAAAGGGTCTATCCACCAAGAAGATCTAACAATTGTAAATATTTATGCCCCCAATACGGGAGCAGCCAACTACATAAGACAACTGTTAATCAAGATAAGGAGTCATATTGATATGAATACATTAATAATGTGGGATCTTAACATGCCATTCTCAGTAATAGATCATCCAAGCAGAAAATCAATAAAGAAACAAGAGCATTGAATGACACATTGGACCAGATGGACCTCATAGACATATACAGAACATTCCACCCTGAAACAACAGAATACTCACTCTTCTCAAGTGCACATGGAACTTTGTCCAGAATAGATCACATACTGGGTCACAAATCAGGGCTCAACCAATACCAAATGATTGAGATTTTTCCCTGCATATGCTCAGACCACAATGCTTTGAAACTGGAACTCAACCACAAGAAAAAGTTTGGAAGGAATTCAAACACTTGGAAGCTAAAGACCAGCCTGCTTAAGAATGTTTGGATCAACCAGGAAATCAAAGAAGACCTTAAACAATTCATAAAAATCAATGAGAATGAAGACATTCAGTCCAAAACCTATGGGATACAGCAAAGGTGGTCCTAAGAGGAAAAATACATAGCCATCCAAGCCTCCCTCAAAAAACTGGAAAAATCCAGATATACCAGCTGTCTCTACACTTTAAAAAACTAGAGAATCAACAACAAATTAAGCCAACCCCACACACAACAGGGAAAATAATCAAGATTAGAGCAGAGATCAATGAGATAGAAAGTAGAGATAGAGTAGAACACATCAATGAAACTAGAAGCTGTTTTTTTAAAAAAAAATCATTAAGATCGATAAACCACTTGCCAAACTAATCCAAAAGAAAAGAGAGAGGACCCAGATTAATAAAATTATGAATGAAAGGGGAGAGATCACTACTAACACAAAGTAAATAGAAACAATCATCAAAAATTATTATCAACAGTTATATGCCAATAAGTTAAGCAACTTAGATGAAATGGATGAATTCCTGGAAACCTATAAACTTCCAAAACTGAATCAGGAAGAAATTGACAACCTGAATAGACCAATATCTAGTAACAATAGTTACTAGATTGAAGAGTGATCAGAAACCTCCCAAAAAACAAGAGCCCAGGACCTTATGGATTCCCTGGAGAATTCTACCAAACTTTCAAAGAAGAAATAATACCTATTCTCTTGAGGCTGTTTCAAAAAATAGCAACAAAAGGAAAATTTCCAGACTCATTCTATGAGGCCAGAATTACCTCGATGCCAAACCAGGCAAAGACCCCACAAAATGGAGAATTTCATACCAATATCCCTGATAATATGGGTGCCAAAATTCTCAACAAGATCCTACCTGATAAGATCCAACAGTACATTAAAAACATTATTCACCATGACCAGGTGGGATTTATCCCTGGGATGCTAGGGTGATTCAGCATTTGCAAATCAACCAATGTGATAGAACACATAAATAAGAGAAGAGACAAGAACCACATGGTCCTCTCAATTGATGCAGAAAAAGCATTTGACAAAATATAGCATTCTTTCCCAGTTAAAACTCTTCAGAGTATAGAGATAGAGGGAACATTCCTCAACTTCATAAAATCCATTTATGAAAACCCCACAGTGAATATCATTCTCAATGGGGAAAAGCTGAGAGCCTCTTACTTATGATCAGGAGTACAACAAGGATGCCCACTCTCGCCACTATTGTACAACATAGCACTAGAAGTCTTAGCAACAGCAATCAGACAACAAAAAGAAATAAAAGGGGGATTGATGAGTCTGGTGGTGGGTTTTATGGAGGACATGTATTGCATGGAGCACTGGGTGTGGTGCATTAACAATGAATTTTGGAACACTGAAAAAAATAAAGTAAAATTTTAAAAAAATGAGTGAACATTTAGGGAGATTGTGAATTAAAGTAAGAAAATGAAGGAGCTTGCTCTGGATAGCTTCCAGCTAGGTAAAGTAAACAGCAGTGTCAGTTCCTTCTAGTATACTTGCAAAAGAGTGGAGAGGTTTAGAACAATAGCTGTGGAGAATGTGATACAAAGTCAACATGAGATAGGAAAAAGGATGCGGGATTGCTGAGCATCAGGAAAGACCTAGTTGAAATTAAATCACAAGTCTAGTGTGGATGCAGTCAAGCTTCCAATGGAACTAATGTTTTCTCCAACTCAATATTTTGCAGTGGTTTGGACTTATTTGCAGCTTTTCATATGGCTTATATAGAAATAAACTTTGAATAAATCTCTCTAGGAGTTTAAACTCCCAAGGAGAGGATAAAGAAAAATTGAGAATAAAAATAGAGAGTCCATAGGGGGAAAATTTTGAAAAATAAAAGTTAAGAAAGGAATTAAAAATCTTAATGACCTTTTATTTCAGCTTTCACTGGTTATTTTATATTACACTACTTTGGAAATGTAATTAGAATACTTATAAATAAAAATTGCAAAAAAAATTACTTGTTCAGATAGTTTATATGCTGAGGTATAACTTTTCCTTTAAAAAGGCAAGTGATTGAGATGGGCCATCTGGTTAAACTTATTTTTTTATCAATTAAGTATGACTTAGTAAGTAGAATAATTGAGCCAGTCTTAACCACAAATAATCATATATGAGTAAATACCTGTTATGAGATTTTGGGTAGTAAAATTATTTAAACTAAAATAGATACTTTGGAATTATATCAAACAAGTTTGACTGAATTCTTTTAGCAACATTTAAGACAACATTCATTTAAGACAACAATCTTTCCAAAAGGTTTTGTTGATCTGTACCCAGCTCTATTCTAATGGCTCTCAGTGACACAGAGGTATTGTAAAACCTATACTTTGCTATTATGTGTTCACAGTATAATTGGGAAGACAAAACCAATATGTAGGAAACATCATGACCAACTGATATGTGACCTATGTTATTAACAATAAATGCAGTAGATATTAAAGAATGACTGAAATACTCACAATAGTTAAAAGTTAATAAACCTTGAGTTCCAGTTCAAAGTAGCAACAAAAGAATACTGTGAACTCATCTCCTCCACAGAAAAGGAACACTTATGCACTCTTGGTGGGAATTTAATTTAGTACAGCCACTGTGGAAAACCGGGAGGAGTTTCTTCAAAAAATTAAATAGGGAAGTACCGTATGATACAATAATTCCAGTTTTGGGTTTTTACCCAGGGAAAACAAAAACACTAACTTTAAAAAATATATGGACTCCATGTTTACTGCAGCATTATTTAATATAGTGAAGATCTGGAAGCAACCTAAGTGTTCATCAATAGATGAATGGATAAGGAAAATGTGGTATATATACACAGCCATAAAAAGGATAAGAGCATGCCATTTGAAACAACATGGGTTGTTGAGGGTCTTATTCTAAGTGAAATAAGTCAAACTGAGAAAGAAAACTACCATATAATTCTGCTCATAAGTGGAATCTAAAAACATGAATAAACAAACAAAAAGCAGATCAGAACTATAAATACAGAGAACAAACTGATGGCTGCCAGAGGGGAGGAGGGTGAAGAGGTAGGCAGAATGCATGAAGAAGCCTCCAGATATGGAATGAATGGGGCACAGGAATAAAAAGCAGAGCATAAGGAAGTAGTTGATAGTATTGTGATAGTGCTAAAATGGAATAGATGTTAGTTATACTTGTGGTGAACATAGTATAATGTATAAACTTGTCAAATCACTAAGTTGTACACCTGAAACTAATGTAACATTGTGTGTTAACTATACTCACGTATAAATACATACATACATACATACATACATAGGCATCAGTGCTGTGTTAATTCTTGCAATATCATTGGTTATTTAACTGGGAAGGATGTCAGTTTCTAATTGGTTCAAATTCTTTAGTGCTATTTTGGACTTACATATTATTGTAAATATAAGAGAGTGTGTTGAACTCATGATAAAGGTTGATTTTCTGAAATACATTTAAAAAGTTAACAAATCTCTCTTATATAACTATATCATTTCTCACAACACTCCTTAGAGGTTGTAATCCAGTTACTATTGCTGAGTAATAAACTATCTCACATCTTAGTTGCATGAAACAACCATTTTATAATGCTTAAGAATTCTTTGGGTCAGAATTTGGACAGGGCTTGGCTGGGCATTCCTCATGCCTCATGGGGTTTCTTATGCAGTTGCTATCACATGTTGTCAGAGACTTTAGTCTTATCAAGGCTCTATTTGGTTGAATGTCCAAGATGGCTCACTTGTATCGCTTACAATTTGATGTTGGCTGTTGTTTGGGGTCTTGTCTTGGTGGGGGAGAGGGTATATCAGTTAGACAGACTACATGTAGCTTCTATATGTGGCTTGTCCTTCTTCACAACATGGTGGCCTCAGAGTAGTCAAAATTCTAACATGGCAGCTTAGGGCTGAAGTTCAAGTAAGGTGGCAGAAGGTAGAAGCTGCATTGCCTTTTTTGACTTAGTTTTGTATCTCACACAGTATTCCTTTGGCTGTATTCTTTGTTAAACCACAAGCCTGCCTAGATTTAGGGGAGGGAGATAGGCTCTATTTCTCGAAGAGAAGAATGTCAAAAAATTTATGGCTGTTTAAAAAAAATATCCACAGGTAGTTATTACTACTTCTACCTACAGATGATGAAAATGATGTTCAGGAAGGTTAAATAACTTGCCTAGTAGCTTACAGCCATAAATGTCAAATCCCAGACTTGAAGCCAGATATTTTGATACTAAATCCAGCATTCTTGCCATTATATTATTCTTTATTCTAAGAAATTAGCATTAGCTATAGTGTTAAGAAAATGCTTTCTGAAGGAAATGGGGTTTTGAGTGTGACCTTAATAGATGAAGCTTATCTGAGTAGCTGGAAGAAAGAATGCAAGGACTTTAAGGAAGAGAAGGCAGAGAGGATATGACAATTCAATCAGAAAACACCTAATATAACTTACCACATTCCCTGTAAACCTACTGTTTCCACTGCATTTAGTTGCTCAAGGCAGAAACTAGAAGTGATTTCCTCTTTTCTCTATTTCCCACATAATGTCAACATCAAGTCTTACTGATTTCAGCCTCTTAATTCCTCTAAAATATGTCCTTGACTCTCTATCTCTTCCCTAGTTGTCCTATAATATCTTTCATTTAGACCAATGGTTAGCAAACCATAGCCCTAAATCTGGCCCACCACCTGGTTTTCTATGTCTGGGAAGCTAAGAATAGTTTCTACATTTTCAGGTGGCTGAAAAAATTAAAAGAAAAATAATATTTTTTGATAAATGAAAATTATATAAAATTCAAATTTCAGTGTCCACAAAGTTTTATTAGAATGTAGTCAAGCTCATTCATTTACATATTATTTATGGCTGCTCTCCCACTATAAGGGCAGAATCGAGTAGCTACAAGAGAAACTGTATGGCCTGAAATGCCTAAAATATTTATTTCTGGACCTTCACAGACACGGTTTGTCCTCTCCTATTCTAGATTACTCTAAGAATATCCTGACTACTTTTGCTGATTGGGTCTTATCCTCCTCTGGACCAATATCCACACTGTAGTCATAGTGATCTATATATTATAGTCGCTGCTATGCATTAAAAACTTCAATGCCTTGACATTGTCAAAGAATAAAGAATGAAATACAATAGCTTTAGGATGAGAAAAAGGCCTTTTTAAAATACATCCTTTCTTAAAAAAATTTTTTTTTGTATTGATGAACTGACCATCATTTATTACACATTCTGTAAAATTTCATGACTTCACTCATGGAATTACTTCATCCTGGAACACCTTTCCTTCAAGTTAGTTCCTATTAACTATTCAAGAATTGGTGCAAATCTTACCTCTTTGGGTAAGGCATCTCTCCCTCTCTCTCTCTCTCTTTTTTTTTTTTTTTTTTTTTGGTGGGGGCAGGGTGGGGGAAGGCATTTCTGAAACTATACTCTCATCCCATACACATACAAGGAAATGATTTCATTTGTTATAAATATATTAAATGATGAAAGGTCTGAACAGATGTTCTAATGGACAGTATTAGCTAAATGCAAAGGAAATTTTGAAAGGATACATGGTAAGTCTTGTTAAGATGTACATAAGGAATAGAAGACAGAGAAGAGTGGGAAGATACATCCAAGTGATCTAGCATGGGGAACTAGAATAATAATGATACCATAATAATGAAGGGGCTTTCTATCAATCAGACATTAACATGGTCCTTAGTAAAAGAGGATTTTCCATATTGGCCGAATTCTTTTTTTTCCTTTCTTTTTTTTTTTTTTTTTTTTTGGCTGAATCTTTTGATTAGAAAATTGATGGAAAGGAAAAGAAGAACCATTTTTAAGGAAAAAATGAAATTTATTTTGGACATATTGAGAGTGTGTGAAAATGTGATATCTGAGGAGATACAACTTATTGGTATCTAAAACCATAAGTCCAAGAATTCCTGGTTGGCTCAGCTGGTAGAGCATGTGACTCTTTTTTTGTTGTTGTTAAGATTATTATTATTATTTTTTAAAGAGATAATGTGTGTTCATGAATGGGAGTAGGGGGGAGAGGCGGGATGTAGACTCCCCACTGAGTGCGGAGTGTAGCATGGGGCTTGATCTCATGACCCTGAGATCAGGACCAAAACCAAGAGTCCAATGCTTAACTGACTGAGCCACGTAGAGGCCCTTTCCATGCAACTCCTGATCTCAAGGTCATGAGTTCAAGCTCCATGTTGGATGTGGAGACTACTTAAAAAAATTGTAAGTCTGAATAATGAATAAGAGGCTAAGAATACAAGCTCAGCAGGGACAGGAACTATATTTATCTGATACAGAGGTGTTATTTTCAGTGCTTAGCACAAGAGTACCTCTTATCAGGCCAGTGGGTCTCAACTATACCAAGGAATGAGAAATACCTATGGAAGCTTTCTGTTTGTTTGTTTTGTTTTAACCTAGTTGTCCAGGTCCTGCAACAGCTTTACTGTGTCAAAATTTCAATGGTGGGCTCAGGAATTTCTAGTTCTTAAAAACTCCACTGATAATTATGATGTACAAAGTTAATAATCATTGTAGTAGGTGCTCAGTAAATATTTGTTGACTAAAGGAATGACTAAATTCATTCATTCTTTTTGACTCAAGAATGGGATAAGAGGAGAAGGTATCTTTCTGACGTAACTATTAATGTGAAAGAGTGGATGTAGATGAAAAGAATGACAAAGACTATAAAAGATGAGTAAAACAGCAGCCAGAATGAGAGAAAGAAAGAGAATAGAGAACTTTTTAATAGAAGCCTCTTTTCCTCATATTTTATTTTTAAGAGAAAAGATGATAAAAGTTGGCTGTATTACCGTTTGTTTTGACACATAGAAGGCCAGGCCTTAGGGCACCAATGGAGCATGATAATGCTATCACCATTACTAGAGACTCCATTTAAAGTGTTCACCTTCTGTCCATTAGCCCATTTTAACATCTTTGTTATGTATATGGTAGAATAAGCATCCCACTTAACATTAGTAATCTATTCTTGAAAATCAGGCATCCAGCATAAAACACTACCCAGAAGCCTAGTTCCCAATATTTTTTTCTTAACATATTTTAATTTTAATACTAAATTACTTAAAAAGAAATTAAGATATCTTGCTATTTGTTACCTTGTTATGCCACTGTACAATTCTCTTTTTTTGTTTGTTTTTATTTTTTTAATTATGTTATATTAGTCACCATATAGTATATCATTAGTTTTTATCACTATATAATTGTTAAAACTAAGAAAATTATATTATGGAGTCAGTTAACACTATAACACCTAAAACATTAATAATACTTTTTTATTATCATCTAATAATCAATTTGTCTTAAAATTTATCACTTTTTGCAGGAAAGTGTTCTTTATAGTCAGGCTTCTGTTCAAGACTGCATATTTTACCTACATTGCTATATTTTGTAAGGCAGTTTAATATAAGAGCATCCCCCTTTTTCAAAATTTTTATTTGAGAGCGAGTGCACACACATGCACAAGGGGTAAGGCCAGAGGGACAGGTAGAGAGAGTCTAAGCAGACTGTGCGTTGAGGGTGGAGTCAGATGTGGGGCTTGATCTCATGACCCTGAGATCATGACCTGAGCCAAAATCAATAGTCAGACACTAAACTGACTGCACTACCCAGGTGACCCAAGAGCAACTCCTTTTTAATGACATCAAATACTTGAAGCAATCAGGCTCCCATTGTACACACCAACTCCTGAATTTGTTTCCTTGAGGTGTTTTTTTTTCTTTTTATGTTTAACATCTTAGTTATGGCAAAATTGATACACATTTAAGGGAACATATTTAAAGTGCATGATTTGATGAATTTTGACATAACTATACATCCACAGACCATCAACACAATCAAGATAATGAACATATTCATTATCCCTCAATTCTTCATGTCCCTTTGTTATTCTCTCTCTTACACATCTCTGACCTTGCCTGGTTTCCCAGCAATCATTGATCAACCTCCTTTCTGTCACCATTGATTAGTTTACACTTTTTAGAATTTTATATAAATTGAATCATGTATTACATATTATTTTTTGGTATAGTCTCTATAATCCAGTGGAATTATTTGGAGGTCCATCCATGTTGTGCACAACAATAGTTCATTTTTTTAATGAAAAATTTGTTTATATTTTTAAATATTTTTTATTATGTTATGTGAGTCACCATACAGTACATCTTTAGTTTTTGATGTAGTGTTCATTGATGAGTAATATAACAATGCAGAGATATATCACAATATGTTTCTCTATTGACCTGTTGATATACAGTACATTTTTTCTTAATTTCTGTCTACTAAAGATAAAGCTGCTGTTAACATTTTTCTATGGCCTGTGAACATATGTTTTAATTTTTTTGTGGGTAGATAATAAGAAAAAAAATTATGGGTCATATGCTAGTTATGTATTTTAACTTTTTAGAAAACCACTAAACTATTTTACAAAAAGGCTGTACCATCTTACATTGTCATTTGCTCTGCATCTTTACCAACACCAGTGGTTGATACGATCATTCTTTTTCAATTTTACACATTCTCGTGCGAGTGCAGGAGTATCTAAATGTGTTCTTTTTTCAGTGTATTTTTGTTTACATATCCCTAATGAGAAATGATGTTGAATACCTTTTCATGTGCTTATGTAATACCTGTATATTTTCTTTGTGAAGTATCTATTCAGATGTTTTGCCCATTTTAATTGGGTTTTTCATATTCTAATCATTATTTTTATAATGAGATGTAAGTATCTTATTGGTCAATTTTTTTACAAATATTTTCTCCCATTTGGGGGCTTGCCTTTTAATTTTCATCACAGTGACTTTTGAAGATAAAAAGTATTTTTATGTTATGAATTCCTAATATACTGATTTTTTTCTTTTATAAAAGTTTATATTTTGTGTTGTATTTAAAAAATCTTTGGCAAATGCAAATTGACCCTAATTTTCTCCAGTAGTTTTCTACTGGATATATATATTTTTTTGACAGAGAGAGATCACAAGTAGGCAGAGAGGCAGGCAGAGAGAGAGAGAGAGAGAGAGAGAGGAGGAAACAGGCTCCCTGCTGAGCAGAGAGCCTGATGTGGGACTCGATCCCAGGACCCTGAGACCATGACCTGAGCTGAAGGCAGCGGCTTAACCCACTGAGCCACCCAGGCGCCCCTCTACTGGATATTTTATTGTGTTAGCTTTTACTTACAGATATATGAATCATTTTGAGTTAGTTTTACTACTTGATATGAAGTAAGGATTTAGATTCATGTATTTTTTATCCTGGGCAATAAAATTGTCCCGCATCAAAAACTATTTTTTGAAATTATTAACCTTTCCCAACTGAATTATCTTGACATCTTTGTTGAAAAGCAACTGACTAGGTGTATGTGGGTCTACTTTTATACCCTTTAGTCTTTTTTTTTTTTTTAAGTAGACTCTATACCCAACATGGAGCTTGAACTCATGACCCTGAGATCAAGAGTACCATGCTCCACTGAATGAACCAGCCAGATGCCCCTATACTGTCTACTCTGTTTCTTTGATCTGTATATCAATCTTTATGTCAATACTTCATTGCCATATTACTGTGGTGATATAATTAATATTATAATCAGGTAATGTGAGTTCTTCAATTTTTTTCTTTCTTTTCAAATTTAGCTTGGCTATTCTAGGTCCATTGACTTTCTATAAAACTTTCAGAATTACCTGCCCAATTAAAAAAAAATCCTTGAATTTTATGTTTTGTTTGGGACTGTGTTAAATTTATAGGTTGATTGGGGGAAAATTGACATCCTAACATCACTGAGTCAATTCACAAGCACGGTTTCTCCCTGCATTTCTTTAGGTCTTATTTATTTCATCATTGTTTGTAGTTTTTGGTGTATAAGTCCTACATATATTTTGTCAAATTCATCCCCAAGTATTTAATACTTTGTGCTATTGTTCATGGTCTATTTTTTTTTAATTTCAATTTCTTATTGTTTATTCTTAGTACTTAGAAATGCAACTTATTTTTATATGTTGACCATTCATTCTGCAGCCTTGTTAAACTGATTTTTTTAGTAGCTTTGTTTTGCATATTTGTTAGTACTTACTATAGAGATGTTAATTTATCTGAAAATAAAGATTGTTTACCTTCTTCCTTTCTAGTCAATTTACCTTTTATTTCTCTTTCTAGACTGATTTCTCAGCCAGAACTCTAGTATAACTGAATAGAACTAGTAAGAGTAGACATTCATTTTTTCCCTGGTCCTACAGATAAGTGTATCACCAAAGAAATAGAACCAATAGGATGTGTGTGTGGAGAGAGAGAGAGAGAGAGAGAGAGAGACTTCAGATAGGTAGATGGATATACACATATAGATATCTACATCTATAAAATAGATTTATTATAAGAAATTGTCTCGTGTAATTGTAGGGGCACACAGGTCCAAATCTTCAGGCAGGTTGGCAGGCTAAATTCTAGCATGAGTTGTTTCAGCTAGAGTCTGAAGGCAGTAGGGAGGCAGAAGTCCTCTTCCTTGTGGGACCATAGTCTTTTTTTAATCTTAAGGCTTTCAGCTGATTAGATGAGGCCCACCCACATTTTGGGATGTAGTCTGCTCTTCTAAGAGTCTACTGACTTAAATGTGAATCATATCTTAAAAAATACATTTATGGGGGTGCCTGGGTGGCTCAGTTGATTGAGCAGCTGCCTTTGGCTCAGGTCATGTCCTGGAGTCCTGGGACTGAGTTCTACATCAGGCTCCCTGCTCAGCAGGGAGTCTGCTTCTCCTGCTGACCTCTCTCTTCTCATGCTCTCTCTCCCTTATTCCCCCTCTCTCTCTCTAATAAATAAATAAATAAATAAAATCTTAAAAAAAAATACCTTTATGGCAACATAGAGACTGGTATTTGACTAAACAACTGACCCCACAGACTAGCCAAGTTGACATATAAAATAAAGCATTCAGCATTTTGCCTTTAAATACAATATTAACTGTAGGTTTTTCATAGACACTGTTTATCTGAATGAAGAAGTTCCTCTGGTCCTTCAAGTTTACTTAGAGTTTATTCCAGGAATGTATATTTGATTTTTCGTATGGTTCTTACAAATCTTTTTATATAATCATATGGTTTTTCTTCTTTAGGCTGTAAAAATGGTGATTTACATAAACTTATTTTTAAATATTGAGCAAACCTTATAATCCTTGGATAAACCCCATTTGTTTATGATGTATTATCCTTTTTATATATTAATGGGTTCTACTTACCAAAATGTTGTCAGGTATTTTTCTATGTTCCTAGGTGACATTTGTCCGTAGTTGTTTTTTTTTTAATCCTTTTTTCAGGTTTTGGTGATCAGTTAATGTTGGCCTCAAAAAACATGTTGAGAGTATTTTGTCTTCTTTAATAGGCATTTTTTTAAATAATTGGTATTATTTCTTCATTAAATATTTGATAGAATTTCCCAGTGAAGCCATTAGTGCCTGGTGTTTTCTTTATTTCTATCTTTTAAAAAATACTTTACTATTTTAAAGCAATTTTAGGTTTATAACAAAATTGTTGGGAAAGGTGAAGAGGTTTTCCATATATGTCCTGCCAACACAAATGCATAGCCTCCCCCTTTATAAACATCACTCACCTTGCTGTGAAATGTGTAAGCCTGATGATTCACAGACCTGTAACCCTGGGGAAAATGATACATTATATGTTAATTAAAAAAAACTGATGGTTACCAGAGAGGAGGTGGGTGGGGGGATAGGTTAAATAGGTGATGGGAATTAAGGAGTGTGCTTATTATGCAAATACTGCATGATTCCACTTTCGTGAGGTATCTAAAGTAGTCAAGCTAATAGAAACAGAAAGAGTAGTGGTTGCCAAGAAAACGAGGGAGAGGGGAAATGGGGATTGTCATTTAATGAGTATAGAGTTTCAGTCATGCAAGAGGAAAAAGTTCTAGAGATCTGTTATACAATAATGTACATAGAGTTAACAATGCTGAAACATACACTTAAAAATTAAGAGGGTAATATATGTGTTTTTATCATAATAAAACAAATATGGTTCAATTCATTTTAACTTAAAAATGAATACATGTGCTATTATTTTATGGAAGAAAAGGATGATGTGTTTTCAAAGTAAATAAAGACTAGGCAATCAGAAATCTGTCATTTAATATGTATTGACTATTTCATATGGGTCATATGCCTGATTAAGTTCTAGGTATAAACAATAAAAGGCCCAGGACCTACCCTGAAAGAGTATAGTTTAATGGGAAAACCAGATAAGGAAACAGTAATAGTGCCATGTGGCAAGTGCTATGATAGAGGGATGCAGGATTCATTGGAAGTGAAAAGGAGGACATCCCAACACAGGCTTAGGGAAAACTTTCTAGAGGGGATGATACTTGACTTGAATCTTTTTTTTTTTTTTAAGATTCTATCTATTTATTTATTTGACAGAGAGAAATCACAAGTAGATGGAGAGGCAGGCAGAGAGAGAGAGAGAGAGAGGGAAGCAGGCTCCCTGCCGAGCAGAGAGCCCGATGCGGGACTCGATCCCAGGACCCCGAGATCATGACCTGAGCCGAAGGCAGCGGCTTAACCCACTGAGCCATCCAGGCGCCCCTTGACTTGAATCTTAAATGATGAGTATCTTCAGGTGGAAGATGATAGAATGGAATGCCAGACAGTGGGGACAACATGTGTGAAGTCACAGAGGTATGAAACACTATATAAATAAGATGACAACTGAAATAATGTGTTTCAAGGAGAGTGTGGAGAATGAGTGTAGAGATATTCAGGAAAGGGGATGAATAGGGGAAACTCTGAAAGAGATTGGTAGCTTTTTATGGGGTTGACTTTTGAGCACAATTGCTAGAAATTAAGATGACCAAGTTTAAGAAACACTGAGGTAAAGATATCTACATGTGTGACACATCTAAGAAATCATAGTTATATATCTCACTAACCATGTAAATAGAATTAATGTGCTACCAAGCATAGAGTCATAGTAAGGATATTTAATTTTACCTCTGTGCTTGTGAATAGAGCTTATAATGTTCATTGAATATGAATGGGACTCAGAAATGAGTGCAGAGGCACAAGGGAAATTTTTTATAAAAGAAATGGAAGTGTGCTGGATGGCAAAAAGCCAATGGTGATTTGTACTGGTTATAAGTGAGTATTTTGGAAAAGAAAAGCAGAAAAAAAGATGACAAAGTGAAATACAAGTGGAAAAATGTTATGACAATCCAAGATGAAGACAGAACAATTACAATTGAAATTAAGATAGACAATGATTTTAAAATACTCTCAGGCAAGGTCAAGAGAGGAGACAACAGGGACTCTAAGGGCTGAAAAAAATTAGTAGAATGTAAAGAAGGACATCATGGATGGATACATTAATTCTTTGTGCAGAAATATGTAATTCACAGAGCAAGAGAACTACCAGATGTCATAAAAAGATAAATTTGCTAAACTAAGAAGAAATAGATAAGAGAGTCAATATTATACCAGAATAGATAACCAGAAGGTAAAACAATCATGTTTGAAAAATTGTTTTGTGATATGTGTTTAAGAGCAGAATTACTTCCTTAATTAAGGTGTTGAGTTGAAATAGTGTTAGTATAATTAAGTATACTCTATTATAATAATTATTTTGAGCTTGATCAATACAGTCTGTCATGGAGGGCAGAATATATGTCAATGTGTTTGAGTCCAACATCAACAAATCATTTTGAACATCCATTGTTCAAGATCTTCAGTCTGAAGTTAAAAATAATTTCCCTTTAAGCAAAGAGGATTTCAGTTGTTCTGTTGAATAGAAAGTAAATACAGAAGATAACTGTTGAAATTTATTTAAACTGACAGAATACTATAATAGATTTGCTTACTTTGTACAAAGTGTTTTATCCTCTTCTCTAAAAATTAGTTTTTACCTTAAATTTAAGATTAAACTCAGAGTGAAATGTTACTTGTAATTCATTATACAATAACTTTGGTGTTGTGTCTAACATTTTAAGAGCATATGATTGAAGTGTAAGTGGTTTTCATACGCTTAACAGTGCTAGAAAACTACAATTGTTGAACATAAATTAATAATAAAATATAGCAAAAGAGTTATGTGTTTTTATGCTATCAAAAATTTTGGTCCTTAATATCTCAAAGAAAACCCAATGAAAAAGTTTATTTGAGGAGATAAATTTACCTGCGTATGACATATGCTATTGTTCCCCTTTTGAGTGAATGACATTAAAAGAATATAATTATATGCTATACTTTATGTGTCCATGATTTTTGATAACTGGTTTTCAATAAAAATTTTTGAACAGCTCTATACATCCACTTTGTTAAAGTGGATGTATAGAGCTATACGGTGCTGAATTGGTCCAATTCAGTATGTATTAATCATATTGGTAAAGCCTATGCTGGAGAAACAGATAAAACCCCATTGGTTCAGTCAGTCTCAGTGACTTAATACAGTAGTTTATTACTTGCTCACACTACAGTCCAATTCTAGTTAGGTAGCTCTCCTCCATCAGTACACAATGTGCCCTCTAAGGTTGCACTGACATGGAAAGAGAAGTCTGGTTTTTAACTGCCTCAGTCTGGATATGTCACATTCACTTTTGCTCACAGTCCATTAGGCTAGAATTGTTTCTATGGCACCAAATTAAATATAAAGAGGCTGGAAATTGTAGTGGAGCTTGTGGAATATTTGGTAAGCACCAGCTCTCTCCAACTTTCAAGGTGTTATATTCAAGGAGACTAGACAGACCCCCATCAAAACTCAGTTTGAGGGGGGAGGAGTCAAGATGGCGGAGAAGTAGCAAGCTGAGACTGCTTCAGCTAGCCGGAGATCAGCTAGATAGCTTATCTAAAGATTGCAAACACCTGAAAATCCATCGGCAGATCGAAGAGAAGAAGAACAGCAATTCTGGAAACAGAAAAACAACCACTTTCTGAAAGGTAGGACCGGCGGAGAAGTGAATCCAAAGCGACGGGAAGATAGACCCCGGGGGGAGGGGCCGGCTCCCGGCAAGCGGCGGAGCAACCGCGCACAAAATCAGGACTTTTAAAAGTCTGTTCCGCGGAGGGACATCGCTCCAGAGGCTAAACCGGAGCGAAACCCACGCGGGGTCAGCGTGGCCTCAGGTCCCGCAGGGTCACAGAAGGATCGGGGGTGTCTGAGTGTCGCAGAGCTTGCGGGTATTGGAACAGGAAAGCCGGCTACAGAGACAGAGCCGACAGTAAGCTCGCAGCTCCGTGTTACCTTGAACCGGTCGCAGGCTCGGTGAGCTCGGAGCGCGGCCGGAGGTCAGGCAGACGGGAGTAACTGGGCGCTGTTCTCTGAGGGCGCACTGAGGAGTGGGGCTCTGGGCTCTCGGCTCCTCCGGGCCGGAGACCAGGAGGCCGCCATTTGTATTCCCGTCCTCTGGAACTCTACGGAAAGCGCTCAGGTAACAAAAGCTCCTGAAAGCAAACCCGAGCGGATTACTCACCCCGGCCCCGGGTAAGGGCGGTGTAATTCCGCCTGGGGCAAAGACACTTGAGAATCACTACACCAGGCCCCTCCCCCAGAAGATCAACAAGAAATCCAGCCGAGACCAAGTTCACCTACCAAGGAGTGCGGTTTCAATACCAAGGAGAGCAGCAGAATTCCAGAGGAGGAGAAAGCCAAACACGGAAATCATGGCTTTTTTCCTGGGATTTTTTTTAGTCTTGCAGTTAATTTGACTTTTTCTTTTTCATTTTTTTTTTTTCTCGCCTTCGGGTAAAATTTTTTTTAAACTGTTACCTTTTTCTTTTTTAATGATTTTTTACTAGTTTATCTAATATATATATTTTTTCTTTTTTACATTTTTCTTAGGTGTTTTCTTTTTTTAAAAATTCTTTTCTTTTCTTTTCTTTTTTTTTTCTTTTCTTTCTGTTTTTTTTTTTTTTTTCTTTCTTCCTTTTTGAACCTCTTTTTATCCCCTTTCTCCCCACTCACGATTTTGGATCTCTTCTAATTTGGTTAAAGCATATTTTCCTGGGGTTGTTGCCACCCTTTTAGTATTTTACTTGCCCCTTCATTTACTCTTATCTGGACAAAATGACAAGACATAAAAATTCAACACAAAAAAAAGAACAAGAGGCAGTACCGAAGGCTAGGGACCTAATCAATACAGACATCGGTAATATGTCAGATCTAGAGTTCAGAATGACAATTCTCAAGGTTCTAGCCGGGCTCGAAAAAGGCATGGAAGATATTAGAGAAACCCTCTCGAGAGATATAAAAGCCCTTTCTGGAGAAATAAAAGAACAAAAATCTAACCAAGGTGAAATCAAAAAAGCTATTAATGAGGTGCAATCAAAAATGGAGGCTCTAACTGCTAGGATAAATGAGGCAGAAGAAAGAATTAGTGATATAGAAGACCAAATGACAGAGAATAAAGAAGCTGAGCAAAAGAGGGACAAACAGCTACTGGACCACGAGGGGAGAATTCGAGAGATAAGTGACACCATAAGACGAAACAACATTAGAATAATTGGGATTCCAGAAGAAGAAGAAAGTGAGAGGGGAGCAGAAGGTATACTGGAGAGAATTATTGGGGAGAATTTCCCCAATATGGCAAAGGGAACGAGCATCAAAATTCAGGAGGTTCAGAGAACGCCCCTCAAAATCAATAAGAATAGGCCCACACCCCGTCACCTAATAGTAAAATTTACAAGTCTCAATGACAAAGAGAAAATCCTGAAAGCAGCCCGGGAAAAGAAGTCTGTAACATACAATGGAAAAAATATTAGATTGGCAGCTGACTTATCCACAGAGACCTGGCAGGCCAGAAAGAGCTGGCATGATATTTTCAGAGCACTAAACGAGAAAAACATGCAGCCAAGAATACTATATCCAGCTAGGCTATCATTGAAAATAGAAGGAGAGATTAAAAGCTTCCAGGACAAACAACAACTGAAAGAATTTGCAAATACCAAACCAGCTCTACAGGAAATATTGAAAGGGGTCCTCTAAGCAAAGAGAGAGCCTACAAGTGGTAGATCAGAAAGGAACAGAGACCATATACAGTAACAGTCACCTTACAGGCAATACAATGGCACTAAATTCATATCTCTCAATAGTTACCCTGAATGTGAATGGGCTAAATGCCCCTGTCAAAAGACACAGGGTATCAGAATGGATAAAAAAACAAAGCCCATCTATATGTTGCCTCCAAGAAACACATTTTAAGCCCGAAGACACCTCCAGATTTAAAGTGAGGGGGTGGAAAAGAATTTACCATGCTAATGGACATCAGAAGAAAGCAGGAGTGGCAATCCTTATATCAGATCAATTAGATTTTAAGCCAAAGACTATAATAAGAGATGAGGAAGGACACTATATCATACTCAAAGGGTCTGTCCAACAAGAAGATTTAACAATTTTAAATATCTATGCCCCCAATGTGGGAGCAGCCAACTATATAAACCAATTAATAACAAAATCAAAGAAACACATCAACAATAATACAATAATAGTAGGGGACTTTAACACTCCCCTCACTGAAATGGACAGGTCATCCAAGCAAAAGATCAGCAAGGAAATAAAGGCCTTAAACGACACACTGGACCAGATGGACATCACAGATATATTCAGAACATTTCATCCCAAAGCAACAGAATACACATTCTTCTCTAGTGCACATGGAACATTCTCCAGAATAGATCACATCCTCGGTCCTAAATCAGGACTCAACCAGTATCAAAAGATTGGGATCATTCCCTGCATATTTTCAGACCACAATGCTCTAAAGCTAGAACTCAACCACAAAAGGAAGTTTGGAAAGAACCCAAATACATGGAGACTAAACAGTATCCTTCTAAAGAATGAATGGGTCAACCGGGAAATTAAAGAAGAATTGAAAAAAATCATGGAAACAAATGATAATGAAAATACAACGGTTCAAAATCTATGGGACACAACAAAGGCAGTCCTGAGAGGAAAATATATAGCGGTACAAGCCTTTCTCAAGAAACAAGAAAGGTCTCAGGTACACAACCTAACCCTACACCTAAAGGAGCTGGAGAAAGAACAAGAAAGAAACCCTAAGCCCAGCAGGAGAAGAGAAATCATAAAGATCAGAGCAGAAATCAATGAAATAGAAACCAAAAAAACAATAGAACAAATCAACGAAACTAGGAGCTGGTTCTTTGAAAGAATTAATAAAATTGATAAACCCCTGGCCCGACTTATCAAAAAGAAAAGAGAAAGGACCCAAATAAATAAAATCATGAATGAAAGAGGAGAGATCACAACTAACACCAAAGAAATACAAACTATTATAAGAACATACTATGAGCAACTCTACGGCAATAAATTTGACAATCTGGAAGAAATGGATGCATTCCTAGAAACATATAAACTACCACAAATGAGCCAGGAAGAAATAGAAAGCCTGAACAGACCCATAACCAGTAAAGAGATTGAAACAGTCATTAAAAATCTCCAAACAAACAAAAGCCCAGGGCCAGACGGCTTCCCGGGGGAATTCTACCAAACATTTAAAGAAGAACTAATTCCTATTCTCCTGAAACTGTTCCAAAAAATAGAAATGGAAGGAAAACTTCCAAACTCATTTTATGAGGCCAGCATCACCTTGATCCCAAAACCAGACAAGGATCCCACCAAAAAAGAGAGCTATAGACCGATATCCTTGATGAACACAGATGCGAAAATACTCAACAAAATACTAGCCAATAGGATTCAACAGTACATTAAAAGGATTACTCACCACGACCAAGTGGGATTTATTCCAGGGCTGCAAGGTTGGTTCAACATCCGCAAATCAGTCAATGTGATACAACACATCAATAAAAGAAAGAACAAGAACCATATGATACTCTCAATAGATGCTGAAAAAGCATTTGACAAAGTACAACATCCCTTCCTGATCAAAACTCTTCAAAGTGTAGGGATAGAGGGCGCATACCTCAATATCATCAAAGCCATCTATGAAAAACCCACCGCAAATATCATTCTCAATGGAGAAAAACTGAAAGCTTTTCCGCTAAGGTCAGGAACACGGCAGGGATGTCCATTATCACCACTGCTATTCAACATCGTACTAGAGGTCCTAGCCTCAGCAATCAGACAACAAAAGGAAATTAAAGGCATCCAAATCGGCAAAGAAGAAGTCAAATTATCACTCTTCGCAGATGATATGATACTATATGTGGAAAACCCAAAAGACTCCACTCCAAAACTGCTAGAACTTATACAGGAATTCAGTAAAGTGTCAGGATATAAAATCAATGCACAGAAATCAGTTGCATTTCTCTACACCAACAGCAAGACAGAAGAAAGAGATATTAAGGAGTCAATCCCATTTACAATTGCATCCAAAACCATAAGATACCTAGGAATAAACCTAACCAAAGAGACACAGAATCTATACTCAGAAAACTATAAAGTACTCATGAAAGAAATTGAGGAAGACACAAAGAAATGGAACAATGTGCCATGCTCCTGGATTGGAAGAATAAATATTGTGAAAATGTCTATGCTACCTAAAGCAATTTACACATTTAATGCAATTCCTATCAAAGTACCATCCATCTTTTTCAAAGAAATGGAACAAATAATGCTAAAATTTATATGGAACCAGAAAAGACCTCGAATAGCCAAAGGGATATTGAAAAAGAAAGCCAACGTTGGTGGCATCACAATTCCGGACTTCAGGCTCTATTACAAAGCTGTCATCATCAAGACAGCATGGTACTGGCACAAAAACAGACACATAGATCAATGGAACAGAATAGAGAGCCCAGAAATAGACTCTCAAATCTATGGTCAACTAATCTTCGACAAAGCAGGAAAGAATGTCCAATGGAAAAAAGACAGCCTTTTCAATAAATGGTGCTGGGAAAATTGGACAGCCACATGCAGAAAAATGAAATTGGACCATTTCCTTACACCACACACAAAAATAGACTCAAAATGGATGAAGGACCTCAATGTACGAAAGGAATCCATCAAAATCCTTGAGGAGAACACGGGCAGCAACCTCTTCGACCTCTGCCGCAGCAACATCTTCCTAGGAACAACGCAAAAGGCAAGGGAAGCAAGGGAAAAAATGAACTACTGGGATTTCATCAAGATCAAAAGCTTTTGCACAGCAAAGGAAACAGTTAACAAAATCAAAAGACAACTGACAGAATGGGAGAAGATATTTGCAAACGACATATCAGATAAAGGACTAGTGTCCAGAATCTATAAAGAACTTAGCAAACTCAACACCCAAATAACAAATAATCCAATCAAGAAATGGGCAGAGGACATGAACAGACATTTCTGCAAAGAAGACATCCAGATGGCCAACAGACACATGAAAAAGTGCTCCATATCACTCGGCATCAGGGAAATACAAATCAAAACCACAATGAGATATCACCTCACACCAGTCAGAATGGCTAAAATCAACAAGTCAGGAAATGACAGATGCTGGCGAGGATGCGGAGAAAGGGGAACCCTCCTACACTGTTGGTGGGAATGCAAGCTGGTGCAGCCACTCTGGAAAACAGCATGGAGGTTCCTCAAAATGTTGAAAATAGAACTGCCCTATGACCCAGCAATTGCACTATTGGGTATTTACCCTAAAGATACAAATGTAGTGATCCAAAGGAGCACATGCACCCGAATGTTTATAGCAGCAATGTCCACAATAGCCAAACTATGGAAAGAACCTAGATGTCCATCAACAGATGAATGGATCAAGAAGATGTGGTATATATACACAATGGAATACTATGCAGCCATCAAAAGAAATGAAATCTTGCCATTTGCAACAACATGGATGGAACTAGAGCGTATCATGCTTAGCGAAATAAGTCAAGCAGAGAAAGACAACTATCATATGATCTCCCTGATATGAGGAAGTGGTGATGCAACATGGAGGCTTAAGTGGGTAGAAGAAGAATAAATGAAACAAGATGGGATTGGGAGGGAGACAAACCATAAGTGACTCTTAATCTCACAAAACAAACTGAGGGTTGCCGAGGGGAGGGGGTTTGGGAGAAGGGGTTGGGATTATGGACATTGGGGAGGGTATGTGCTTTGGTGAGTGCTGTGAAGTGTGTAAACCTGGTGATTCACAGACCTGTACCCCTGGGGATAAAAATATATGTTTATAAAAAATAAAAAAAGTATATAAAAAAAAAAAACTCAGTTTGGATGTCAAGACTACTGATGTCACACATCCACCACTAGCATGCGAAGACATTTATTATTCATATATTGAGGATTTTGGAGGAGCAGGGCAGGGTCCCAAGCACGTCTGAAAATGGCTTGGGTGGCCTGAGAGTGGGAGCGAGTAGCCCTGAATTTTGTTGTGGCAAGGGATGGGACCAGTGTGCTTTCTTACCAGTTTTGTCTGGAAATGGGCCAGAAAGAGAAGCAGAAGGTAGGGTTTGAAAGCTGTCAGCATTCAAACAGCATAAATGGAGCATGGCTCTTTATTACACAAAGGAATGGATTATTTCATACTTTCACCTCATAATTAGTTTTAATCCAATTCTAAAAGCATTATTTTTTTAATATTTTTTATTTTTTCAATTTATTTATTTTCAGAAAAACAGTATTCATTATTTTTTGACCACACCCAGTGCTCCATGCAATCCGTGCCCTCTATAATACGCACCATCTGGTACCCTGACCTCCCACACCCCCGCCACTTCAAACCCTTCAGATTGTTTTTCAGAGTCCATAGTCTCTCGTGATTCACCTCCCCTTCCAATTTCCCCCAACTCCCTTCTCCTCTCTAACACCCCTTGTCCTCCATGCTATTTGTTATGCTCCACAAATAAGTGAAACCGTATGATAATTGACTCTCTCTGCTTGACTTATTTCACTCAGCATAATCTCTTCCAGTCCTGTCCATGTTGCTACAAAAGTTGGGTATTCATCCTTTCTGATGGAGGCATCATACTCCATAGTGTATATGGACCCCATCTTCCTTATCCATTCATCCGTTGAAGGGCATCTTGGTTCTTTCCATAGTTTGGCGACCGTGGCCATTGCTGCTATAAACATTGGGGTACAGATGGCCCTTCTTTTCACGACATCTGTACCTTTGGGGTAAATACCCAGGAGTGCAATGGCAGGGTCATAGGGAAGTTCTATTTTTAATTTCTTCAGGAATCTACACACCGTTCTCCAAAGAGGCTGCACCAACTTGCATTCCCACCAACAGTGTAAGAGGGTTCCCCTTTCTCCACATCCTCTCCAACACATGTTGTTTCCTCTTTTGTTAATTTTGGGCATTCTATCTGGTGTAAGGTGATATCTCAATGTGGTTTATGTCCTGTGCTTAGGTACTCTTAACATATGTTTATCATTTGGATAAATCCTCTATACTCAAGTAATTCATATTTCATTGTTTCAGTTTCTGCCCTCTCTTATCTTTATTTGCAAGATGATTTTCTAAACCAGTCCTGACCAGGACATAGAGTTTATATCAGAAACTTTAGCTCACTATTTGAGGAATCACAATTAGTCACAGATTCAACTTTTGGTTTGTCAGGAAGAACACTGGGTACCCACGTGTTCATTGAATCACAAATTCCCCTTCTGAAATTTCTCCACTTCCTACTTGGATCCTACCCCCTAAATATTTTGTAGTTTGGGTCACATTTCTGGGTGTCTAGTGTTGCTATACTTTCATTTTTTGCCTGGACTAAAGCAACAACCATATGTCTCATCTTGCTGAATTCACTCTGAGTCCCTGTCCAGTTCACTTTCTATATAGCTAGCCTCTCTAGCCTCATTTCATTCCACTATCTTCCCCAAACCATGCTGACATTTTTCTATTTCTCAAAGACACCGTACTCTCTCCCTCCTCAGGGCGTTTGTACGTGTTATTCTCTCTCACTAGTGTTTTTTTCCCCTGCCCTTCACTTGACAAACTCTTCCTCATCTTTTAGTCTCAGCTCAAACATCATTTCTTTAATGGAGTCCTCCCTGAACTCCTATTGCCCTGGTCAGTACTCCTTCAAATCTCTATTACTCTCCTTACTTTTTCTTCATAGTACTTGCATTGTATTATAGTTGCCTCTGTCTACTTCTCTTCTACACCTTGAGCTACATGATGTAAGGAATTTAGGGCTTTAGCAATTTTGTTTACCTTGTATCCTTAGCACCCAGACAGCATATAGGGTATACAATAATAGGACTTCAGTCCCTTTTAGGCACTAGCTCCCTGCTCTAAACATTGGCATGCCTTATATTTGAATTACTAACAGCCATCTCAAAATCTTGGACAGAGTAAGTACACCATGAAAGTTTGCTCAGAAGCCTCACATATTATGTCTAGGAATTTGGTCTTTGTCCTACAGAAATATTAAATCATCAATACATTGTAATTAAAGAGCAGTGTGGGCAAGCATGTACTTTTGAAAAACTACTCTGGGAATAGCAGTTGGAGTAGGGGGTGACCAGTTAAATTAGCACAGAATTAGAAGACTGCTATGATAATTTGAGAAGAGAGGGCATGATTGGGTTTTAGAAGCAGAATTGGTTACAAATTAATTTGGGAGATCCCATAGACAGCTATAAAACAACTTCAGAGTTTTTAATGTGAGTAACCAGGATGACTATATTCACAAACATTAGGGAAGAAATTATGTCACTAGACAAATTCTCATTATGCTTATTCTTTAACTATCTTGCAGGTATATATAAACACTAAGCCATCTTCCTTTATAAGTGGTATAGTCAGTGTTTCTTTCTAGCACTTTAATGATGTTGGAGAATATTTTGTTGTAACACAAAACTCTATGATCTATAATATAGTTCAGAGATGTACCATGCCAGGAAAAAGGCAAGTTGTATTTCTGAGTAGGCCAAAATGGACAAGATTGTGGCTCTTTTCAAGTTGGTTTATTTTTGTTTTTTTTTTTTTAATATTTTATTTATTTGACAGAGAGAAATAACAACTAGGCAGAGAGGCAGGCAGAGAGAGAGGAGGAAGCAGGCTCACTGCAGAGCAGAGAGCTCGATGCGGGGCTCAATCCCAGGACCCTGGGATCATGACCCAAGCGAAGGCAGAGACCCTAACTCACTGAGCCACCCATGCGCCCCTATTTTGTTTTTTTTTAAAAATTTTATTTTTTTGACAGAGAGAGACACAGCAAGAGAGAGAACACAAGCAGGGAGAGTGGGAGAAGGAGAAGCAGGCTTCCCGCTGAGTAGGGAGCCTGATGTGGGGCTTGATCCCAAGACCCTGGGATCATAACCTGAGCTGAAGGCAGATGCTTAATGACTGAGCCACCCTTTTCAAGTTTTTTTAAAACTACTATTAATTTATGTATACCACTAGATTGAGAACAGTGAAAATGTTATTAGATTTAAGAGGCTTAATTTCCTTTCATGGTAATTGTAAAAGAAGTTCTAATATTAAGAAAAAAGTATGATTTTAAAAAATCACTAATGGAAAGTATCATAAACCATTTTGAAGGAAATAAGTCAGTTATATGAAACATACTTAGTTATTCAGAATTATGGTTCATGTGAGACTTAGAATTTTGTCTAGATGATCAGCCTTCAGTGAAAATAATGGGTTTTTACTCAGGGTGGACTTTCAGATGAAGATGTTGGGTTGACCACATTAAAGTCATGGTAAAAGAATTTTGAAAATATAAATGCAAATGCCCAGGAACAAGGATACCAAGAGAGGGAATATCAGCAGGCAGGCATTTTCAACACATTCTGGAGAGACAGAAAAAAGATGGAGGAGAGGTTATGTACAGAGGAGACCTCAAGTAGGAAGAGACAGTTTACTTCATGGAGGCCAAGAGAGACTTAGTGGCACCAAATAAAGCAAAGGGAGAGGAAGAGTTGCAAGAGAAAACACAGGGCCTACACTGAAAATCTATATGCCTGAGAGTTGACTTCCATTCTCACCTTTGTACATAGAAAGCTCATCATTGTTGGAGCCAGTTTTTAAAACAAGGCCATGTATTTCCAGAGGTCATATGCTTATCACCTTTCAGTTTTTTGCCTTGTTTTATTTACTGAGGATATTTATTTGGACCACTTCTAGTTTCTGTTCCATGCCTCTGAGTTAGAGATAATAATTGTATCTTTCTTATAACACTTTTTTGAAGAATACATGAGATAATATGCATGAAACATTTAGCATAGTGTCTGGCATATAGGAGATGATATATGATGAATTTAGGGGGAGTGTCTTTAAAGATTTATTTTTCTTAATTTTTGAAGTAATCTCTGTGCCCATTGTGGAGTTCAAATTCACAACCTTGAAATCAAGAGTTGTATATGCTATTGTGTGCATCAGCTGGGTGCCCCTATTTTAAAAAAATTTTTATTATTGAAATATGGGTGACATACAATGTTATATTACTTTCAAGTGTACAACATAGTGATCTCAAAATTCTATACATTACCCAGTGCTTACCATGATAAGTATTATCACCATACAATTTTTTTAAGATTTTATTTATTTATATTTTTGAGAGAGAGAGAGAATGAGAAAGAGAGAGAGAGCATATATGTGCACTCATGAGAGCATGAGGAGGGTGGGAAAGAGGAAGAGGGAGAAGCAGACACTCCACTGAGCAGGAAGCCCGACACAGGACTTGATCCCGGGACCCTGAGAACATGACCTGAGCCAAAGGCAGACACTTAACCGACTGAACCCAACATCATACAATGCTATTATGATATTATTGAGTATGCTTCCTATGCTGTACTTTCATCTCCATGACTTTTTTATTCTATAACTGGAAGTTTACACCTCTCCAGCCTCTTAACCTGTTTTGCCCATCTGCAACCTCCCTTCCCTCATTGTTTATAATAGCCAAAGTATAGAAGCAACCTAAGAGTCCATCAGTAGATTAATGGATAAAGAAGAGATGGTATATAGACACAATAGAATATAACTCAGCCATAAAAATAAAATCTTGTTATTTATGACCACACAGATGTATCCAGAGGGTATTATGCTAAGTAAAATAAGAGGACAAATACCATATGCCTTCACTTATATGTGGAATCTAAAAAACAAAACAAATGAACAAAGAAATAAATGTAAAAAGCAAATGCATAAACATGGAGCTATTTTTTATTGTATGCTTTCATAAAACAAGAAGTTGCTATAAAAATGATCAGCACAAAGGAAAGATCTTGAAAATGTGGTAACAAATTTTAAAAATTAAATTCAACAGAAGAATTAGAGAGAATGCTAAGGATTCTCCCAGAAGTTAATACAAATAGACAAAGACATGGGAAATAGAGAAGAAAATATAAGAATCACTCCAGTCAGTCCAATATCCAACTAGTAGGCGTTCCATAGAGACAATATAAAAAATGGAAAGAAGGAAATTATCCAAAACATTTTTTTAACTACTTGGGGTTAAGTCTCCAGATTGAAAGAGCCCATTTGAATAATCAGCAAATGAAAGAAAGACCCATAAAAAGTCTCATGGTGAAACTTGAGTACAATGGGGACAAATTAAGAGAGGACAGAAAAGGTCACATCACAAAGGAGAGGCATCAAATGCCATTAGATTTCTCCCAAGCAGCACCAGATGCTAGCAAAGATGTGAATGCCTTCAAAGTTCTGAGGGAAAATGAAATTCGACTTAGATTTCTGTACTTAACCAAACTAACATTCAAGTCCGAGAACCAATACAAAAAAAAGTTTCAGAAATTTGAGGACTCATGGATTCATCTCTCTTGCACCCTTCCTTGGGATGGAGCTAGAAAATGTGCTCCAATATGCCAAGAGAGTCTAGCAAAAAGAAGACATGGAGTTCAAGCAACAGTGGACACAGAATAAAGTATCAATGAAGAGAAGCCCAGAACGATAGCTTTGCCGCAGACCTAAAACACAACAGGGCAGACTCAAGCAAATGCTAGCAGATTCCAGGAATCTGGCCAAGTGTAGATAACAGATGGACTGATGGTACAATAGAAAACCTCAGAAGTTTCCAGCAGCAACATATATGGCATATCAAAATGTTAGACCTACCCTGGAGAAGGTGGCACTACTAGAAAGGGTCTGCATTATTCAGGAGCATCTAAAATGCTAAGCTTGGAAGTAAAACAGAGGTGTTCGTGACATTTCACAGTAAGGGACTCTCCTATTATACATCTTAGCAGCGAGGAACCAAACCTTACACAATTGTAAGTACAGTGGTTTGGAAAGTAAACTGCTTTTGTGTTCTTCAGTTCTGGCTTTAAATAATAAAACATATGTGATTACTAAAGAAAAACAGATAAAGAAGGAAACACAAACTGTTTTTTTGGTGGATAAGATATCTAGTTTCAAGTATATTATTTGAAGTTACACAGGTGACTTTAAAGAAAGGGACTTAGAAAGTATTGATAAGTATTGCAAAGGACGATAGAGGATATAAATATACTGTTTCATTTATCAAAAGAGGAAGTTGATGAATGATGTTGAAAACTGATGCATCCATAAATAGCAATTTAAGTTACATTTTGAGATTTGGAGGTAGCCACCACAAACCTTTTATTTAAGGAAGTTTTAAATCACGGCACCTAGGTGGCTCAGTCTGTCAGTCGTGACTTTGACTCAGGTCATGATCCAGGATTCTGGGATGGAGCTCCCAGCTCAGCAGGGAGTCTGCTTCTCCCTACCCCTCTGCCTGGCCCTGCCGCTGCCCACCCCCTTTCTCTCTCCACGAGCGCATGTGCGTGTGCAAATTTAAAAATCTTTTTTTTTTTTAAAGATTTTATTTATTTTTTTTTGCGAGAGAATGAGAGAGAGAGTTCACCAGCAGATGGGAGGGGTAGAGGGAGAAGCAGATTCCTCACTGAGTAGGGAACCTGATGTGGGACTTGATCCCAGGACCCTGGGATCGTGACCTGAGCCGAAGGCAGAAGCTTAACCAACTTAACCACCCAGGCGTCCCTCTTTTTTTTTTTTTTAAAGAAAGTTTTAAAGGGTGGCAAAATCGTGAGAAGGAGACTCTTAATCTTTATTCATTGAAAGCATTTTTGTACAATTTGATTAATTTTTTTTACCTTGGCATGTGTTAGTTCATGAAAATAAAAAAATATTTATTATACTCTCTGACTACAAGTGTAGAGGCATATTCATTGTTAAAATTTGAAAAATACAGAAAAACGAAAACAAAAACCATTAACAAATAGATGTGTTAAGGATTGAATGGTGTCCCCTCAAAATTCATATGCTGAATTCTTAACATTCAGTACCTCAGAATGTGACCTTATTTACAGATAGGGTCTTTACAGAGGTAATTGGGTTAAGGTAAGGTCATGAAAATGAGTTCTAATAGAATATGATTTATGTACTTATAAAAGGGAAAGTTTGATGTACTTAGAAAAGGGAAAGTTTGGACACAGAGACACACATAGAGGAAAGATATGTGAATTCACGGGGAGAAGATGATCCTCTATAAGAGAGAGGCCTGGAGCAGATTCTCCCTCACGATTCTCACAAGGAATCATCCCTGTCAACACCAGGATTTCAGATTTCTAGCCTCCAGAACTGAGAAAATAAATTTCTGTTTTTTTAAGCCACTCAGTCTATGCTATTTTATTATGGCAGCTTGTGCTAAGATAAAAGCTACAGTGGGAATGTTTCAGTTTTCTAACATACTGGATTATTTTTTATTATTAATTCTTAGGAGTGTAATTGATACGTGTATTAATGCTTTTAGGGCTTTTCAACAAAGTAAATTGCCTGTTTTCCCTCAAAATAGTAGCTATTTATACTTCCACCAGAAACATATGCCTTCAAGCTTCCAATGCTGATTTAAATTTGCCATTCTATAGGTTTGAGAGGAAGTTGGTGAGTTAAATGTCTTAGTTTCCATCTTGACTGGAATTTCCAAGGAATAAGAATATTTAATGTTTTATTAGGTAATCATTTATTCACCATCTTCAAGCAATACATTGCATTTATTTAAAAGATCTTCAGAAAGTGTTAGGAAAATCTAAACTAATGAGGAAGACATGCATCACAAGTTGATACATAAGCCATATTCAATGGCCACACAAATTCATATGTAAGCCAGATTAGTTATAATTGTGACTAGCATTCATCATATCCTAATCTCATTCTAGGGAAACTAGAGAGATCACATAGTATAGAACTAGAAGACAAACATTGCTAAATTTCCCTGGCTTTTAAAACTGGTGTCTCATTCAAATTGAACATATTTAATTACCAATGATCTTCCTAATTGGGGAGATCGTTTCTATGTAAGAAGTAGTTGTGTGGGGTATCTGGGTGGCTCAGTCAATTAGTCATCCAACTCTTGATTTTGGCTCAAGTCATGATCTCAGGGTCATGAGATCAAGCCCCACATAGGGCTCAGCACAGTCTGCCTGGGATTCTCTCTCCCCCTCCCTCTACTCTCTCTCTTTCTCTCTTAAAATTAAAAAAAAAGAGAGAAAATCTTAAAAACAATGAATCTTGGAACACTATATCAAAAACTAATGGTGTACTATATGGTGACTAACATAACACAATAAAAAATAAAAATAAAATGAAAACTATATGGTGACTGACATAACACAAGAAAAAATAAAAATTTTAAAAAAGGATTTTTTTGTAAAAAAAAAAAAGTAAAAAGTACATGTGGCAAGTCATTTCACTGCTCTAGGACTCAGTTTCCTCATCACTCATTCGTTCACTGTTTTCAAGCTCCTCCCAAAGCTTTATACCAAGATCTCATAAGCAGTAAAATAGTTGATAATTTCAACTTTTTCTTCTAGAAAAATAAGGCTATTAAAAAAATAATAGTGGAAGGCAGTACCAATATATCAAAGTACAGATAAAGAAATATTTGAGTGTGCCTGGGTGGCACAGTTATTTAAGTGCCTGACTCTTGGTTTTTGCTCAGGTTGTGATCTCAGGGTCATGTGATCTCATCATCACTCAGCATGGAATCTGCTAAAATTTCTCTCTACTCTTCCACCCATGCATGCACACATAAGCACATACGTGTTTGTTCTTCCTATAGAAATTAATTCCGGGTACTGGATTACATTAGGTTTTAATTTCAAACAGATACAAGCTAGAAAAATGCTTCCTTAAAGCATTTATTCTGGCTATCAATCACTATTAATAACAGTTTCACCCCTTTGCAGGTTATACCAGATTTAAACTTGTATTCCTGAATTATAAAATCTAGATCTTAGGGGCATCTGGGTGGTTCAGTGGGTTAAGCCTCTGCCACCATCTCAGGTCATGATCTCTGGGTCCTGGGATGGAGCCTCACTTCGGGCTCTCTGCTTGGCAGGGAGACTGCTTCGCCTCTTTCTCTGCCTGCCTCTCTGCCTATTTGTGATCTCTCTCTGTCAAATAAATAAACAAAATCTTTGAAAAAAATCTAGATCTTAATTAGCTAGAAAATTTCAATTCAGTTTCCTAGTGTACATTTGTATCTTGAGTACATTTTTATATATTTCATATATGTAGTGTTAGTAGTTGAGATATTAGGGTTTGAGGTTTTCAGACAGGTTAAGAACCCAGCTCTGTCTCTAGATTTATGACCTTGGACAAGTTTCATAAACATTTGGCTCAGTTTCTCATTTTAAAAATAATAATAATAATAATAACTACTTTCTATGGTTATGGATTAATATATAGATTTATATATATATTATATATATATAAAGTTTTTAAAATAGTGCTTGGAACATTGTATAACTTTAGCTATCATTATTATTATTATTATCATTATCAACATCTAGGTTTTTTTAAAAGGTAAAAAGCAAAGACCTGATCCTTTTGACCTTGCAAGCCATCTTTCAAAGTATATAATTCTTCATTTTAAAGGTAATTATACCACTTGCAACATTTCTCTCATTGCAAATGCAAGCATCTGGGGTTTCATTACTTTCTCCCTTCTGCAGTGATCCCACTTGGGGATTGGAAATATCTTGGGAAAACAGTGTTTCTTGAGATGTTAATATGTGTTCTTGGGAATGGAGGAAATGTTCTGTGCTCAAATAAGTTTTGGAATGCTGAAGAAACAAAATTAGAAGAATATTTTATCACAGGGTTTTAAAAAGGGATGTTATGTGCAATGTTTCCCAATACCTTTGGAACCAAACTAGGAAATGCTACCTTGGGTAAAAAATGGGTGCCAACAATTTAGAGTCTCAGGGTATGTTTTTAATGTTAATATTCATATGACTCAATAATTTTATTTTTTAAATTCTTTTTCTTTAAAGATTTTTTTAATTTTTTAAAATTTATTTTCAGCATAACAGTATTCATTGTTTTTGTACCACACCCAGTGCTCCATGCAATCCGTGCCCTCTATAATACCCACCACTTGGTACCCCGACCTCTCACCCCCCGCCCCTTCAAAACCCTCAGATTTTTTTTCAGAGTTCATAGTCTCTCATGGTTCACCTCCCCTTCCAATTTCCCCCAACTCCCTTCTCCTCTCTAACTCCCCATGTCCTCCATGCTATTTGTTATGCTCCACAAATAAGTGAAACTTTAAAGATTTTTAAATTACTATTTATTTATTTGACAGACAGATCACAAGCAGGCAGAGAGGCAGGCAGAGAGAGAGAGGAGGAGGAAGCAGGCTCCCTGCTGAGCAAAGAGCCCGATGTGGGGCTTGATCCCAAGACCCTGGGATCATGACCCGAGCCGAAGGCAGAGGCTTTAACCCACTGAGCCACCCACGTGCCCCTATTTTCTAAAAGACTTTATTTATTTGTGTGTGAGAGAGAGAGTGAGCACACAAAAACAGGGGGAGTGGCAGGCAGA